>NC_064846.1:2461147-2768478 GCF_024166365.1 Elephas maximus indicus
GAGCAAGGAAGCCCAGCACAGGGTGGAGATAAAAGTATGGGAGAGGACAGTGGTCCATAGGACATGCACCTTGCACAGTAACTGAAGATGACAATGATAACAGGTTGGTGGGTTCTGTCAGCTCAGAGGTTCAAACGAGAAATCTAGGGTATATACGGTGGTGACCAGGGCTAAGTGATCCTCATTCTAGTTTTCTGGCAGTATGGCAAAGTAGAAATCTGAACTAGCTACTTCATATACATACGAAAACTGAAATGATGGATAACATATATATTTTTTAAAACCGTATTTTTGGATGCGTTGCTGAGCTAGTACAAAATTTAAAAAATCACAGAGTTCTGAATGAAGTGAAACCTGGTTGAGTGGGACAGAGATTAAAACACATGGGCTGTGGAGCAAGATTGCCACATCTGAATCCTGGTTCTACTTCTGACTGCAGTGTGAACACAAGCAGCTACTTTTCCTCTATAAAAATGGAGATAATAATAGTATCTACCTGTCTTAGTCATCTAGTGCTGCTATAACAGAAATATCACAAGTGGAGACTTCTACAAAGAGAAATTTAATCTCTCACAGCCTAGTAAGCTAGAAGTCCCAATTCAGGATATCGGCGCCAGGAGAAGGCTTTCTCTGTTGGTTCTGGAGAAAGGTCCTTCTCATCAGTCTTCCCCTAGACTAGGAGCTTCACTGTGCAGGAACCCTGGATCCAAAGGATGTGCTCTGCTCCCAGCACTGCTCTCTTTGTGGTATGAGGTCCCCCTACTCTCTGATCACTTCCCTTTCCTTTTATCTCTTGTAAGATAAAAGGTGGTGTAGACCACACCACAGGGAAACTTCCTTTACATTGGATCAGGGATGTGACCTTAGTAAGGGTGTTAGAATCCCGCCCTAATCCTCTTTAACATCACAAAATGGAGGACAACCACACAATACTGGGAATCATGGCCCACCCACGTTGACACATACTTTGGGGGGACACAATTCAATCTATAACACTACCTTATACAGCTATACAGCTATTATAAAGAATAAGCAAGCTAATATTTGTAAAGTGTTCAGAACAGTGCCTGGACCATAGTCAACACTATTTAAGTTAAACAACAACGAGAAAAACAAAATCCTGGGAGGTATGAGAGAGTCAAAAATGCCTGTAGTCCTAAGGGTTTCCACTGCCCCTAAATGCACTGACCTTCTCCTTTGGAGTCTGCATAAGGTAGGGTCGGCAAATCCCAGGGTTCACTTAAGGTGGGGAATCTAAGAGAATTCCCATGCATAAGACTGGGATCCTAAAGGGCTACACCCAGGGTGGGTGTATAGGTAAATGAGATATGAATACTGCCCCACAGCAGAAGAGGGCATCAGAAAAACTTGCCTATTTGTCTGTCTTGACTCTGACACAGGGTAGGGGGGAAATTTTTAATAATTTTATAATTGAAAACCTCAAGTCAGACTTCACATGAGTTTTTGGACCAAATACATGTGTGGTTATAGGAATCTCAAGGGAAGAATTTAATTTAGACTGGTCCCAGGTCGGGAGTACCTCCAGATAACTGAATGAAGCAAACAGAAATCCTCTCTTGAGGAACTCAGCCTCAAATCAGGCTTGAAATAATTCCCAACTATAATTTTTTTTTTTATAAAGTTCCAAGAAAAGTGAACATCTGACAGTCAACAATCACCAAAAAACACCAAGAATCAATGTACCATGAGAGAGAACCAGTTAAACAACAGAGAGCAAAGATTTACCCACAAAGACTTCAGATATTAGAATTATTAGACACATTGTAAGATAACTATATCTAATATATTTAAAGAAATAAAAAGGAAGTTTGAAGATCCAATGAGGGAATAAACAGATTTGAAAAAGAACCAAAAAGAACTTCAAGAAATAAAAATATATAATCGAAATAAAAAAACTCAGCATACAGACTGAACAGTATATAAGACAGCTGAAGAGAAAATTAGTGAACTAAAAGACAGAGCCAAGCAAATAATCCAAATGCAGCCCAAAGAGACAGATGAAAAATAAGCAGAGGTTAAAAAAAGACAGAGTGAGAAGGTGTAACATATATCTGATTGAAATTCCAGAAGGCGATAGTTGAGAGAATGAAAATGTGGTAATATTAAAAGTACTAATGCTCATGTATTTTCACAATTGTTGAAAGACATTAATTCTTATACCCAGGAAGCTCAGCAAATCTCAAGCAGCATAAATAAAAATAAATCCACACCTAGAACATTAAAGGAAAAGATACCAAAAGCAGTCAGAGGAACAAGGATAGATCACAAAGGATGAGGAATTAGACTAACTGCTGGTTTCCTTCTCAACAGCAACAGTGCCAATACAGAATTCCACACTCAGAAAAACTATCTTTCAAGATTGAGTGTGAAATAAAGATACTTTTAGACCAAAATAAAGAAAAATCTGATTTTAAACCAAAAAGCAAAACAAAAACTAAATTTATTGCCAGGTGACCTTCACTGAAGGATATTCTAAATGGTGGTCTTCAGGCAGAAGGCAATTGATTCCAGATGGAAGGTCTGAGAAAAAAAGAAGGAATGGTGAGCAAACACCATGGCGAATATGTGGGCCAATCTAGATAAACATGCACTGTATAAACCAAGGAAAATAATCCCTAATTTGTGGGAAAATAAAAACCATGGCACGATAAGAGCATAGAAGTTGGGAGGGGCGATCAGAGTTAAAGCATTTTAAGGTTGCGTATTCTTTTGTTGTTTTGTTGTTGTTATTGTTTGGGAGGAGGGCAGATGTGTTGGTTATGCAATGCTGTGGAACAAATCATGCCAAAACATCATGGTTTTAAACGACAATACTCATGTCTTACCTCACAGTTTTCGTCGGTCAAGATTCAGGAGTGGCTTAGCTGACTAGTTCTGGCTCAGTCTCGCCCATGTGGCTGCAGGCAGGATTTCGGCTATGACCGAAGTCATATGAAGGCCTTACTGGGGCTGGAGGATCCATTTTCGAGATGGCTGTCTCATATGATTGTAGGCAAGAGGCCTCAGTTCCTCTCCACGTGGGCCTCTCCCCAGGGTTTGCTTAAGTGTTCTCATGTCATGGCAGCTGGCTTCTCCCAGACAGAGCAGTCCAAGAGAGGGAACAAGGAAGAAGGTGCAGTGCCTTTTATGACCTAGTCTCCAAAGTTATACACCATCATTTCTGCTTTACTCTATTCATTGGAATCTAGCCACTAGGTCCAGCCTACACTCGAGGGGAGGGGAATTAGGTGCCACCTTCTGAAGGGAGGAGTAGCAAAGAATTTGTGGACGTATATTAAAACCACCAGGGCAGAGATATTGATTAACTTTAGACTTTGTTAAGAACGCATGTTAAAGTAGCTAGAACCCAGTGAAAAAAACCCAGTGCCCTCGAGTCGACTAGCTAAAAAATTCGTATTCCCAGACCCAGTGCCATCGAGTCAATTCCGACTCATAGCAACCCTATAGGACAGAGTAGAACTGCCCCATAGAGTTTCCAAGGAGCGCCTGGTGGATTCAAACCACCGACCCTTTGGCTAGCAGCTGTAGCACTTAACCACTACGCCACCAGGGTTTCCAAAAAAATCATATAGTGCTTCTAAACAAATAGAGGGAAAGTGAAATGAGAAACAAAGTCAATCCATCCAAAAGATGACCAAGAATAGAGGGTGTGTCTGGGACTGTCAATTGTTCTCGGCATTCATCCCACCTCCTTTTAACGTGCCTTTGTAGTCACTGCAGATGCTGGACATTTTCCAGAGTTCCGTGCAGCCGGGGCTTGTGAAACAAATTAGGTTTTGCCAGTTAGGTGCACTCACATGAGCTTTGGAGGGCCGAAAGAAGGGAAGGCCATCTTTGTGCTGTGTGTAGCTGTTTTTCTGCTGGCCAGCAAGGTCACAGAGGTGGTAGAGTTGTGGAGCAATGCTCCTGTGTCCAGCCTTCACTTCTTGGTTGTTGAGGGGCCCCTGTGGCAGTGATGGCTGATCCCTGAGTCATGACTGTGGTGGTGTCTTCTTGAACTCAACAGTTAGGATGATGCCTCCTGATTCCCCCACCTCCCCCTTTGGTAATAGAGGTAGCGGCTCCCTTGGGAAGCCAGCCCTCTGGTGCTTTTGTGGGGACCCAGCCTGGAGTCCATCCAATGGAAGCATTCAATTTCCTGTACAAAATCCCTTTCTGTTTAAGATTGCTGGAGTGATTTCAGCTTCTGGACCTGAAACTTCACTTATAGAAAGTAGGGGTGGGGGGAAGAAAGCAGAAAAACAAGGCAAATAGAAGCACCTAATAAGATGGCATAAATAAATCCAGATATAACAGTGATCACTACAAAAACTACCAACTACATTTTACAGTTAAAAAATAAAGACGGTTAAACATAAATCTACCATACGGCCTAGCAGTCCCACTCTTGGGTAGTCATCTAGGGAAATAAAAACTGTGCTCACACAAAAACCTGTACATTAATGCTTATAACAGCTCTATTTATAATTGTCAAAAGCTGGAAAAAACCCAGATGGCCACAAAGCAATGTGGATAAATTTCAAAAAGCATGCTGAATGAAAGAAGCCAGACATAAAGGAGTATATACTATACAATTCCACTTACAATAAATTTTAGAAAATGTGAAACCATAGTGACAGAAAGAGGATAAGTCGTGGCCATGAGCCAGGGGGCTGAGGGAGTGGTGGACTGCACAGCAACACAAAGGAATTTTGGAGAGTGATGGTGTCTTAGTCACCTAGTGCTGCTATAACAGAAATACTACAAAGGGATGGATTTAACAAAGAGACATTTATTGTCTCACAGTAAAGTAGGCTAGAAGTTCAAATTCAGGAAGTCAGCTCCAGGGGATGGCCTTCTCATCAATGTTCTCAGTGCAGGGACCCCGGGTCCAAAGGACATGCTCTGCTCCCAGCACTGCTTTCTTGGTGGTATGAGGTCCCCATGTCTCTCCGCTTGCTTCTTTCCTTTATATCTCAAAAGAGATTGGCTGAAGACACAATCTAATCTTGTAGATTGAGTTCTGCCTCACTAACACAACTGCCGCCCATCCTCCCTCATTAACATCATAGAGGCAGGATTTACAACACACAGGAAAACCACACAATACCAGGAATCATGGCCCAGCCAAACTGATACACATATTTGGGGGGAGGCGGGGAGAATCCAATCTATGACAGCTGGAAATGTTCTGTCTCGATTGTAGTGGTGGTTACATGATGTTTATCAAAACTGATGGAACTGTACATCTAAAAATGGTGATTTTTTTCTGATTTTAAAAATTGTGGTAAATAACGAACAGATATATGCACACCCATGTTTATTGCAGCACTGTTTACAACAGCAAAAAGCTGGAAGCAACCAAGGTGTCCATCAACGGATGAAAGGATGAATAAATTATGGTATATTCACACAATGGAATACTACGCATCGATAAAGAACGGTGAGGAATCTGTGAAACATTTCATAACATGGAGGAACCTGGAAGGCATTATGCTGAGTGAAATCAGTCAGATGCAAAAGGGCAAATATTGTACAAGATCACTATTATAAGAACTTGAGAAATAGTTTAAACTGAGAAGAAAACATTCTTTTGTGGTTACGAGAGGGGGGAGGGGGGAAGGGTGGGAGAAGGTTATTTACTGATTAGTTAGTAGATAAGAACTCCTTTAGGTGAAGGGAAGGACAACACTCAATACAGGGAAGGTCAGCTCAACTGGACTGGACCAAAAGCAGAGAAGTTTCCTGAATAAAATGAATGCTTCTAAGGTCAGCGGAGCAAGGGCGGGGGTTTGGGGACCATGGTTTAAGGGGACTTCTAAGTCAATTGGCAAAATAATTCTATTATGAAAACATTCTGCATCCCACTTTGAAATGTGGCGTCTGGGGTCTTAAATGCTAACAAGCGGCCATCTAAGATGCATCAATTGGTCTCAACCCACCTGGATCAAAGGAGAATGAAGAACACCAAGGTCACACGATAACTATGAGCCCAAGAGACAGAAAGGGCCACAGGAGCCAGAGACTTACATCATCCTGAGACCAGAAGAACTAGTTGGTGCCCGGCCACAACCGATCACTGCCCTGACAGGGAGCACAACAGAGAACCCCTGAGGGAGCAGGAGAACAGTGGGATGCAGACCCCAAATTCTCATAAAAAGACCAGACTTAATGGTCTGACTGAGACTAGAAGAATCCCGGCGGTCATGGTCCCCCAAACCTTCTGTTGGCCCAGGACAGGAACCATTCCCAAAGACTACTCATCAGACGTGGAAGGGACTGGACAGTGGGTAGGAGAGAGATGCTGATGAAGAGTGAGCTACTTGTATCGGGTGGACACTTGAGACTGTGTTGGCATCTCCTGTCTGGAGGGGAGATAGGAGGGTAGAGGGGGTTAGAAACTGGCAAAATTGTCACGAAAGGAGAGACTGGAAGGGCTGACTCATTAGGGGGAGAGCAAGTGGGAGTATGGAATAAGGTGTATATAAACTTATATGTGAAAGTCTGACTTGATTTGTAAACTTTCACTTAAAGCAGAATAAAAATTATTTTAAAAAATTGTGAATATCTATATAATGAGACATTTGCCATTTCAACATTGTTCACATGTACACTTCAGTGACATTAACTTACATTCATCATGTTGTTCAACCATCACCCTTATTCATTCTCCAAATTTCCCATCACCTTTAACAGAAGCTCAGTGCCTTCTTAACATTAAGTCCCCCTTTCCCCCTCCTGGAAACCCTGGCGGCTCAGTGGTTAAGAGTTTGGCTGCTAACTGAAAGGCTGGATTCGGTGGCATAGTAGTTAAGTGCTATGGCTGCTAACCAAGAGGTCAGCAGTTCGAATCCGCCAGGCGCTCCTTGGAAACTCTATGGGGCAGTTCTACTCTGTCCTGTAGGGTCACTATGAGTCAGAATCGACTTGATGGCAGCGGGTTTGGTTTGTTGGTTTCCTTTCGCACCCATCCTTGGTAATCACTAACCAACTCTGGTCTCTATGCATTTGCCTATTTCACATAAATGAGATCATACAATGTTTGCTGTCTTGTGATTGACTCACTTCATTTACCATCATGTTTTCAAGGTTCATCCATGTTGTAGCGTGTATCAGGTTTCACTTCCCTTTGTAGCTGAATAATAGTCCATTGCATGCATGTGCCGCGTTTTCTTTATCCGTTCATCTGTTGGTGGACAATTAGGCTGGTTCTACCTTTCAGCCATGTGAATGCTACAGTGAACATTGGTGCACATATGTCTGCTTACATTTTTGCTTTCAATCCTATTGGGTATACACCTAGAAATGAAATTGCTGATCATAGGATAAATAATGATGAATTTTACTGTATGGAAATTATACTTGAATAAAGCTGACTAAAACAATGACAAGGACTGTTAGACTGAATAAAACCAAACCAAATCAAAGCAATACCCAACTATGTGCTGTTTCTAAGAGATGCACCTATGATGTGAAGACATGGAAAAATGGCAAGCAGAAGAATAGAGAAAGCCAGGGCAGGCTGATGAGTCGCACCCCCGCTCTGCTAGCCCTACTGACACTTTCTTCTCATCCCACTGTCAGCTAGCTTATCCCTTCGTCCTAGGTGTCTGGACAGACTCTAGGGGGCTACCCTCATCCAGTTGGCAGTCCCCACAAAACTGCAGAGGCTGTGAGGAGCACTTGCCACGTGAAGCGGGTGTGGGCAGGCAAGAGCCAGCCCAGCCGACAAGCACATGGCAGTGGAGGGATGGCTCCCTTCTTGTTCAAGGCCAACCCCTCCTGCATCTCCTGGGATTTGCTCCACCCACAATCCTCTCTTGCTCCTGCTTGTCTCCTCAGTGATCCTTTGATCCCTCTCCTTCTCTGGCACAGGAGGTGAAAGAATGGGTTTCCAGTCAAGCAGATGTGAATTCAAACCCCAGCTCTGCTGTTTACCTGCTGGGTGATTCTTGGTAAGTCAGTGGACCTCTCTGAGCCTCAGCTTCATCATCACTTGATAGTGATGGGGTGAGGAGTAGGTGAACTAATGCACGTCGGATGCTTGGCGCAGTGCCTCCCGGCTGTGTGGCTGCCCTTCTTTGGATCTCAGGCTTCTGTGAGGATAATCACAGAACCATCATCATTGGGTCGTGTGTGGCTGCAAGGAGCTAATGAACAGAAAGAGGCACTTCCTAGCTGTGTTCCCTGGACACGTTCCTTGAGTTCTCGGACTTCAGTTTCCTCATCTGTAATGTTGGGCTAATGATCAGACAGGCCTCAGTGAGTTGTTGCGCAAAATAAATGTGCTATTACATGAAATGTGCTTAGAATAATGGTGGCTACGGAGGTGGCAGCTGGAGAGAGGCCAGATTGGCCCAGGTGAATCAGAGCTGGGATCAGCACAGGCAGGAAAGCGACCACAGTTCAGTGCCTCATGGTAAATACCTCCCCCCCCTCCGCCCCCATCTGCCGGGCCCCAGGCCTGCCCTCCACGCCCAGCTCCTCGGCCCACTGGCTTTGTGACCTGGGCTCAGTTTCATCTGCTGTCTCCTGAAGAGGATGGACCTCCACTACTTGGTTCTGGGTCTACTGAAACCAAATGATGGGCCCTGGCAGCCACAGAGAGGTGTACCTGGAGCCCCTCCTTCCTCTCCCAAATCCTCCACCTTCATTCAGGCCCTAGTCCTTCTCCCAGGTGGGATGGGTGCTCCAAGCCTCCCCTCCCAGGGGGAGCAGAAGCTGGCAGGTAGTTGGTCAGGTGGGGGTGTGGAATCCATGCCAGGAGGAGGGCACTGCTCTGCTTGGGGGGTCTCAGAGGCTGAGCTGAAGCTCCGGAATGCTTCACTGGGCAACAGGCATGCCCATAAACATACCGTGGTCACTAGGGCCGCAATCTGCCATCTGGGCCCCAGGCCTTCCTTGCCCTGCGGCTGCGGCTGGCTCAGCTCACTCTGGAATCCCTGCCCTGCCGCCCCTCCTCAGAGGTCACGGCTGCGAGCCTAGGAAGGGCCCCCCCGGGAGGAGGTCCTTCGCGTCGCTGACCACGCTGGGCTGCGGGGGGGCGTGGGGCCGGCGGGGAAGGTGGGCCTGGGGCCCATCGCCAGGATAAAGAAATAAGACATCGGGCCTGAGAAATCTGGCGTCGAGGAGAGAGGAGAGCGGGAAGCTGAGGTGGCAGCTCGAGGGGCGCCCTCTCTGCGTTCCCTTCACCCGGGTTCTGCTCGGGTCCAACCTCCTGCCGGGACTCGGGGTGCCCAGGAGCCCGCGTCCACTGCGCCTCCGCTGGGACCCGACCCCCGCGGGCTGGGGATCGAGCCAGGGCCCCCGGCCTGGAAGGACCGGCAAGGGGTGCCCAGGCTGTGAGAGAGGGGGAGGACCCGGAGACACGGGACTCCTGTCCGGAGGGAGGGTGTCCAAACGACCAGGGTGCGGCCGGGCCGTGTTGCGCATAGATGCCTATCGCTGGTCTGCGCCCTCTCCGGACAGAGGTGAGGGGTGGGGGTGCGTGGGGAGATCTATTTCCCACCCGACTCCTGTCGCCACAGCTCAGCCCTGATCCCCGGCGGCGCCCCCGCCCGGAGATCCCTGCCCTGAGCCGGGGTCGAAGCATTCCCGGGGCAGGGGCTTCGGGGGTGGGGTCCCACGCGGCTGGTGGGGCCATCCGGCTCCGCAGCCCGCGCTCTCGGGGCTGGGCCCAGAGGGGCGCGGCGGCGGGCGGGGCGGCAGTGATCTCACTCCTCTCCCCTCCCCCTCCGCGCGCCCCGCCCCTCCCCGCCCGCCGCCGCAGTCTCGGCATCGCGACGCGCTCGGCGGCGGGTCCCGGCTGGCAAGCGAGCGCCAAGGCTGGGCTGCAGCCCGAGCGGCGGCCGCGCGGCAGGCAGGTAAGGCGGCGAGCTGCGCAGGCCCTGGGTCTGCGACCCCTACCCGGCTCGCTCGGCCCGAGGGAGACCAGGCGGGAGCGCGTGGCTGGGCCCGAGGTGCTGGGCGGAGGGGAGAGCCCCACCCATACCGGGTACCTGGCTCCGGGCAACGCGGATGGGAGCGAGGCATGACTGGAGGCTGGGTTTCGAGCCGACAGGTGAGGGAGTACCTGGGCGGCGCCCGGAGTGCGGACCGGGGGAACCCTCAGGGGGTCCAGGCAGGGTCCGTGAGGTCAGGTCGAGGGAAGGTGCATATGAGTCCGTACGGGTGTGTGCGTGTGAGAGAAAAGGTGCGAGATGGGGCCAGCGTCCCCATGTGCGCTGTGGGGTGTGGCCCTGGGCGTGGCTGCCCCTCACCCTCTGCCGAGGGGCCAGTGTAGGCGGAGGTCGGGACCCGGCCTAGTTTCTTCCTGCAATCGGGGGAGGGGAGAGACCAGCGCTGGGCGCTGCCTGCCCCTCCGGCCCAAAGGGGGGGCTTTGTTCTCCCTCTTCTTTCCAACCCCAGCCTGGGCTGCAGCAGCTCCCCTCACGGCCCCCGCCCTGCTCCTCCGAGCGAGGGCGGCTCAGGGCGGGTCTGGAGCTGCCTCTTCTGCAGGCTCCGTGCCCACGAGTGTCAAATGTGGGTGCATCAGGTAGGGGTGACGGTGGAAGGGCCGCGTTGACCCAGGGCCAGGGATTTCTGAAACGCAAGATGCTTTGGGGCCCAGCCCCTGCTCCCTGCAGCTTTTCGCCCACTGCCATCTTCCTGAATGGTTGTCTTTCTGTCTGTTTGTGTATGGGAGGAGCCGACAGCTCCTGTTTCCTCCTTTCCTAGGTCAGGTTTTTGTCGTCTCTGGGAGAGCAGGGAATGTAACCCGCTGCCTCAGCAGGGCGCCTGAGCCCCCAGCCCATCACTGCCCACCTCAAGGAGGCAGGCCCTGGGCGGCAGCCTTCTCCGGGGCTGGTCCAAGCTCAGGACCCAAGGAGTGGGGCCCAGCATCCCCCACCAGGTGGTCTTCCACTCCTGGCTAACAGCGCCTGCAGGGTAGGGGCTCCTGGGCAGCCCAGAGCCATCTCTGCTGACTCATGTGGCCCTGACAGTGAAGAAGTCTCACCAGTCCTCTTCCCATCAAGCCCATCATCCCCTCCCCTGGGGTGTGGCTGGGCCAGGGGCCTGCCTGGGGCCTTTCCCTTTCAACCAGCTCCCGGTCTCTCACCTGGCACAGCCCCCATGCAGTACGCATGCCCACAGGCTTCACACCTTCAGGGCTCCTGGCCTGACTACAGCCACTTGGCAAGTTCAGGGCAGAGCTGGGGCTGGGACCCCCTCCTGGCTCCTGATCATTTCTCTTTGCTGTATACTAGTCTCTGTCTTTTTCTCCCTATTTATTTATGTTTGCCTGTTTGCGATCCTAAAAGTAATTCATCTTATTGTAGTACATCAGAAATATACAGAAAAGGACAAAAGAAATTAAGAATCACTTGTGATCCCATCGCGAAGCACTCCGTTAAGCACAACAGCCAGCCTTAGCCTCCCTTGTCTGGCTACTACAGCCCACTCCCAGGAGGCTCCTCCCCCGGCACCCAGCCCCAGTCCCAGTCCCTGGCCCACTGCTCCCTGCAGAGGTGGCCGAGGGCACACCCGCCGAGGGCACACCCGGCGGGTCCGAGCGAGCTCCCAGCCAAGGCCTTTCCTCACTCTCTTCTCTGGGCAGCTGCTTGCTGCCCATGACCTGCTTCGGCTGCCCGGGGGAGGAGCCAGTAACAATCTCTACCACCACCGTACTTGTCCTTGGGGGCAGCAGAGAGTGAGAAAGGCCCTTGCCCAGGGAGCACCCGAGGGGCAGGGGCCTTCCCTGAAGCACTCGTGGCTGGCAGTTCAGTGTGCAGCTTTTGCCACACCACAGCTGACCAGCTTGGGACAGCTCGTCCTGCCAGCTGGGAGCCTCGGCGCTGTTGGTGGTCACATCAGTGGGCAGTTCCTTCATCTCCAAGGTCCCGTTCTAGGCAAATGGTCTCTGGTGCCCCCTCCAAATGGCTGTGTCTTGGAAGATCCTTCTGAGTGCTCTTCTGGGCAGGGAGGGAGAGACATGGTGGCCCAGCTGGGGCCAACTCCTGGCGAACCAGGGCCCAGCGTGATGGACATGCTCCCGGGGCCTTCCCAGACTCCCTGCTTTGGCAAAAGGTTGCCACCGCTCTGGGGTGAGTGGCTTCTCCAGCGAGTGCTGGGAGACTGGAGTAGGGGTAGAGGTCTCGGCTTCATCAGGCCTGCCTCTGTGGGATGAACGAGGGGGGATCCACATACTATCCCACAGGCCTTGGCCCCGCCCTGTGGCTCAGACAATGGGGGAGGCAGGAGAGCTGAATTTCCTCCTCTCTAGGGCCCCAGGTGGGCTGCTGTCTTTGCCCCCCACCCTCCTCCCATGAGTCGGAAGGCTGGGGTGAACTGCCTAGCTGGGGCCATCACCCCATCTTTCTCTTTCCTGCTGACTGCTATTGGCCCAGCCTGGACTCGCCCTTCTATTGCTGGTCCCATTGCTGCTCTCTCATCAGCCACCCTCTCCTTTTCTACTTTTTCCTTCCTGCACCCTCTGTCAGTCCATTCATGGTGGTGATTAGGGCACTACTCTTCTCGATCTTGCCTGTCTGCCCCACCCTGGCCCATGGTGCCCTTTGCTGAGCCTTCTTTGTCCCCTTTTGTCTGTCTTCTGTCTCTCCATCTCTCACTTACCCTGCTCTGCAACCACTCCCTCTCTCTGTGCCCAGCTGGCCCCGCCCTGCCACTGAGGTTGGCACTGAACGATGGGCCTCCCTACCAGGGCTGGCCGCTCAGCACCCATTGGCTAAGCTCCATGCCCAGGGTTGGGCCCAGACCCCCATGGGGCCTTGACTGACCAGGAGGGTGTCTAGTGGCCACAGCCAGATGAGGATTCCGGGGGGAAAGGGGGCAGGTCCGGCCCACCCTCTTCCCAGATATCAACAGGGTCTTTGTGGTTTCCTAAAGGCTGTGGTTGGAGACAGAGGAGGAAGTGGGAGAGGGTGGGGAGTCCTTCTGCAGGGGGAGGGTCGGACTGCTGCTCATTGCAGAGGCTTTGCTTTGTTCAGTGACCCCCCTCCCCACAAGGCCTCAGGAACTGACCAACTTGGGACAGCTCATCCTGCCTGCTCTGAGCCTCGGGACCGTCCATGTCCCCCAGGTTGAGAAGCTGCAAAGAGAGTGCCAGCCACAGTCAGTCATCAACCACTGGCAGCTCATGCCAGTCTCGGATGGGGCAGGAAGGGGCAGCGTCCTGGGCCTGCGCAGTTGGCCAGGGGCTTTCTGAGCCCATCTCTTGGGAGGCTGGTCTTCAGGTAGAGCTTGAAGGAAGGGGGCCGTGTCCCCAGGAGTCCTCCCCGCCTCCATTCTAAAGCACTCTGCCATGCAGGTGGCGGAGTGAGGGCAGCCCCACCTCAGAGGTTTGCCCAGCAGAGTTTGGTCGCTGGGGAGGCTCAGGGCAGGGTGGGATGGGATCGCTGTTTCCTGTCTTCCTATTTGCATGTGTGGATCATATCTCACGCCTGGTTATGAGAGTGCATACGTGTGCGCGCGTGAGAGTGAGTGAGCATGCACACACATCTGCATGGGCCCACGTGGGTCCCCTCAGATGCCCCAGTAGGGCCTGTGCTGGGAAGGGGTAGGGCTGAGGGTGGTGGCCGCAGTGGCAGGCAAGTAGTGCTGGATGATATAGGGATGGGCAGGGCTCTAGCCCACCCCAGCTTGTGGCTTCCCAGAGGTGGGGTGACCCCCAGCCCCCTCCCCCTGCTGTCTGCGTTCATGCCTTAGGAATCTGGAGGCCCTGGGGAGGACAGAGGCTGCATTGTCCACTCCAGGCTTCCTGTGCTCCCCTTCGGTCATTTAACCCTTTGAGAATGGGCAACCCGAGGGTGGCCAGAGAGGCCAGCAGGGTCTGAGCTGCTTCCAGCCCCCTCCCCCACTTGGGCCAGGTGCCCCAGGACTGTCTGGTCTGAGCTGCAAGCCCTGAGGAGTGGGGGCTAGGTCCCTCCAAGCTGTGGGCTTGGCGCCTGGCCCCGCATCCCCTCTGCTTTCCACCTTTGCTTGCTACTTCTCCGCCGTGTGGTGCCCTTACCATCTCCTGGGCCTACCTGTCCTCCAGCCTCCTCTCCCTGTCTGTTGCTTGAGGCAGGCAATGTGGGCAGACAGCCCCAGGACCGGAATGCCTCTGTGGGGCTTTTCCCCAAAGCCACCTCTAGTGTTAGGGTCACCCCAGCTTGGCAGGGAGCCCCGGAGCTAGGGAGGGGCTCCTGTTACCTGCTGCTGCATTTCTTAGGTCTGGTGGTTTCTGGTCCTGTTTGGAGCCTGGCTTTCCAGATCTGGGGGAGGACTCTTGCACTGAGGGTCCAGGGGTATGGGAGGTGGAGCTCCTGCCAGGCCTCAGCTTCCGCTTCAGCACAGGGACAGAGTGGAACACTGTCGCCTAAGCTCTGCCGGCGCGGCGGGAAGCGGGGGGCTTACTGGTGGCTGAAGTCTCTTGTGAGGGGTCCCTGGAGCCTGGGATTGAGAGAGAGTTCAGAGCAAGCCAAAATTGTGGATGGTTGGGGAGAGGCCTGAGAAACCCAGCCTGTCCCAGGGCTTGAATTGGGGGGAGCCTGAGGGAAGGAATGGCTTGTTTGGGGTCAGGTTTCTGCTCTGTCCTGAGACATGAGATTGGCCACATCCTACTTCCACATAACCTCCCTCCCAAGATTTTGCTCCCTGCTCCCTGCATTTGCCTGCCATCTGCCTAGCAAATAAGCCCTTCCCCAGGGGTTGGGATGGCTTGGAGGCCATCCTTGTCCAGACCCTGACTCCTGAGCACAAGAGGCAAGTTCAACCTGAGTAGCCTTTGGTGACTTTGAATGCCTCCACTCAATCTAGTCCCCCTCCTCACCATGAGCGCCACACCATCAGGCTGCCTGGGCCCACCCTCAGTAGCTCTGTGACCTTGGACACATTTCTCAAATTCTCTCACACACATCTGTAAAATGGGGGTGACAATAGCACCTGCTTTGCTGGGGAATTTTGAAGATTAAATGAGTAAATGTTTGTAAAAGTGCTCAGAAGAGTAAGTATACCTGGTACATGGTATGATCTGGGTTGGGATCCCAGAGGTGGAGAGACCCCCGCTAAGGGTGGAAGAAAAAATGGATGTCATGGCTGGCGATGGTGGGAATCCACTCCCTTCCTTCCCTAGTGGGGACTGTCCTCTGCTCCCCACAAAGGGTTAGCCTCTGTCCCACTGCACCCCCTCCCCAGAGTTTCTGGAGAAGCGTCCACCACTGGTGAACTGCTGTCACTCAGGGAGAACACCCACCCCCACCTTGGGGAGCACGGAGGACAAGACAGCAGCCGCAGCTTCAGCTGCCCCACATGGGCTGTGGCTCTTTAAAAAGTCTGGGCCCTTTACCTGTGGGGCTTCCACCGGCTGCCTCCTTTATGTATTATTGAAATAACCAACTAGGCTGCAGTGAGGCTTTCCTCTGGCTTCCCCCAGCTCTGCAAGGAGCTGGGCTGCATCACCATGGAAACCCGCCAGCCACAGCCTGGGGCGGGGAGGGTAAGGAAGAGCCTTAAAGGAACATAGTGTATGGGGTGGAGGTGACACCACCAGGCACAAAGGCTCCCACCCAGCCCTGCTGAGAATACAGTCCAGACATGGGTGCCCCTACTTCCCCCCAGGCACACACAGCCCCGGCACCTGGACTCTGACCCTCTCACACCCGACTGGGGCTGCCCCTTCGTGTACTGCTCTTACCACACATGCGCACACGCGCACACACACACACACACACACACACAGCTGGGTGGGAGGGGCTGGAGGCCCTGGGGATTCACTCCCTTGAAGGACCCTCTGTTGCTTGTGCTTTGGGCAGGCCCATTTCTATCAGCTGGGAGGGGCAGAGAAAAGGACTCCAGGTGGGAACAGGGGCTGGCATCCCTATTCGTTGTGTGCACACACAGCGCACCCTTTGGGCTTGGCATGGCAGAGGTTCCCGAGGTGTGTGCGTGTGTGTGTGTGTGTGTGTGTTGGGGGGGTGTGGGCAGCAGCCAACCCAGGTCTAAGCTAGCCTTCACCACCTCCCAGCTCGTTCCCAGGCAATCCAGCATGGAGGGTCTGCTGCCTAGCTTACCATGCAGAAGAGGGGTCCCATTGGGCCAAGACTCCCGGGACAATCCAGAGAGCACCAGAATGCTGGGGCGGGGCATAGGCGGGGCTCCCCTCAGCCCTCTAAGCTCCTCTCTGGAAGCCTGGCTTCCTCCTCCAGGGGCCTGCCACACCCTTCCTCCGGCCTGTCCCTGTCCAAGGCGGGAGGCCCTGGGGAGGATGGATTCCGGTCCTGAACCCACTCAGGCCCAGGGTCCCACTTGTGTCTCGCACTTCCCAGTGCAAGAATCTACTGGGACCCTCTGGGTGCTTCTTCCCTCTTGGTCCCCCTCTGCGAGCCCAGCCTTCTCCCTGGGTCAGCCAGCAGTGGCTGACGTTTGTCTTACAGCCTTCCCTTGCCTCAGCGCCACAAGTGGGCGGGAACCTATCCACTAGGTTGCTAAGGGGCTTTGTCTACACTCTCGGCCCCACCGAGAAGTCCTCTCCATGCCGCCCCCCGCCCATCTTCACTCCTCCCCCACCCCCGCCACCCCAGGGACAAGGACGCCACAGAGGCGCCTCTCAGCCTCGCGCACGCGCATGCCCCCATCCCTCTCTGCTCTCCTCACTCTCTGCCATTTCTCATCAGTGCTTCTGTGGCTGTCTCTCACCCTTTGTACTTCTTTTCCCTCATCTCCTTTCCCTGCTGCCTGGGTCTCTGCTTCCAAACAGTCTCCATCTTGGTTGTCATGGTCTTTGTCTCTAGTCCCTGCCCCACCCTCCCCAGCTCTGCTTCTCATCCTCTCCTGCCTTTTTCTCGCTCTGTCTGTCACCTTCAGTCTTCCCCAGTCTGCCCTCCTTGCAGACATGGCCTTGGCTCCATCTGTACACCAGCTTGCGGACCGCCCCCACCTCCCTCTCCCTCGCCCCGGTGTGGTGATGGGGGCGGGGGGCCTGCTGGGCTGACAACCTTAGCCGCTTGCTCAGTAATTGCCCGATGAATGGCGAGCGATCTGAGCCCAGAAGCAGCAGGAGGGGGAGGGAGGGCCCCTCCCAGCTGTCAGGGGCCTCGAAACCTTCTGGCTTCTGCCTGTCTGCAATGCCTGGGGCATTGGCTAGCTGGGTGGCAAATACCAGGAGAACCAAAGAGATTGGTGTGAGGTGGTGGGGAGTCAGGATGGGGCCAGGACTAGGGAGGGAGTGGGGACCAGGGCTTGGGTATCACATTTCCCTGTGTACATCCCCCTGGGTAAGCACCGTTCCAGGGGCTTAGATTTGGAGGATAGACAGGGGAGCTGGCAGGATCTAGACTGTCATTCCAACAAATGGAGCGAGCTGCGGGATGGTCCTCTGAGCTCTCTGGCTCCAGTTTCCCTCCCTTCCCCCTCCTAAGATGGGAGGGCTCGGTGCCCCCGAGGCTGCTGTTTGATTGCCTGCTTTCTGATCTGAGTCTCCTACTGCTTCCTTGAAGTCAGGCCAGAGCAGCCCCAGGCCGCCCTGCCTGCACAGGCTGTGCTGGGAGGTTGGGGCTGCACAAACCCCACTCTTGTCCTCTCTGGGCCGCAGCTTTCCAGTTCCCACCCTCCAAGTCAGTCTCTTGGCCTTCATGGGGCATCTCCCTCCTCCAGCTCTGGGTGGGGGGTCTGAGAGCTCCTAGCAGACTGCTCATTCTTCACCATCTATTCTTCCTGCCACATTCACCACTCTTCTTGGTCACCTCCTTACACGAAACCATTTTGTGGCTCCTGGTTGCCTCCAGACAGAGTCTGGATTCCTTAGCACAGCATTTCAAGCCTCCCCGCCCACCTCTTTGGCATTCTGGATGAGGCCTGGTCCCCTTTTGATGAGAGAGGATGGCCAGTGTGGATTTGGTAAGGACAACGCCCTCTCTTGCCTCTCCTATACCTTCACCACTTGCCTCTTTTTCACCCCCTTCATTTGAAGTCTAAGTGGTATGTCCTCTCGGATGTCTCTTTCTTCTCCTGGTCATGGGCAGAGGAGTCCCCAAGCTCCCGTCTCCAGGGCTCCTTGCACACAGGTGGGATGTGGCATTGCTGGTGTTGCTTGGGCCTGGGGCGGACACATCTAGCTAGCAGTGTTGAGCCCTGAAGAACCAGAAAAAGACCCAGGAGCTGGGACTGCCAAACACTTGAGAAAAAAAAAACCAAACCCATTGCCATCGAGTCGATTCCAACTCATAGCAACCCCATAGGCCAGATTAGAACTGCCCTATAGAGTTTCCAAGGAGCGCCTGGTGGATTCGAACTGCTGACCTTTTGGTTAGCAGCCGCAAGTCTTAACCACTACGCCACCAGGGTTTCCTTGAGAAGCATCAGAAACACTGTCTCAGGCTGACCCCTGCCCTGGAGCATCTGGAAGGGGGAGGCCACAGTCACCTTTATTGCTGGGGGGGCACTGAGAGACACAGCAGGGAGGTGCTTTCCTCCCTTCCTCCAAGTCTCAAGCGTAGACTTCCTTCCTCCTTCTTCTTCCTTTTCTTAGCCCTGTTCTGTGAAATGCAGCCATCTCTGGCCTCTTTCCTCCCTTTCCTATTCCCATTTCCCAAGCTCCCCTGCTGGCTTTTTAGTCCGTAACAGCACCCAAGGACCAGTTGGCTTTGAAACCCACAGCAATGGGGCTGTGACAAGAGCCCTTCTCTATATGTGTATGCACAAATGCTAGTTGTATATGCACACAGAGATAGCAGACATGAGGGTTCATCCCCCACAGATATAAAAAAAAATTTTTTTTACACAGACACAAATACACACACAAACATATGAGCACACACACACGTCAGACATGTGGATTCACCCTCCACACATACACACAAGAAGACACACACACGTGCGCACACACAGCTAGAAGACGTGAGTTCAGACTTCCCACAAGAACTCACGCACATGCTCATGTGTGCACACACCCACCTTGCAGACCCATGCATTAATTCCCTCAGCCACACATTGACTCACACACTCCTGAGAGCACACAGGCGGACTCAGCACCCCTCCCCCCAAGAGAAGACACATACGAATGTGCCCACACGTGCACACACACAGCCACGGACACCTGCTCACAAGCACATCCAGACACACTTGGGGACATGTGCACAGAGCAGCCTGTGGCATGCCCAGGGGAGCTGATTAGGGCAACAAGTTGGTGCGGGGGAGGCAGCTGGTGGGAAGGCACAGACAGAAAGTAGGAAGGAAATGGAAGGCAACCTGGAGGACCAGCCAGGCGATGTATCTTCCAGATTTCTTCCTCTGAGGTGGTGGGGAGGGGTGGGGAGCGGGCCTGCGGGGGCGGGGCTGGGGGCGGGGCCAAGAGCCTGGGCTCGCCCACATGTTAGTCACCAACGTTCTCTCTCCTCTCTACCCTTCCCTTCCCTCCCCCCCTCTCCCAGTGCCCCCACCCACAGCTCCCGCCCCGAGCCTCCCACCAGCCCCCTGTCCCTGGGCGGGAGCCTCAGCCGAGCTCGGCCGGCTGTGCCGCGCCGAGCCGCCGGCGCCGCCCGGAAGATGGCCGTGGCGCTGCGGTACGTGTGGCTTCTCCTTCTGTGCAGTCCCTGCTTGCTCATCCAGATCCCCGAGGAATGTGAGTAAGCTGGAGGGACCCTTGGTGCTCCCTTCACCACAACGCTGGGACACTCTTTATCTTCGGCCTTCTCGCCTTTCCTCCCTTCTGGACCCTCGCCCCTCCTTTCTTGTGCACGGGGTGGGTAGGAGGTACCCAGGACGTTGGGTGCCTCTGGAGAGAAGGGCAAGATGGGAGGTGCCGGGTGTCAGAACCACGGACAGGGAACAGCGGCGGGGCCTGGCCCGGGAGATTTCAGTACCACGGACAGCCGCCGTCTCGCGGACCTGCAGACCGCAGTCCCTGCCTGCTCTACCCTCTGCCTTGCAGGCCCCACCCGTCCCCACCTACCTGGGGGTTCCTCCACTTCCCAGGCCGACCACACCGGGGAGGGATGTGGTGGGCTGGAGTATGGGGCTTGTGGAAACACCTGGATTCAAGTCTTGCCTCTGCTTCTGACTTGTGTAATCCAGAGCTGGGTCTTTCACATCTTGGCCCCTTGAGAGAAAAATGACACCTTGAAAACCCCAGGCCCAGGCAAGCAGCATTCTGGATTCTTAGGATTTAATGTGTAGTTATTTGGTGGTGGGAGCCCTGGTGGTGCAGTGATTAAGAGCCTGTCTGTGCATCAAAAAGTCGGCAGTTTGAATTCACCAGCCGCCGCTTAGAAACCCTATGGAGCAGTTCTACTCTGTTCTATAGGGTCGCTATGAGGTTGAAGGCAGTGGTTTGTTTTTTTGTTTTTGGTTTCAGCTTATTTGGTAGGGGTGGGCTGCTGGAGCACGGGTCTATGGTTATAATGGTGCTAATATTGAGGGGTGACCTTGTGGGGGAGTTCAGGGGTAGGAGAGTGGGGGTTTGGGAGTGTGGCTGTAGGGTTGTAACTGACATGAGTACTTGTGTGTGCTTGGGAGTTGGACAGACTGTCTATGTGTGCATGTACATCTGTGGTTGTGATTGACTAGGTGTGGATATTCGTGAGTTTGATTCTGATTTCCTTAAGTGAGTCAGGTTTGTGAAGGTCTGGGGCTATTTGACTGTTAGCATTGGGTGTGTATGTGCCAGTGGGCTGAATATACGTACGCTTGCGTGGTTGGTGGGTGTGTCAGTGTAACAGTGCTTTCTCCTGAGTGTGGGCAGGAAATGTGAACCTGCTGCTCCAAGTGACTGGAGGGACGATGTGAGGAGCGTTTCATGGGGTATCGTGTTGGAGGGCATTCATGTGTCTGCAGTCTGCTCCTTCCCCTCCTCCTATCCCACCCTTATGTCTGGGCCTGGGCATTAAGGAAGTCAGTGTCTCTGTCCGGAAGGTGAAGACACTGTCCGTGCCAGGAATGGGACAGGGGCTGCAGGGGTGGGGGGTGTTGGAGGAAATGAAGAGCGGCTGACAGGATGAAGGTTGGGGACACCCCTTAGACATGCACATGGAGGTCCATGCAGTCACACCAGTGCAGGCTCCCCAGCCACAGATACACAAGGTCACACACACATGAGTAGACACAGTCGAGCCAGAGATATCACAGAGATACAAAGGAGCAGCGACACCGGGGGGAGGCAGAGGAGGAGGCACACAGACACACAAACCAAAACAGAAGTGAGGGCTTCAACACAAAGGAACACAGCCGTCCACACAGACAGAGGTGAGCAGACAATACAGCCCTGTATGCTGGCTTCTGGGCACACACATACAAATCTTCAGATGTCCTGAGACAAGAGCCCACTGTGGACAAACACCTCCAGGGCCATGCACCAACACTGTGATCCACCCACTGCACACCTGCACACACCTTCCCAGACCCGCACCTTCCTCCTTCCTGCTCTGCCACCTCTCAGGCACTGCTACCTAGCCCAAAACCCCAGAGTCCTACCCTGGGCATCAGCCTGCCCTTCCACCAGATGGGCTGGGCCATCTTGTGTGGGTGGGTCTGCATGGAGGGGCGGGGAGGATTTAGAAAAGATAGCAGTGGGGAGAGAAAACTAGGTCAAAGACCATGGCAGCTGCTCCCAAGCTGCCCTGGGCACTGACCCATAGTTGGCATTGACCCCAACACTGCAGGAGGACACCTCCCTCCTGGAACCTCTCCTCCGGCCCCCGCTTCCTCCCTTTCCCAGCCACTTTGTCTCTTTTTCTGCTGCCTCCAAGGTACCGGGTTACTGGGTTCCACCAAGCCAGTCTCTCATCTTGCTGTTCCTGTCACTCTCCCTTGCTCTCAGGCTGCCTGTACCAGCTCAGGCCATTCTTCGGTGTCCCCAGGGGGCCGCCTCTGCCCTGGGCCTTGGCACTGAGGTCTTCTGCAGAGACAAAGCTTTCTGAGGCAGCCCCCTCCTTTCCTGCTCCCTTCCTCCTCCCAGCCACCAGTGCCAGGCGGAGTCCTGGGGCTGGGCAGTACACTCTGACCTCTGTCCCAGGGCACTGGGGGGTGGGCAGGAGGAAGGAGGAGAGAAGAGGCCTACTGGCACTTCTGGCTGTGGAGACTCTGCTGCTGTTGCCCTGGGGCCTTTGGGAGGGCTGGGGGTGGTGCAGCCGGCCTCTAAAGGACGGACCCTGATAATTGAAAACCCTGAGTTGAGCTAATTGGATTAGGAAGGAAGTGGGTGGGAGCGGGGACAGGGCACTGGCTATGGCTGGCTGTCTGTCTCCCAGCTTCCAAAGCATCCTGGGTGGGGTGGGTGGGGGAGGGGGCTGCTGAGTTCTGCTGGCCCTACCAGGCCTGCCAGAAGCATGCAGGAGTCTGTCCCAGGGTGCCCCTAGCGGAAAGCCAGCCTTTCTCCCTCTGCCTGCCTGCAGTTGTCCACGCTCTGTGCTGTCCCTTTGGGCCTTGACCTGCTGTGCCTGCAGCCCAGCACGTGCGTGCCCCATGGCACAGCCCCCTTATTCCCCTTTCCCCTTCCCTATGGGCCCCTGCTGGGGCAGTTTCAGCATCTCTCTCCTTCTCTCCCTGCTGCCCGGATGTCCCAGATGAGGGACACCACGGTAAGTTGGGGGCAGGGTTGGGAGTGTTTTCCCGGACACACATGTCCCTTTCTCTCTCCTGCTTTTCCTGCCCCACAAATCTGGTGCTGAGCTAGTCGGGTGCCGTCCTACATCTTCTTCCCCTCTCGCTCCCTCCCACCATGGCTCTGGGGCTTCTGGGGGCTTCAGCCCCTGCCGCCCACACTACGGACCAGGGGGAGGCTATGGTACCTGCCCTGCCCCCGTCACCAGCACTCTCCGGTCCCTCCACAGTGATGGAGCCACCCGTCATCACAGAGCAGTCACCCCGGCGCCTGGTTGTCTTCCCCACCGATGACATCAGCCTCAAGTGTGAGGCCAGTGGCAAACCCGAAGTACAGTGAGTGACTGCCACCCTCTCATGCCCTGACCCCCCTCCCCCGGGCCCTGGCTGCTGTCACCCTTGCCTCAGGCCCAGCTCAGCCTCTGTCTTGGCTTCCAGGGCCTCAGGCCTCCAGCCCTTCTCTGCCCACAGATTTCGCTGGACACGGGATGGTATTCACTTCAAACCTGAGGAGGAGCTAGGCGTGACTGTGCACCAGGCGGCCCACTCAGGCTCCTTCACCTTCACGGGCAACAACAACTTCGCTCAGAGATTCCAGGGCACCTACCGCTGCTTTGCCAGCAACAAGCTGGGCACTGCCATGTCCCACGAGATCCAGCTCGTGGCTGAGGGTGCGCAGCTCTGCAGGAGCCTGGAGGGTGGTGGGCTGGACAGAGTCCCTCTAACAGGCCCCCAGGAGCTTGTACCGGACCCTGGGCTGGAAGCAAGCCACTTTCCCCGCTGGTTGCTTACATGCCAAGGGGACTGGCATAATCCGTTCCATTGCCCCCTTTCTCACTGCTCTGTTGCTGCCCCTGCCTCCTCCCTCTATCTTTCTGCCCCTGAGCTGTGCTCTCCATCTGTCTTCCCTCTCTCCATCCTTCTTTGTGGTGGGCCCTGTCCTGCCTCAGCACCCTGTTCAGAGTGGAGGCAGCAGCACCTGCCGGGCCTGGGCTTAGTGGCATGTCTCTTGGCCACCCACTCCATACCCCTGCATCCCCACTCAGCTTTGGGGCCCTCCTCCCCAGCCAGATGGATGGCTCCCTCCCTGCCCACCCCGAGGAGGATGAGGACAGGGACAGGGATGGGTGGGGGAGGCTGAGATGCAGTGGTGGGGGAGGGGAGCCTGGACGCATGCAGGAGTCACAGACCCTTCCATCATCCTGACACAGAAACCATGGCAACGATTCCCAAGGTAACCAGAGGGGCAGAGAGAGGGGGAAGGAGAGCTAAAGAAGGCAGGAGGTTCAGCTAGGAGGAAACGAGGAGGAGGGAACCCCCCACCCGGGAAAGGGTGACATGGATCAATACAAAGACTGGAGAGCAGGAAGGGGGAGAAGCAAAGGTGGAGGAATGAGGAAAGTGGAGGAGCCAGGGGGAGGCAGAGGGGAGAGACTGACAGAGGGAGTGTGAGGAGCCATCCATCCGCCTGGGGAGGAGGGCCCCGGAGCTGAGTGCTGGGCCTACCCTCGTGTTGTCCTGGGAGGGCTAGTCTCAGCCTTGAGCCCCCAAAGGACCCAGAGTCTCTGCCCCTCCTCACACGGACATCCTCACAGCAGTGTTCTAAGAGAACTCTCAGCCTGCCCCCCCCCCCATCTTCCAGAAGAGCCCTTCCTCCTTCTGTCTCCTGCCCCCGACACTGCCTTGGCCAGGTAGAGAGTTGGAAACCGTAGTGCCAGCCCCTCTGTCCCTTCTAGGTGCCCCCAAGTGGTCAAAGGAGACGGTGAAGCCGGTGGAGGTAGAGGAAGGGGAGCCGGTGGTATTGCCCTGCCACCCGCCCCTCAGTGCTGAGCCTCCTCGCATCTACTGGATGAACAGCAGTGAGTGGCACTGCCCAGGCAGTGGACGGGGCAGGGGGTCGTCCTGGATGGATTCCAACCTGTCCTCTGTGCCCCTGCAGAGATTCTGCACATCAAGCAGGACGAGCGGGTGACAATGGGTCAGGACGGGAACCTGTACTTTGCTAATGTGCTCACTACGGACAACCACTCGGATTACATCTGCCATGCCCATTTCCTGGGCGCCCGCACCATCATTCAGAAGGAACCCATTGACCTCCGGGTCAAGGCCAGTGAGTCCCAAAGGCTCTGAACCCCCGCAACTCCTCTGTCACCCTCAGGCATGCCCGTCTTCCTCAAGGACAGCTTGGCTCCCCTGGAATCCTGCCCAGACCCTGCGAGACAGCGAGAGCAGAGTGGGGGCCCTCCCTTTTACAGAGGAGGGGACCAAGGCCCCATGGGCTTGCTGGGGCAAGCTCCCCTAAGCTTGTGCCTTGGGGGTGGGGGAGAAGTGGGTCACGCCACCCCTTTCTCCTCCCAGCCAACAGCATGATTGACAGGAAGCCACGCCTGCTCTTCCCTACCAACTCCAGCAGCCACCTGGTGGCCTTGCAGGGACAGCCCCTGGTCCTGGAGTGCATTGCTGAGGGCTTGTGAGTCTGGGCTCCTGGGTGGGGGTGGGGGGCGGCCTCTGCCATGGAGATGGGTGACCGGCCTGTGCTGTCTCTCCTCTACTCTCCTCCCTGGGCAGCCCTACGCCCACCATCAAGTGGCTTCGCCCAAGTGGCCCCATGCCAGCTGACCGCGTGACTTACCAGAACCACAACAAGACGCTGCAGCTGGTGAATGTGGGCGAGGAGGATGACGGCGAGTACCGCTGCCTGGCTGAGAACCCGCTGGGCACTGCCCGGCATGCCTACTATGTCACTGTGGAGGGTATGGCTGCCCCAGCTGCCATGGGCTCCCCAGATGACCTCCTGGGGTGGTGGCCTGGGAGCCGTTTCATGGGGCAGGCTTGATGTGCTCATGCTGGGGGTGAGAGCGAGTTTGGGCTCAGGCTGCCCTCCCCTTCCTTCAGCTGCCCCATACTGGCTGCACAAGCCCCAGAGCCAATTGTACGGGCCGGGAGAGACTGCACGCCTCGACTGCCAGGTCCAAGGCAGGCCCCAACCCGAGGTCACCTGGAGAATCAACGGGATCCCTTTGACGGGTGAGCAGGGGTGTGGGCAGGGGCCACAGGCAGGTGAGCCCTGGGGGCTGCAGGACAAGGAAGAGGAGGGGGAGGGAGAAGAAGAAGAGGATGGGGAGGAAGAAAAGGAAGAGGGGGCAAGGAGGGAGTGGAGGGTCCTCAGTGCCGCTCAGGGCCCTGCCCAGCCTGTGCCCTGCCCCGACTGTGCCCACAGAGCTGAGTGAGGACCAGAAGTACAGGACCCAGCAAGGAGACGCCCTGATCCTGAGCAATGTGCAGCCCAGTGACACCATGGTGACCCAGTGTGAGGCCCGCAATCGGCATGGACTCCTGCTGGCCAATGCCTACATCTATGTGGTCCGTGAGTGCCCTGTCTGTCCCCGAAGCTGGCACTGCCTGGCGGAGCCAGCCTGTGGGGGCTGTCTTCCTCCTCACATTTCACCACATGTGCTCGCCATCCTCCCAACAGAAGACTTTCTGGAAGGGGCAGTCAGTCGGGCCTTGATTCATGAAGGATAGGATGGGAAGGCGTCTGAGTGGGAGGGGATGGGAGTCTGGCGGCTGGGAGGCTCAGCATGGCAGGGAGAAAGCAGAGGGGCCTCGAGGCCTGAGGGTGTGGAGGAGAGCCCTACCCACCTCCTGTGACTTCCTCTGCAGAGCTGCCCACCAAAATCTTGACTCCAGACAACCAGACGTACCTGGCCGTCGAGGGCAGCACAGCCTACCTTCTGTGCAAGGCCTTTGGGGCCCCCGTGCCCAGCATCCAGTGGTAAGGGTCCAGGTGCCCGGGGAGGGCGGGGAGGCCTGCAGGTGCCATGGCGGGGGTCCCGAGCCTGCCCGTTGTGTCTGTTAGGCTCGACGAGGAGGGGGCAACAGTACTTCAGGATGAGCGCTTCTTCCCCTACGCCAATGGGACCCTGGGCATCCGGGACCTCCAGGCCAATGACACCGCACGCTATTTCTGCCAGGCCACCAATGACCAAAACAATGTGACCATTGTGGCTAACCTGCAGGTCAAAGGTCAGGTGGTGCCCTCCTATGATGGGGATGGCGATGCCCCTGGGAAGGAGGGCCAAGGTCTTTGGGTGACACGAGAGTGACCCATCCCTTCATTGCCCTCAGATGCCACTCGGATCACGCAGGGGCCCCAGAGTGCAATTGAGAAGAAGGGTTCGAGGGTGACGTTCACATGCCAGGCTTCCTTTGACCCCTCCTTGAAGCATAGCATCACCTGGCGCAGGGATGGCCGTGACCTCCAGGAGCTTGGAGACAGTGACAAGTGAGGGTCCAGTAGGGCGGTGGAGGGAGCAGAGTGGGAAAAGCAGGAAGTCCAGGTGCAAGCCCTCCTGGGTCTGCTCCGAGTGGGAGGTTCCAGCAGGTGAGGGGGCAGGGCGGCGATGGGGCTCCTGGGGGCAGAAGGACAACACTGCCCTGCCCACTCAGGTATTTCATCGAGGACAGCCGCCTGATCATCCAGAGCCTGGACTACAGCGACCAGGGCAACTACAGCTGCGTGGCCAGCACCAAGCTAGACGTGGTGGAGAGCAGGGCCCAGCTCCTGGTGGTGGGTGAGTCCTGGGGGGCTAGCAAGTCACAGGCCTGGTGCCTGGGGCAGGGGAGGCAGACCCCTGGGCCCAGAAGGTTGAGCGGGGCAGAGACCCACACTCCGTGGCCCTCAGGGAGCCCTGGGCCAGTGCCCCAGCTGGAACTGTCCGATCGCCACCTGTTGAAGCAGTGCCAGGTGCGTCTATCCTGGAGCCCCGCCGAGGACCACAACGCTCCCATTGAGAGTAAGTGGCCGCAGCGTGGCCTCTCCTGCCTTCTGGGCACACGAGGGGAGGGGGCAGTGGGGAAGGTGGAGGCCTGGTCCCCTCCCTCCCCATGCCTACCCCTCTGCCACACGCCCCATGCAATTACTCCATTGCTGCTTCACCGCTTGGCAGAGTATGACATTGAATTTGAAGACAAGAAAATGGAGCCGGAGAAATGGTACAGCCTGGGCAAGGTGCCAGGGAACCAGACCTCTACCACCCTTAAGCTGTCACCCTACATCCACTACACCTTTAGGGTCACTGCCATCAACAAGTATGGCCCTGGGGAGCCCAGCCCGGCCTCCGAGACTGTGCTAACACCTGAGGCAGGTGAGTACCAGGCAGGGAGGGTCAGATGCCTGGGGCCCAGCTCTGAGGGGGCTTGGAGAGGGATCAGACCTCCAGAGGGAGCCAGGGGAAGGTGGGCTCCCCTGCTTAGAGTGGCGGGCCCCTTGTCCCTGGGCCTCCAGCCATCACCGCCCTGGCCGTGATGTGCAGACATGTTGCTTTGCAGCCCCAGAGAAGAACCCCGTGGATGTGAGGGGGGAAGGGAATGAGACCAACAACATGGTCATCACGTGGAAGGTGAGGGGCCCAGGACTCTGCCCAAAATGGAGCAGTGAGTGGGTCCAGGTAGCCAGGCTGTGGGTGGGGTCCTGGGTGGCCCTGGCCCATGGGCCAGTGCCCTTGGCCATCAGATCCTTGTCTGCTTGCCCTGCAGCCACTCAAGTGGATGGACTGGAATGCCCCCCAGGTTCAGTACCGGGTACAGTGGCGCCCTCAAGGGGTGCGGGGGGCAGCCTGGCAGGAGCAGATTTTGAGCAAGCCGTTCCTGGTGGTGACCAACACGTCCACCTTCGTGCCCTACGAGATCAGAGTCCAGGCTGTCAACAGCCAGGGCAAGGGCCCTGAGCCCCACGTTACCATTGGCTACTCTGGGGAGGACTGTGAGTATGGGCGGCCCTGCCCACATGCAGGGAGGGGTGAGCATGCAGGTCATTGTTGGGGTGCTCGGTCACTCCCCTTCCACCATGACAAGCCAGTCCCCAAGTTCTCCCAGCCCCTTACCTCCTAACACTCCACTGTGTCCTTCCTACGAATAAGGGTCTTCTCTTATGTAACCAAGCACCCTTCGGAAAGTCAGGAAAGGCCATATTGGTACGATGCCTTTATCTAACTGGCTGCCTGTATCCAATCCAATTCACCGGTTTTCCCCATAATGCCTTCTCTAGAATCCGCCCCCCACTTGCCAGCACAGGGGGTTCACCCAGGATCACGCCTTGTCTCTAGTTGTTGTGCTGCTTTAGTTTCCTTGAATCTGGAACTTTCCAGATGCTAACTTTGGTTATGGGTCACAGTTCTGTCTACTTTTTTCCTCCTTGTAGTTATTGTTTTCCCCTCACAGTTAATACACAGTCAGGGAGATACCTGGAGACCCTCAAGCACCCTGCCCCTCCTCAAACTGCCCCACCTCGTATGGCACCCAAACCCATCTCCAGCATGGGGAGCTCTGGGCTGGCCTGGGGGCTGGGGCGAAGGTCCAGGGCCGCCCATGTCCCGGCTCTTCCCAGTCCCCCAGGCCAGCCCCCAGCTAGATGGTGTCAAGATCCTCAACTCGAGTGCTGTGCTGGTCAAGTGGTGGCCTGTGGACCCAGCCCAGGTCAAAGGCCACCTCCGGGGATACAACGTAAGGGTCCCAGGTGGTGTGGGGCAAGAGGGGGGTGCTCCGTGGGGCAAGGTGTGTGGCCGCCAAAGGCGACAGGGCCTGAGATGGGCTTTGGATTGGGGATGGGTGGGAAAGGGCCCCCCTCAGGGCAGTGGGAAGCAGGGCTGGGGTCTCTGCTTGCCCTGTCCCCACGGGTGTCCTCTCTCCTGTCCCAGGTGACGTACTGGTGGGAGGGCAGCCAGAGGAAGCACAGCAAGAGGCATGTGCACAGAGGCCACGTGGTGGTGCCTGCCAACACCACCAGTGCCATCCTCAGTGGCCTGCGGCCCTACAGCTCCTACCACCTGGAGGTGCAGGCCTTCAACGGACGGGGTGCAGGGCCCGCCAGCGAGATCACCTTCAGCACACCAGAGGGAGGTGAGCCCACACCCCGTGCTGTCCCCGCCTGCCTCCCCTGGGGCCAGCCCAGCGAGACCCTGCCGGCTCCTGTCTGTGTCCGCAGTGCCTGGCCACCCTGAGGCGCTGCATCTGGAGTGCCAGTCAGACACCAGCCTGCTGCTGCACTGGCAGCCCCCGCTCAGCCACAACGGCGTGCTCACCGGCTACGTGCTCTCCTACCACCCCTGTACGTGGAGGCCGGGGCAGTGCGGTGAGGGGGTGCCGGGGGCCTGAGCGCACGGCCAATATGACGCCCTCCTGTCCCCCCAGTGGATGAGGGCAGCAAGGAGCAGCTGTCGTTTGACCTTCGGAACCCGGAGCTTCGGATGCACAACCTTACCAACCTCGACCCCCACCTTCGGTACCGCTTCCAGCTGCAGGCCACCACGAAGAAGGGCCCGGGTGAGGCCATCGTGCGGGAAGGAGGCACCATGGCCTTGTCCGGTGAGCTGAGAGGGACCTGGGCAGGTCAGGGGCGGGGGTGGCTGAGGTGACCTGGCAGCTCATACCCTCCTCTCATCCCGCACCCCCAGAGAGCCCGGATTTTGGCAACATCTCAGCCACAGCAGGCGAGAACTACAGCATCGTCTCCTGGGTCCCTAGGGAGGGCCAGTGCAACTTTCGGTTCCACATTCTGTTCAAGGCCCTTGGTGGTGAGAGCAAAGGGGGGTCCTTGGGGCTGGTGGTGCAGAGCTGGGGTCTGCCTGGAGCTCCTGCTCACCCCACCCTCTCCCCTGCACAGAGAAGGTGAGTGCTTACCTCCCGTCGCCACAGTACGTCAACTACAACCAGAGCTCCTACACACAGTGGGACCTACAGCCAGACACTGACTACGAGATTCACCTGCTCAAGGAGAAAAAAGTCCTGCACCAGATGGCGGTGAAGACCAATGGCACTGGTGAGGACCCTGGCACAGGCCCGGGCCCTTTGGCCCATATGGGAGGGGTCCAGGTGCCTGAATTGGACTCTTTTGGGGTCCTTTTACGTCACTGTTTACAGGGAACTATTTTGACAGATGTCCCCTACCCTCTGAACCCCGGGGGGACCCGAGCACCATTCCACGAGCCTCAGGGCTCCTATAGGGGCTCCTACCCCTGCCCAGCCGCTGGGGACAGAGGAACTAGCCCCCAAGGGCGCAGGGGAACAGCAGCTCCGAGGGAGGCCTTCGAGCATGGCGGTGGGGACAGAGCTGTGTCTGCTCCCCGCCCCCAGGACGGGTGAGGCTGCCTCCAGCGGGCTTTGCCACTGAGGGCTGGTTCATCGGCTGTGTCAGCGCCGTTATCCTCCTGCTGCTGATTCTGCTCATCCTCTGCTTCATCAAGCGCAGCAAGGGTGGCAAGTACTCAGGTGACCCCCAAGCCCCGGGTCCGGGCGGCCCCGCCAGGGCCTGGGGGTGCTGGGTGCAGGGCGAGGGTGGCAGAGCTTGGGGGAGTGGCGGGCCACCTCACCCGCTGTCCTTTCTACAAACCCGTAGCAGGCCACTGAGCCTGTTGGAGGCAGGCAGGGGCCGGCAGGGGAAGCTGCTGGGCTTCTAAGTGCCAGGGAACACTGCCAAGGAAAAGGGCTGGGACGCTCGGAGCGGAGAGGGGCCCCCTGCCACTGCCCACTGCCCCCGGCCCCCTGCCCTAGAGCCTGGGGCCTGGAGGGCAGGAACAGGCTGGATCAGGGGAGGAAGCAGGCCCTTCTCTCTTTGTGTCTTCAGTAAAGGACAAGGAGGATACCCAGGTGGACTCAGAGGCCCGGCCGATGAAAGATGAGACTTTTGGCGAGTACAGGTGAGCTGTGGGCAGGCGCAGGGCTGGCCACGCCCAGCCCTTCCTGTCTGACCCTGTCTCTCTCTCTTCTCTGTGCTGCGGGGTGACTTCAGGTCCCTGGAGAGGTAAGAAGGGATGGTGAGGACCCCGGGGGCAGAGTGTGCCCTGTGTGGTCAGGGCTCTGTGCCCCAGCCCTCTCCTCCAGTGGAGTTGTCCCCAGTCACAGTTGTTCCCCCTTTCAGGGAAAAACTGGCCCCCTACTCCTCTGCCCCACACTGGCACCCAGCTTCTGGGAGCCTGGAGCCCCAGGACACTGCATGGGCTGCAGCTGGACACGTGTTCCCTCCCCACCTCCTTCAGGCTCATGTACACAGCGCCAAGGCCCCCATCCCCAGGCCTAGCACTCACTTGCTCCCTCACAGCCAGCCAGGACCCTTGGCAGCCACAGGAGCATCAAGCCCAACAAGCCCAAAGCTGCTCCCTGGGCAGCCCCAGTAGCTACCACAATGGCCAGGGTCCAAGCTGCACCTCCCAGCAGACACTGTAGCAAACGAAGCCCTCTGCCCCTGCAGCGACAACGAGGAGAAGGCCTTTGGCAGCAGCCAGCCATCCCTCAATGGGGACATCAAGCCCCTGGGCAGTGATGACAGCCTGGCTGATTATGGGGGCAGTGTGGACGTCCAGTTCAATGAGGACGGCTCCTTTATCGGCCAGTACAGCGGCAAGAAGGAGAAGGAGGCAGCAGGTGGCAATGACAGCTCTGGGGCCACCTCCCCCATCAACCCTGCAGTGACCCTGGAGTAGCAGGGATGAGCCCTGACCTTGGGATTAGGGGGCTCCTGCCCCTTCCTGCTGCGCCCCGGGCCCTGCCCTCTGGCCCTGGGCTGGTGGGGCTGGAATCTGGGGGCAGAGGAGAGGTGCTCACTGCCTCCAACTCCCTCCTCAGCCCCCATTCCCCAGTTTATTGCCAAAACCCAGCTGCACCCCTCCCTTACACACCCAGCACTCTGCCCCAGCTCTGCTTGAGCTGTTTGGGCAGAGAGACCCTGGTTTGGGGGACGGAATGGAATTAGGAAGGGCCCCCAGTGGGATCTCTGAGATGCTGTCCCTCTTTACCACTCACTGGGGGCAGACGTGGCAGGAGGTCTCCCCAGGCCAGGGCTGGTGCCTCCTGTCTGCGTGCCTCCCCCCAAGCCCCTAGCCACTCCATGGCCAGCCTGGCTGGGGCTGGAACAGAACTTGGTGTCCCTACCATCTGCTCCCTTTTCTTTGCCATCTCTGCCGCGACCGGGATGGGAGCAGGGCGAGCTGGCCGCGGGTGGTGGGGAGGTCACCTGGAGAGCCCAGAGGCCCCCCCCCGAATACTGCACCCCCGTCCTGCTGCCCACCCCACCTCACGGCCGGCTTTCAGGTGCATCTCACACACGCTGCCTTTGGTACCCACCACGCAACATCCCTGTGGCCTGCATCACTGCCGGGTGAGGGGCGGGTCACCGCCTCCCCTCCCCATGCCCTGGGCCTCTCCCAGCCGCCACTGCCCCCACGCCCCCTCAGCCACCATTCCGCCTGTCGTCTGAACAGTCCCTTTCCTCGACCTCCCCTGTCCCCAGCTTGGGAATGTAAATACATCGTGACTTTGACAGTTTGTCCCTTTGCCCTTTCCCCATATGCCACTAGTGTGTAGGCAGGTGTCGCAGTCTCTAGGTGGTTTCTAGCTTTTATAGTAATTAGCTTTGATGATCCCATCCCAGGAAAAATAAAAACAGACAAAAAAAAAAAGGAAAAATGGCTTCTCCCAGCCCCACTGTGCCCCCACCCGTAGCCACAGCCCCGTATGCCTCTGCTTGGTCTGTCAATGAGCCCTCTACAAAAAACAAAAGTATATATATATATGTACATAAATATCAGAATTATAACAGGCAAATAAAAACCTGGAACTTCCATCCTTTTACCTAAAGCACGTTTATTTCCCCGTGTGTGCCCCGCCCCCCAGCCCCTGGCCCTGTGTGGTGACCTCGCCTAGCCCTGGGCTTGCTCTGTTCCCCTCCTGAAGCCCGGTGGGGGTGCCCCTGGCCACCTCCTGAGGCCCTCATTCCTGCAGGGGGTGGACGGGGAACAGCGTGATCCAGACCCCAGAGTTCCAGGGCATTGGCCCCCAGCCCGTTTGACCCACTCACAGGAGCCTCCTCCCTGTCTAAGGAGACAAAACCTATGTGGCCACCCAGCCCCCTGGCTTGGCAGAACCGTCGGGACACACGTGGTGCTGCAGTCCTCCCGGGGTATTCGGCCCTTGAAGCCAGTCAAAAGCACTTTAGGTTAATGGCCACAAGCCTCGAGTGGACCCACAGGGAAAGCAGCCTTGGCTGATGATTTCCTGAGCCTGCTTCCTCTCTCCCTGCCAAGGTGGTCATCCCACGCCTTTCCTCCAGCCCCGGCCCTCCTCGCAGCTGAGGGCTTGGTTCCCTATTTAACTGAGCAAATAAAAACCATTGGAGAACTTCTTCCCACATGTTGCCACCCTGAAATCTGTCACCCCAGGTCTGGATGGCCCCACAGCCTCAGTCCTCCCCCCTGCCCCATGGATGAGTTGCTGGGTCCAGCCAAGGTCAAGCCCTCTACTGAGCACTGTTCCATCCCCTGGGACCTGCTCAAGGACTTTTCTTCTGCTGCGTCTTACCCTCTCCTTTTTGTGTCACCTGGACCAGTCCCTCCCATAACACTGAGTACCCCTCCGCCCTTGTCCCGTTCCTTGCCCCCCTCAAGGCAGCCTACGCTCATCACATCTACCTTTTCTCCCCTGTGGCAGCATCCGCTGTCTGCTCCTGGTCCCCCACTGTCTATTTTCTTGCTCTTACATAATAATAGAACTTTTGCTTGGGCACGTGGCAGCTCAGCTAAAGACACATTTCCCAGCCTCCTTTGCACCCAGGTGAGGCCAATGGAATGTGAATCTCTGTGCAACTTCCAGGTCGTGCCCTTAAAGAGGCAGAGTCTCCCTTTCCCTGCCCCTGTTCCATCTCCTTGCCAGCTGGAATGTAAATGTGGCGGTGGTGGGGGCGGGGGGCACCAGGAGGGGCCCTCTTGGGCCACCAAATGGAAGCTGAGTGTTAAGGACGGCAGAACAAGAAAAGAAAAGAAGTCCACATTCCTGATGGTCTGGGACCGCCACGTCCGCCCTGGACTGTGCCCCGGAGGTTTAGCTCGCGTCAAATCAAGTGCACAGACTTTAAGTGCACAGTTGTGTGCGTTTTGCCCGTGTGGATACCTCCATGCGGCCACCGTTCACATCAAGCTGTAGAACATCTGCACACCACGAAAAGCCCCTCGATGCCCCCCACGCAGACACACCCTGTTCCTGAGGGAACACTGTTCGGACTTCTAAGCTTGGCCATGTCTCACCAGTTCCCGAAACGTCTGGAAACGGAACCACGCGGTATGTCGCTTTGGCGTCTGGCTCCTTTCTCTCTCCATGTCTGTGAGATGTGTCCATGTTGTGGTCTGTATCAGCTCTTCACGCCTTTCTATTGCTGAGTTTAGTCCATTGTGTCCGTGCACCACAATTTACACATCCATCCTCCTGCTGGTGGACACGTGGGTTGTTTCCAGCTTCGGCTGTTCTGAATAAAGTACGTAGCTACGCTCCTTGCCCATAGCTATCCACCCTCAAGGGTGCCGGTTATTAAACTGTTGTCTCTCGAGTCCAAACCTACTCTGCTACACACGACCTTGTGATGCTGGAGCTGTGTCTCTGCAGACCACATTTCTGCTTTGTGGCTGGCTCCCCCAGGCTGCTACTGGGAGCTGGTCGAGGGAGCCTGCAGCCCGAGGCCAGGTGCACCCCTTTCTCTCTGCATCCCTCAACCATACTTCTTCACCCTAGCGGCAAGAAGCACCTTTCCATGGCATCAGCAGAATCCAAGTGGCAGATTTGCCAACGCTTGCAAACCCAGTGTCTTTGAACCCCACTTCCAAGGCGCTAGCACCAGGCAGTGGGTGTTTGCTCCTCAGAGGCCTGGGCCACAGCCTCACAGAGATTTCACCACTGGGCGGACACTACCCCACTCAGAGCTTTGCCTTTCGGTTGCATCTCCCCAAGCCCTCCTCTGAGTTCCTAAATGTGAAGAATCCCAACCTCTCCCCTTCGAGACCCAGCTTTACGGGTGGTAGCTGCTTCCTGCGACTGCTGCTCTGGGACACCTCAGCATTCTCCTTTTAGCCCTTTAGCTTTTCACTTACCTGGTTAATAGCTTTATATGTAGTTAACAATTCTTTATATTAAATTCTCTTTCCTCAAAAATTTCTTTCCTGCCTCCTGATTGGATCCAGATTGATACAGAAATTGGTACCAAGAGTGGCATCAGGGTTTGGAACTTGGTTCATTTGTGTCCTTGTGCTTGAAAGCGGGGCTAAGCTCCTTGCTATTGGGAAACAGAATGCTGGGAGTGAGGCTGCTCTCACCTGTGGCTGCCCGGGATGAGGCGCTCGCTGCAGCTGCCGCACTTGGTCACTGGGCCACGAGCACGGTGACATGCATCCTTCTGAGTGTGCTGGCACATTTACAAAAGAAAAGAACTTGAATAGACATTTCTCCAAAGATATACAGATGGCCAACAAGCACATGGAAAGCTGCTCGACATCATCATGCGTTAGGGAAACGCAAATCAGAAAGCACAATGAGATACCACTTCACTCCCACTAGGATGGCTATTACAAAAAAATGGAAAACAACTTGTCCAGGATGTGGAGAAACTGGAACCCTCACTCATTGCTAGTGGAAATGTAAAATGGCGCAGACTCTGTGGAAAACCTTGGGGTGGTTCCTCAAAAAGTTAAACTACCATATGACCCAGCAATTCCACTCTTACGTATGTTGTTGTTGTTGTTAGGTGCCGTCGAGTCGGTTCCGACTCATAGCGACCCTCTGCACAACAGAATGAAACACTGCCCGGTCCTGCGCCATCCTTACGATGGCTGTTTTGCTTGAGCTCATTGTTGCAGCCACTGTGTCGGTCCAGCTCGTGGAGGGTCTTCCTCTTTTCCGCTGAGCCTGTACTCTGCCAAGCATGATGTCCTTCTCCAGGGACTGATCCCTCCTGACAACATGCCCAAAGTATGGAAGACGCAGTCTCACCATCCTGGCCTCTAAGGAGCATTCTGCTTGTACTTCTTCCAAGACAGATTTGGTCGTTCTTTTGGCAGTCCATGGTTCATTCAACATTCTTCGCCAACACCACAATTCAAAGGCGTCAATTCTTCTTCGGACTTCCTTATTCATTGTCCACCTTTCACATGCATATAATGCGATTGAAAATACCATGGTTTGGGTCAGGCACACCTTAGTCTTCAGGGTGACATCTTTGCTCTTCAACACTTTAAAGAGGCCCTTTGCAGCAGATTTACCCAATGCAATGCGTCTTTTGATTTCTTGACTGCTGCTTCCATGGCTGTTGATTGTGGATCCAAGTAAAATGAAATCCTTGACAACGTCAATCTTTTCTCTGTTTATCATGCTGATTTTACTCGTCCAGATGTGAGGATTTTTGTTTTCTTTATGTTGAGGTGCAATCCATACTGAAGGCTGTGGTCTTTGATCTTCACTAGCAATTGCTGAAAGTGAAGTCCTCTTCACTTTCAGCAAGCAAGGTTGTGTCATCTGCATAATGCAGGTTGTTAATGAGTCTTCCCTGTTCTTCTTCATATAGTCCAGCTTCTTGGATTATTTGTTCAGCATACAGATTGAATAGGTATGGTGAAAGAATACAACCCTGATGCACACCTTTCCTGACTTTAAACCAATCAGTATCCCCTTGTTCTGTCCAAACAACTGCCTCTTGATCTATGTAAAGGTTCCTCGTGAGCACAATTAGGTGTTCTGGAATTCCCATTCTTTGCAAGGTTATCCATAATTTGTTATGATCCACACAGTCGAATGCCTTTGCATAGTCAATAAAACACAGGTAAACATCCTTCTGGTATTCTCTGCTTTCAGCCAGGATCCATCTGACATCAGCAATGATATCCCTGGTTCCACGTCCTCTTCTGAAACCGGCCTGAATCTCTGGCAGTTCCCTGTCGATATACTGCTGCAGCCGTTTTTGAATGATCTTCAGCAAAATTTTGCTTCTGTGTGATATTAATGATAAGATATTGCTCTATAATTTCCACATTTGGTTGGATCGCCTTTCTTGAGAATAGGCATAGGAATGGATCTCTTCCAGTCAGTTGGCCAGGAAGCTATCTTCCATGTTTCTTGACATAGACGAGGGAGCACCTCCAGCGCTGCATCTGTTTGTTGAAACATCTCAATTGATATTCCATCAATTCCTGGAGCCTTGTTTTTCGCCAATGCCTTCAGAGCAGCTTGGACTTCTTCCTTCAGGACCATCGGTTCCTGATCATATGCCACCTCTTGAAATGGTTGAATATCGACTAATTCTTTTTGGTACAATTACTCTTTGTATTCGTTCCATCTTCTTTTGATGCTTCCTGTGTCGTTTAATATTTTCCCCATAGAACCCATCACTATTGCAGCTTGAGGCTTGAATTTTTTCTTCCGTTCTTTCACCTTGAGAAATGCCGAGCGTGTTCTTCCCTTTTGGTTTTCCATCTCCAGCTCTTTGCACATGTCATTCTAATACTTTACTTTGTCTTCTCGAGAGGCCCTTTGAAACCTTCTGTTCAGTTCTTGTACTTCATCAATTCTTCCTTTTGCTTTAGCTGCTCCACCTTGGAGAGCAAGTTTCAGAGTCTCCTCTGACATCCATCTTGGTCTTCTCTTTCTTTCCTGTCTTTTCAGTGACCTCTTGCTTTCTTCATGGATGATGTCCTTGATGTCATTCCACAACTCATCTGGTCTTCCATCACTAGTGTTCAATGTGTCAAATCTATTCTTGAGATGGTCTCTAAATTCAGGTGGGATATACTCAAGGTCATATTTTGGCTCTCATGGACTTGCCCTGATTTTCCTCAGTTTCAGTTTGAACTTGTATATGAGCAACTGATGGTCTGTTCCACGGTCGGCTCCTGGCCTTGTTCCGACTGATGATATTGAGCTTTTCCATCGTCTCTTTCCACAGATGTAGTTGATTTGATTTCTGTGTGTTCCATCTGGCGAGGTCCATGTGTATAGTTGGCGTTTATGTTGGTGAAAGAAGGTATTTGCAATGAAGAAGCCGTTGCTCTTGCAAAATTCTGTCTTTCGATCTCGGGCATTTTTTCTATCACCAAGGCCATATTTTCCAACTCCTGATCCTTCTTCTTTGTTTCCAACTTTCACGTTCCAATCGCCAGTAATTATCAACGCGTCTTGATTGCATGTTCGATCAATTTCAGACTGCAGCAGCTGATAAAAATCTTCTATTTCTTCATCTTTGGCCCTAGTGGTTGGTGCGTAAATTTGAACAATAGTCGTATTAACTGGTCTTCTTTGTAGGCGTATGGGTATTAGCCTATCACTGACAGCATTGTACTTCAGGATAGATCTTGAAACGTTCTTTTTGACAATGAATGCGACACCATTCCTCTTCGAGTTATCATTCCCAGCGTAGTAGAGTATATGATTGCCCGATTCAGAATGGCCAATACCAGTCCATTTCAGCTCACTAATGCCTAGGATATCGATGTTTATGCGTTCCATTTCATTTTTGATGATTTCCAATTTTCCTAGATTCATATTTCATACATTCCAGGTTCCGATTATTAGTGGCTGTTAGCAGCTGTTTCTTCTCATTTTGAGTCATGCCACATCAGCAAATGAAGGTCCCGAAAGCTTTACTCCAACCACGTCATTAAGGTCGACTCTACTTTGAGGAGGCAGCTCTTCCCCAGTCATCTTTTGAGTGCCTTCCAACCTGGGGGGCTCATCTTCCAGCACTACACCAGACAACGTTCCGCTGCTATTTGTAACGTTTTCACCAGCTAATGCTTTTCAGAAGTAGACTGCCGGGTCCTTCTTCCTAGCCTGTCTTAGTCTGGAAGCTCAGCTGAAATCTCTCCTTCATGGGTGACCCTGCTGGTGTCTGAATACTGGTGGCACAGCTTCCAGCATCACAGCAACACGCAAGCCCCCATAGTACGACAAACTGACAAAAGGCTTAAACAGACATGTGTATATTAACGTTCATAGCAGCAGTATTTACAAGAGCCAAAATGTGGAAACAACCTAAATATCCATCAGTAAATGAATGGATAAACAAAATGTGCTCCATACACACAATGGAATATTGTCATTAAGTGGTGTTAAGTCTATTCTTATTCATAGCAACCCTATGTACAACAGAACAAAACACTGCCCAGTCCTGTGCCATACTCACAATCGTTGTTATGCTTGAGCCCATTGTTGCAGCCACTGACAGTCCATCTTATTGAGGGTCTTCCTCTTTTTCACTGACCTTCTGTTTTACTAAGTATGATGTCCTTCTTCAGGGACGGGTCCCTCTTGATAACATGTCCAAAGTACATGAGATGAAGTCTCACCATCCTCCTTTCTAAGGAGCATTCTGGATGTTCTTCTTCCAGGACAGATTTGTTCATTTTTCTAGCAGTCCACGGTTTATTCAAGATTCTTCTTCGACACCACAATTCAAAGGTGTCAGTTCTTCGGTCTTCCTTACTCATTGTCCAGCTTTCATGCATATGAGATGTTTGAAAAGGCCATAGGTTGGGTCAGGTACACCTTAGTCATCAAAGTGACATCTTTGCTTTTTAAGATTTTAAAGAGGTCTTTTGTAACAGATTTGCCCGATGCAATGCATAGTTTGATTTCTTGACTGCTGCTTCTGTGGGAGTTGATTGTGGATCCAAGTAAAATGAAGTTCTTGACGACTTCAATCTTTTCTCCATTTATCATGATGTGGCTTATTGGCCCAGTTGTGAGGATTTTTACTTTCTTTATGTGGAGGTGTAATCCATACCGAAGGCTGTAGTCTTTGGTCTTCATCAGTAAGTGCGTCAAGACCTCTTCACTCTCAGCAAGCAAGGTTGTATCTTCTGCATAACACAGGTTGTTAATGAGCCTTCCTTCAATCCTGATGCCCCGTTCTTCTTCATATAGTTCAGCTTCTTGGATTATTTGCTCAGCATACAGACTGAATAAGTATGGTGAAAGCCCCGACACACACCTTTTCTGATTTTAAACCACACAGTATCCCCTTGTTCTGTTCGAACGACTGCCTGTTGGTCTATGTACAGGTTCCTCATGAGCATATTTAAGTGTTCTGGAATTTCCATTCTTTGTAATGCTATCCATAATTTGTTATGATCCACATAGTTGAGTGCCTTTGCATAGTCAATAAAACCCAGGTAGGATCAAAGGAGAATGAAGAACACCAAGGACACAAGGTAAGTATGGGCCCAAGAGACAGAAAGGGCCACATCAACCAGAGACTACATCATCCTGAGACCAGAAGAACTAGATGGTGCCTGGCTAAAACTGATGACTGCCCTGACAGGGAACACAACAGAGAACTCCTGAGGGAGCAAGACAGCAGTGGGATGCAGACCCCAAACTCTCGTAAAAAGACCAGACTTAAGGATCTGACTGAGACTAGAAGGACCCCGGTGGTCATGTCCCCCAGACCTTCTGTTGGCCCAGGACAGGAACCATTCCCGAAGCCAACTCTTCAGACATGGATTGGACTGGACAATGGGTTGGAGAGGGATGCTGGTGAGGAGTGAGTTTCTTGGATCAGGTGGACACTTGAGACTATGTTGACATCTCCTACCTGGAGGGTTGATGAGAAGGTAGAGGGGGTTAGAAGCTGGTGAAATGGACATGAAAAGAGAGTGGAGGGAGATAGCGGACTGTCTCATTAGGGGGAAGTAATTGGGAGTATGTAGCAAGGTGTATATAAGTTTTCATGTGAGAGACTGACTTGATTTATAAACTTTCATTTAAAGCACAATAAAAATTACAAAAAAAAAAAAAAAACCCAGGTAAAGATCTTTCTGGTATTCTCTGCTTTCAGCCAGGATCCCTCTGACATCAGCAATATCTCTCATTCCACATCCTCTTCTTCTTCTTTTTTTAAATTGTACTTTAGGTGAAAGTTTACAGCTCAAGTTAATTTCTCGTACAAAATTTTACACAGATATTGTTACTTGACATTAGTTGCAGTCCCTACAATGTGACAGCACACTTCTCCCCTTTTCTTCCAGGGTTTCTTGTGTTCATTCAACTAGTTCCTGTCCCTTCCTGCCTTCTCATCCTAAGCAGCACACTCCTCACAAGCATTATTATTATTATTATTTTTATAGCCCAGTCTAATCTTTGTCTGAAGAGTGGGCTTTTGGAATGGTTTTAGTTCTGGGTTAACAGAGCATCCAGGAGCCATAGTTTTGGGGGTTCCTCCAGTCTCTGTCAGACCATTAAGTCTGGTCTTTTTATCCATATCCTCTTCTGAATCCAGCTTGAATTTCTGTCAGTTCCCTGTCAATGTATGGCTGCAGCTATTTTTGAATTATCTTCAGCGAAAACAGCGAAAATTCACTTGCATTTGATATTAATGATATTATTTGGTAATTTCTGCATTCCATTGGATCACCCTTCTTTGGAATGGGCACAGATAGGAAATCTCTTCTAGTCAGTTGGCCAGTGTCATGGATTGAATTGTGCCCCCCTGCCCAAATATCTGTTAACTTGGCTAGGTCATGATTCCCAGTATTGTATGACTGTCTACCATTTTGTCACCTGATATGATTTCCCTAGGTATTGTAAATCCTATCACTATGATGTAACGAGATGGATTAGTGGCAGTGAGATCTACAAGACTAGATAGTGTTTTAAGCCAATCTCTTTAGAGATATAAAAGAGAGAAGCAAGCAGAGAGACCTCATAGAAAACAGTGCCAGGAGCAGAGTGTGTCTTTTGGACCGGAGGATCCTGTGCTGAGAAGCTCCTAGAACAGGGGAAGATTGATAACAAGGACCTTCCTCCAGAGCAGACAGAGAGATAAAGCCTTCCCCTGGAGACGGTGCCCTGAACTCAGACTTCTAGCCTATTGGACTGTGAGAGAATAAACTTCTCTTTGTTAAAACCATCCACTTGTGGTATTTCTGTTATAGCAGCACTAGATGACTAAGACAGATGCCTTAGTAAGACATGTGGAAATCAGAACGTGGGAGATAGACCCCACGAAACTTCAGGGGCATGAAACCTCAGTGAAGTTTCTGGAAGTTCAGTGGTCTAGAGCATGTAAAGATATCCTCTTCAAGGTGAAAGACAAGCTGCTTCACCTTGCCCCATTTACCGCTAAAAATGAGTCAAAATGCTTGGTGGACTTTTATTTTGAAATATATATCACAAATGGGTGTGCTAAGTTGCCCTATTCACCTCATAATTCATAAGACTTCCAGTTTTGAGTGGGGACCAGAGCAAGAGAAAGCTCTGCAGCAAGTCAAATTGGAGCTTATGACCCAGCAGATTTAATAATACTCAAAGTGTCTGTGGACAACGATGATAATGTATGGAACCTCTGTCAAGCACTGGTAGGAGAATTGCTGGGCAGACCTCCAGGGTTTTGCAAGAAATCCACACCCTATTCTTCTGATAACTATTTTCCTTTTGAGAAACAGGTTTTTACTTGCTACTGGGCCCAGGTAGAGCCTGAACACTTAATCATAGAGCTACATGTGACCTGAGTTTTCCACCATGAGCTGGAGGTATATCTGACCCATCAAGCCACAGGTTAGGTGTGTGTAGCAGCATTATATCATCAGGTGGAAATGAGCTATAATGAATATGACCTCAGGTGGTTTCAGAAAGAGCCACCTGAGTAAATTGCATGAGGAAGTGGGTGAGACTCCTTCAAAACCAACTCTTGGAGCATTGCCTCCTCTCCCTCAATCCATGCCTATGGTTTCCTGGGGTGTTTTGTGTGCCTAGCTGACTGAGGAGGAAATAACTCAAGTTTGACCCATAGATGGCTCTGCATAATATTCCAGAAGTAGATGACTGCAGGACTATAGCACCACTCATGGGTGGCCTAAAGGAAGGCAGAGCCTTTGACAGAAATGAGACATGGCCAGAAGTACAGATCAACACTGATTCATAGGAAGTTGCAAATGTTTTGGCTCGAAACGGTTATGGACTTTGAAAGAAGAGGGTTAGAGATTTGGTGACAAGAAGTTTTGGAGAAGAGGACTGCGAATGGACCTCTCAGAAGTGTATCCGCAACAGAGGAGACTCTCAGTAACCAGGTGGATAAGACGACCTGCTCTCTGGGTGTCAGCCAGCCTCTTTCACCAGCCACCCCAGTGCTTTGCCCAATGGACCCATGAATAAAGTGACAAGGGTGGCAAGGATGGAGGCTACACATGGACTCAGCAACATGGACTTCCCTCTACCAAGGCTGGTCTGACCCTCACCACTGCTGAATGCCCAATCTGCCAGCAGCACAGATAACACTGTGCCCCAGATATGGCACCATTCCCAAAGGGGAGCAGCCAGTATTCTGGTGAAGACAGCATACTGAAAGGAAGGACCACTGAGGACTTACATCTTTCAGGAATGAAAGTTCACTCCCCCAGGTACAGAACGCTACCCAGCTAAGGTGCCAGCTGAGGGCAAAACAAACAAACAAAAAGAATTGGTAATAGAAGAAGGAAGATATAAAAATAATTTTAGACTCCTAACCGGTTATAAAAATAACAAGTGTTACCGCTATGCATGATTTCTTCCTTGTTTTACACACATACACACATTTCTTTTCTGCAGAAACATAAAGTTGTGATCACTACTGGTGGAAGTTCAAATATATGTAGAAGGGTTTGTATCGATGCTGAGAAGTGCGGATTGGTGGGTGTGGATGAGGCTATATGTTTCTACACTCTGCTTTGTGATGCTGAGGCTGGGACTCTGCAACCACATTGATTCTTCGTCATCTGCTCCACCAATAGAGACCCTAGAGAGAGAGTGCAAGGCTGGGGAAAGAGAGAAGGGCCTTGCTTTTCCGTTTGCTTTCTGTTCCTGTCACTGTCACCGCAACAGTGACCCTTCACCTAGAGCAGTAGGATGATACCTCTCCTCTGAGGTCTGAGTCCCAGATCTTTGTGACCTTCCTCCAAGCTTCTACAGTATCAGCAGCAGCCACTCAGCACACTCCCCTCAGAGATCTGATCCCCAGCTCTGCAGGGCCCCTCCTCTGAACTTCTAGGTTCTGACAACCCAACCACTTCCTTTTGTTCCCCCAGCTCTAAAGGGGGTAACTGCTTCTTGCAGTTATTGTCTCTGTGTTAGCTCAGCTCCTTTTTGGTCTTTTAAATTTCCAATTCTATGTATTAAATTTCCTCTGTTGAAATAAATACTTCGTGTAGTTTCTGTTTTCCTGGCTGAATCCTAACTTACAGAGCACGCTACAGAGATACTGGAAGGCTGGAGAAGGGGAGAAAATGGGCAAAACCTATGAACAAGAACTTTACAAAAGAAAAACCCAAAATGCTAAGGAGCATAAAAAGAACATGCTCAAACACATTGATCATCAAAGAAATGCAAATTAAAACAACAATGAGATATTACTGCACATTCATTAGATTGTTGTGTGTGCACATGCACACAAGCACACTGTGCGTGCGTGCGCACACACACACACCTAGAAATGCGAGTAATGCAAAATTCTGGCAGGGACGTGGGGCACAGGAGCTGTCAAGTATTGCTGGTGGAAATACAGACTAATGCAGTCATTCTGGAGAATAATATGTCAGTACCTAGTCAAATTAAACATACACCCAGCCTAGGACCCTGCGACTCTGCTCCTGGGTATACATCGCAAAAAAATTCTTGCACGGGTTAATAAGGTGGTGTGTTTGACGAAGTTCATTGCAGCATTATTTGTGGTGCCTGGGAGTTGGGGAAATCCTTGTCGTGTAGTCATTAAGAGCTACAGCTGCTAATCAAAAGGTTGGCAGTTCGAATCCACCAGGGGCTCCTTGGAAACCCTATGGGGCAGTTCTACTCTGTCCTCTAGGGTCACTATGAGTCAGGATCGACTCAGTGGCAATGGGTTTTGTTTGGACTTTTGGGGAGTTGGAGGCAATCTAGAGGTCCATTACTGAGGAAGCCGATAGGACATCAGAGAGTACTGTGCAATACTTGCAAGCAAAAGATTATATGTTGACACAGCAATATAGATACAGCCTAAGAGAGTAGTGTTGCATGACTTCTGTGCCCAGCAATGGCAGAATAAGTAATTTGCACCAAAGCCACCACTGAGAACAACTATATAAGTGCAACAAAATATATGAAACATCTATTTGAAAGCATACAAGTGATAACAGGCAGTGAAGACTGATGGGGTCAAGATACAGGAGAAGGAGGAAACTGAGAGATGAGCTCAGCACTTAAGAATATTTATCCCCTATGGCCACCTGATGATTCCAGAAGAGGTAACTGAGAGTCTAATAAGCTGAGCAGAGTTGTTGACAGACTCATAAGGCAAGGGGTCAAGAATTGGAGTTCAGGTCCCACCAAGGAAGGGGCTCTGATAAACCGCTCATGCTTCAGGTTTGGAAAGCCAAAGGTTTGGGACTAAGAGTAAACTGGAAATAGGTTAGTTCTCTAAAGGACAGTAGCCCTGTCCTCTGGAGGGCTATAGCCCAGATTTGAGCTGTTTCACATGGAGATTGGATTAAGGAAATCCAGGATTTCTAGTGTCCCAGCTCCCTGCCAGAAGCAAATGTAAACCTTCCTTGGAGGACGATAACATCATCCTAGGCTTCCAATTACTTTTGCGGTTTTCCATATACGATGTCCAGCATTTAATAAAAATAACCAGGTCAGAGAGAGGGAAGACAACGTAATAAAAAAAAGAACCCTAGAAGAACAATACACAATAGAAACAGAACCACAGGGAATCTACATAGTGGAATTACCAAACATAGACTTTAAAACAACTATATTTAACACATTCAAGAAAATAAAAGATAAGATTGAGAAATGTCAACAGACAACTTGAAACTACAAAAAGAGAAAAATGGAAATTCCAGAAATAGAAAATGCAATAATCAAAATTAACAACTCAATGGGGGGGGCGGAGCCAACATGGGGCTATGGACAGAAGCACCACACCATCCCTCTACAGCAAAGACTTGAAAAACTAAGTAAAACAGATACAAACTTCAGTCCTGGAACATTAAGCATGAAATGAAGGGATAAAGAACTCAACCAAGCGCCGAATGGAATAAGAAACTGACAGAGAACAGAGAACGAGGAGAGCTATAGAGTGAAGGTCCCCTACCAGCTAACATGGCACAAAAGCAATGGGATGACACATACAAAACCTTGAAAGAAAAAAATTACCAACCAAGAATAGCATATCCTGCAAAAGTGTCATTCAGATATGGTGGTGAATTTGGGCATTTCCAGATAAACAGAAATTAAGGGAATATGGGAAAACCAAACCAAACTTACAAGAATTATTAAAAGAAGTCCTTCAGTTAGAGAACCAACAACATCAAACAACAGCCTAAATCTAGGATGCAAGACTGCATTAACCAGATACCAACCTAGGTAATGAACTCTCAAGGATAAACAAAATTAAAAAATTTACTACAGGGAACCAGAGAGGTCAATCTGTAAATGACAACAATGTCAGAACAATAAAAGAGGAAATAAATGGTGTAGGTATAGAACTTTCAAAAGAAGGGGAAGTCAAGACACTATCAAGTAATAAAAGACAGGTTCAAACTTAGGAAGATAGGGGTAAATTTGAAGGTAACCACAAAGAAAGTTAACAAACCTCTTCATCAAAATAAAGAAGAAAAACATGAAGTCTCAATAAACACAAAAAAATGCTAGAAATGAAAAAGAAAATCCACAAACAAAAGGAATTCAGCACAGGAGATTAAGAGGAACAAAGAAAACATCAACACCACAAAAAAAAGCACTACAAAATGGCGGCAATAATTTCACATGTGTGAATAATCACACTGAACATAAATAGCTTAACTGCACCCACAAAGAGACAGAGAGTGAGAGAATGGATTAAAAAAAAAAAACAAGACCCATCTATATGCTGTCTACAAGAGACACACCTTAGAAACAAAGGCATAAATATATTAAAAATAAAAGGAAGGAAAAAAATATAACGAGCAAACAGCAACTAAAAAAGAACAGGAGTGGCAATACTAATCTTAGAGAAAATGGACTTTAAAACAAAATCTACCATGAAGGACATTACATAATGATTAAAGAGACAATTCACCATGAAGACATAACCGTAATAAATATCTACACACCCAATGACAGGGCTGCAAAATACAGAAAACAAACTCTAACAGCACAGAAAAGAGAAACTGACAGTTCCACAATAGTAGTAGGAGACTTCAACACACCACTCTCAGCAAAGGACAGAACATCTAGAAAGAAACTCAACAAAGATACAGAAGAGCTACATGGCACAATCAGTCAACTTGACCTCATAGGCATATATAGAACACTCCACCCAACAGCAGCAAAATACACATTCTTTTCCAACGCACATGGAGCGTTTTCCAGAATAGGCCATATAGTAGGCCACAATGCAACCCTCAACAAAATCCAAAACACTGAGATAATACAAAGTACCTTCCCTGATCTCAACGCCATAAAAGTAGAAATTAATAACAGGAAGAGCAAGGGAAAAAAAATCAAATACATAGAAAATAACACCCTCTATAAAAACCACTGGGTAATAGAAGAAATCAAAAATGGAATTAAAAAAGTCTCTAGAATCAAATGAGAATGAAAACAGATCTTGTCGAACAAAATCTTTGGGACACAGCAAAGGCAGGGCTCAGAGGTCAATTTATAGCAATAGATGCACACATCAAAAAAGAATAAAGGGACAAAATCAAAACATTACCTACACAACTTGAACAAATAGAGAACAGCAAAAGAGGCCCACAGCCACCAGAAGAAAGGAAATAATAAAGATCAGACAGAAATAAATGAAAGAGAACAGAAAAACAATAGAAATAATCAACAAAACCAAAAGTTGGTTCTTTGAAAGGATCAACAGACTTGACAAACCATTGGCCAAAAGGACAAAAGAAAAACAGGAGAGGACACAAATAACTCAAATAAGAAATGAAATGGGGGACGTTACAACAGACCTAACTGAAATAAAAAGGATCATAACAAAGTACTACGAAAAACTGTACTCCAACAAATTTGAAAACCTAGAGGAAATGGACAAATTTCTAGAAACACATTACCTACCCAGACCAAGACAAACTGAAGTTGAAAATCTGAACAGGCCCATAACAAGAGAAGAGATTGAAAAAGCAATTGAAAAAGCCAAAAACTGCCAACAACAACCAAAAAACTCTGGCCCAGATGGCTTCACTGGAGAGTTCTACCAAATATTCAGAGAAGAGCTTATACCAGTACTACTCAAACTATTTCAGAACATAAAAAAGAAAGGGATACTTTGAATTCATTCTGTGAAGCCAGCATAACCCTGATACCAAAACCAGGCAAAGACACCACAAAAAAAGAAAAGAAAATTACAGACCAATATCTCTCATGAATAGGGATGTAAAAAATTCTCAACAAATTCTAGCCAATAGAATTCAGCATCATATCCAAAAAAAAAATAAATGAATAAACACCACGACCAAGTGGGATTCATACCAAGTATGCAAGGATGGTTCAACATTAGACAATCAATCAACGTAATCCACCACATAAATAAAAGGAAAGAAAAGAATCACATGATCATCTCAAATGACACAGAAAAGGTATTTGGCAAAGTTCAACACCCATTCCTGATAAAAATTCTCAATAAAATAGGTATAGAAGGGGAATTTCTCAACATAATTAAAGGGGACTTATGAAAACCAACGGCCAACATCATTCTTAATGGAGAGAAGCTGAAAACATTCCCCTTGAGAACAGGAACAAGACAAGGCTGCCCTTTATCACCCCTCCAATTTAACATTGTGCTGGAAGTCCTAGCTAGGGCAATAAAGCAAGAAAAAGAAATAAAGGGCATCCAAATTGGAAAGGAAGAAGTAAAACTGTTGCTATTTGTGGACGATATGATACTATATACAGAAAACCCAAAAGACTCCATGAGAAAACTACTGGAAGTAATAGAAAGACTCAGCATGGTAGCAAGACACAAGATAAACATATAAGATTCAGTTGGATTCCTATACATCAAAATAAAGAGAACTATGAAAAGGAAATCAGGAAAACAATACCATTTATAATAGCCCCTAGAAAAATAAAATACTTAGGAGTAAATCTAAGCAGGGTTGTAAAAACCTATACAGAGAAAACTACAAAACACTACTGGAAGAAACCAAAAGAGATCTACATAAATGGAAAAACATACCACGCTCATGGATAGGTAGATTCAACATTGTGAAAATGTCAATTCTATCCAAAGCAGTCTACAAATACAACGCAATCCCAATCCAAATACCAACAGCATTCTTTAAAGAGATGGAAAAACCAATTCTTAAATTTATTTATTTTTATTGTACTTTAGGTAAAGGTTTGCAGAACAAACTAGCTTCTCATTAAACAGTTAGTATATGTATCGTTTTATGACATTGGTTAACAACCCCAGGACATGTCAACACTCTCTCTCCTTGACCTTGGGTTCCCTATTACCAGCTTTCCTGTCCCCTACTGCCTTCTAATCTTTGCCCCTGGGCTGGTGTGCCTCTTTGGTCTCGTTTTGTTTTATGGGCCTGTCTAATCTTTGGATGAGGGCTGAACCTCAGGAGCGACTTCATTACCGAGCTAAAAGGGTGTCCAAGGGCCATAGTTTAAAGGTTTCTCCAGTCTCTGTAAGTTTATATGGAAAGGGAAGAGGCCCCAGATTAGTAAAGCACTACTGAAGAAGAAGAATAAAGTAGGAGGACTCACACTACCTGACCTCAGAACCTACTATACAGCTACAGTAGTCAAAACTGCCTGGTACTTGCACAACGATAGACACATTGACCAAGGAACAGAATTGAGAAGCCAGATGTAAATTCATCCTCCTATGGTCACCTGATCTTCCACAAATGCCCAAAGTCTATCAATGGGGAAAAGAGTCTCTTTAACAAATGGTGTTGGCAAAACTGGATGTCCATCTGCAAAAAAATTAAACAGGACCCATACCTCCCACCATACACAAAAAGTAATTTGAAATGGATCAAAGACCTAAATATAAAGCCAAAAACTAGGAATTTCCTAGAAAAAAAATAGAGTGAATGCTCGAGGCCCTAATACGTGGCATAAACAGGATACAAATCATAATTAACAATACACAAACACCAGAAGATAAGCTAGATAACTGGGATTGTCTAAAAATTAGACACTTATTCATCAAAAGCCTTCATCAAAAAAATAAAAAGAGAACCTACAGACTGGGAAAAAATTTTTGGCTATGACAAATCCGACAAAGGTTTGATTTCTAAAATCTACAGGAAAATCCAACACCTCTACAACAAAAATACAAATAATCTGATTAAAAAATGGGCAAAAGATATAAGCAGACACTTCACCAAAGAAGACATTCAGGTGGCTAACAGACGCATGAGGAAATGCGCACGATCTCTAGCCATTAGAGAAATGCAAATCAAAACCACAATGAGATACCATCTCACCTCAACATTACTAAAAAAAAAAAAAAATACTAGCACTAATAAAAAAAAATAACAAATGTTGGAGAGGATGCAGGGAAATTGGAACTCTTATGCACTGCTGGTGGGAATGCAAAATGGTACAACCATTTTGGAAAACAATATGGCGCTTCCTTAAAAAGCTAGAAATAGAGATACCATATGATCCAGCAATCCCACTCCTAGAAATATATCCTAGAGAAATAAGAGCTGTCACATGAATAGATGTATGCACACCCACGTTCATTGCAGCATTACTCACAATAGTAAAAAGATGGAAACAACCTAAGTGCCCATCAACAGATGAATGCACAAACAAACTACGATTCATACACGCAATGGAATACTATGCAATAATAAAGAGCAATGATGAGTCTGCCAAACATCTCACACATGGATGAATCTGGAGACCATTATGCTAAGTGAAATAAGTCAATCACAGAAGGACAAACATTGTATGAGACCACTATTACAAAAACTCGTGAAAAGGCTTAAAACTAAAAAACCAAACTCATTGCCGTCGAATCGATTCCAAATCATAGTGACCCTTTAGGACAGAGTAGAACTGCCCCATAGGGTTTCCAAGGAGCACCTGGTGGATTCGAACTGCCGAACTTTTGGTTAGCAGCCGTAGCTCTTAACCACTACGCCACCACGGTTTCCTCGTGAAAAGGCTTACACACACAAAAAAACAATCTTTGATGGTTACCAGGGAGGGAAGGGGTAGGGAGGGAAAAACACTAAATATACAATAGGTAAGTTGTAACTTTGCTGAAGGGTAAGACAGTGCACAATACCGGGAAAGCCAACACAACTTGACAAACGCAAGATCATGGAAGGTCCATGGACACATCTGAACTCCCTGAGGAATTGAATTACTGGGCTGAGGGCTGGGGACCATGGTCTCAGGGAACATTTAGTTCAATTGGCATAACATACTTTATAAAGAAAATGTTCTGCATCCTACTTTGGTGAGTAGCATTTGGGGCCTTAAAAGATTGTGAGCGGCCATTCAAGATACTCCACTGGTCTCATCCTGTCTGGAGCAAGCGAGAATGAAGAAAACCAGATACAAGAGAAAGATTAGTCCAAAGGACTAATGGACCACAAGTACCACAGCCTCCACCAGACTGAGTGCAGCACAGCTAGATGGTGTCCAGCTACCACCACCGACTGCTCTGACAGGGATCACAATTGAGGGTCCTGGACAGAGCTGGAGAAAAATGGAGAACAAAATTCTAACTCTCTCTCTCTCTCTCTCACACACACACACACACAAAAGACCAGACTTACCTGTCTGACAGAGATTGGAGAAATCCCAAGACACTCCTGGACACCCTTTTAACCCAGGACTGAAGTCACTCCTGAGGTTCACCATTCAGCCAAAGATTAGACAGGCCCATAAAACAAAATGAGACTAAATGGGCACACCAGCCCAAGGGCAAGGATGAGAAAGCAGGAGGGGACAGGGAGGTTGGTAGTGGGGAACCCAAGGTCAACAAGGGGAGAGTGTTGACAGGTTGTGTGGGTGGCACCCAATGTCACAAAACAATATGTGTATTAATTTAAGGAGCCCACGGCAGTGGTGCGGTGGCACAGTGGTTATGTATTCGGCTGCTAACCAAAAGGTCGGCAGTTTGAATCCACCAGCAGCTCCTTGGAGACACTAATGGGCAGTTCTACTCTGTTCTATACGGTCACTATTGATTGGAATCGACTTGATAGCAACGGATTTGGTTTGATTTTGGTAAAGTACAATAAAAAAAAAAAAAAAGAAAACCTCAATGGGTAGGTTTAACAGGAGCTGAAGAGAGATTAGGGAGCTGGAAGATATGTTGTTGTTAGGTGCCCTCTAGCCAGTTCCTACTCATAGCAACCCTATGTACCACAGAACAAAACACTGCCCTGTCCTGTGCCATGCTCAGAATCCTTGTTATGCTTGAGCCCATTGTTGTAGCCACTGTGTCAATCCATCTCCTTGAGGGTCTTCCTCTTTTCCACTGTCCCTCTACTTTACCAAGCATGATGTCATTCTCCAGGGACTGATCCCTCCTGACAAGTCCAAAGTATGTAAGATGCAGTCTCGCCATCCTTGCTTCTAAGGGGCATTCTGGTTGTACCTCTTCCGAGACAGATTTGTTCGTTCTTTTGGCAGTCCATGGCATATTCAATATTCTTTGCCAACACCACAATTCAAAGGTGTCAGCTCTTCGGCCTTCCTTATTCATTGTCCACCTTTCACATGCATATGATGCGATTGAAAATACCATGGCTTGGCTCAGGCACACCTTAGTGTTCAAGGTGACATCTTTGCTCTTCAACACTTTAAAGAGGCCCTTTGCAGCAGATTTGCCCAATGCAATGCGTCTTTTGATTTCTTGACTGCTGCTTCCATGGCTGTTGATTGTGGATCCAAAGAAAATGAAATCCTCGACAATTTCAATCTTTTCTCCGTATACCATGATGTGGCTTATAGGTCCAGTTGTGAGGATTTTTGTTTTCTTTATGTTGAGGTGCAATCCATACTGCAGACTGTGGTCTTCGATCTTCATCAGTAAGGACTTCAAGTTCTCTTCACTTCCAGCAAGCAAGGTTGTTTCATCTGCATAACTCAGGTTGTTAATGAGTCTTCCCCCAATCCTGATCCCCTGTTCTTCTTCATGTAGTCCAGCTCCTCGGATTATTGCTCAGCATACAGATTGAATAGGTATGGTGAAAGAATACAATGCTGATGCACACCTTTCCTGACTTCGAACCATGCAGTATCCCCTTGTTCTGTTTGAACAACTGCCTCTTGATCCATGTACAAGTTCCTCATGAGCACAATTAAGTGTTCTGGAATTCCCATTCTTTGCAATGTTATCCATAATTTGTTATGATCCACACAGTCGAGTGCCTTTGCATGATCAATAAAACACAGGTAAACATCCTTCTGGTATTCTCTGGTGTCAGCCAGGATCCATCTGACATCAGCAATGATATCCCTGGTTCCACATCCTCTTCTGAATCTGGCTTGAATTTCTGGTAGTTCCCTGTCAACGTACTGTTGCAGCCGTTTTTGAATGATCTTCTGGAAATTTTTACTTGCATGTGATATTAATGGTATTGTTCTATAATTTCCACCTTCAGGTGGATCACCTTTCTTGGGAATAGGGATAAATATGGATCTCTTCCAATCGGTTGGCCAGGTAGCTGTCCTCTAAATTTCTTGGCATAGACGAGTGAGCACTTCCAGCGCTGCATCCATTTGTTGAGACATCTCAATTGGTAGTCCGTCAATTCCTCGAGCCTTGTTTTTTGCCAATGCCCTCACTGCCGTTTGGACTTCTTCCTTCAGTACCACCGGTTCCTGATCATATGCTACCTCCTGAAATGGTTGGACGTCGACCAATTCTTTTTGGTACAGTTACTCTGTGTATTCCTTCCATCTTCTTTGGGTGCTTCCTGTGTCGTTATAGATCTTCCGCGTAGAATCCTTCAGTATTGTAACCTGGGGCTCGAGTTTTTCATTTGGACAGAACAAGGGAATACTGCATGGTTTAAAGTAAGGAAAGGTGTGCATCAGGGTTGTATTCTTTCACCATACCTATCCAATCTGTATGCTGAGCAATAATTTGAGAAGCTGGAGTATATGAAGAGGGACAGGGCATCAGGATTGGAGGAAGACTCATTAACAACCTGCGTTATGCAGATGGCACAACCTTGCTTGCTGAAAGTGAAGAGGACTTGAAGCACTTACTAATGAAGATCAAAGACCACAGCCTTCAGTATGGATTGCACCTCAACATAAAGAAAACAAAAATCCTCACCACTGGACCAATAAGCCACATCATGATAAATGGAGAAAAGATTGAAGTTGTCAAGGATTTCATTTTCCTTGGATCCACAATCAATAGCCATGGAAGCAGCAGTCAAGAAATCAAAAGACTCATTGCATTGGGCAAACCTGCTGCAAAGGACCTCTTCAAAGTGTTGAAGAGCAAAGATGTCACCTTGAAGACTAAGGTGCGCCTGACCCAAGCCATGGTGTTTTCAATCGCATCACATGCATGTGAAAGGTGGACAATGAATAAGGAAGACCAAAGAACTGACACCCTTGAATTGTGGTGTTGGCGAAGAATATTGAATATGCCATGGACCGCCGAAAGAACGAACAAGTCTGTCTTGGAAGAAGTACAACTAAAATGCTCCTTAGCATCAAGGATGGCGAGACTACATCATACATACTTTGGACATGTTGTCAGGAGGGATCAGTCCCTGGAGAAGGACATCATGCTTGGTAGAGAGTCAGAGAAAAAGAGGAAGACCCTGAAGGAGATGGATTGACCCAGTGGCTGCAACTATGGGCTGGCTCAAGCATAGCAATGATTGTGAGCATGGTGCAGGACTGGGCAGTGTTTTGTTCTGTGCTACGTAGGGTCGGTATGAGTCGAAACCGACTTGAGGGCACCTAACAACAGCAACAACCAAGCTGGTATCATCTGTATGGAAATCACCTCACCATTCTCTTTTCCATCTCCATTCTCTTTATCGTCCCACCCGCTGCCGTCGAGTTGATTCCTACTCATAGCGACCCTCTATTAAAATTTCCTAGTTCTCCTTGGGGTTTCAGAAAGTTATATTTTGCTTAAAAATCATCGGTTCTCTCTGTTACTATTTTATGTATTTATTTCATTCATTCCAGTTTTTATCTTTATAGTTTTCTCGTCCCTCCCTCCCTCCGGTTTCCTTCTATCCCCTTTCCTTCCTTCCTTTGTTCCATTTCTTTTGTTGTTCTTTTTCTAGTTTTCCTTGACTTTTAGCCTCTCCTCTTTTACCGTGAAAGTACTTACTGTTCTGAGTTCTGCCTCTGTGGGCTTTATTGTATCTGAAGGCTTTAGTTTGAAGTGTTCCTCTTCATTATTTCTGAGAGCTTGTCATTTCAGTATGGCTTTTCTCTTTGATTCAAGGATTTGTTAAGACAAGTTTTCTTTTATTTTCCTTGTTTTCTACTTTCCATTTTGAAAATTTAAAAACCTATGGAGAAGTTGCAAGAATAGTACAATGAACACTCGTACAACCTTTACCTAGTCTCACTGTTAACATTTGACAACATTTGCCTTATCCCTGGGACACTGTTTCTTAATTTGCAAGTAATTAAGATACCTTACCATCTTTTTACTTTTTGTATCTAATTGCATTGGATTATGATCAGAGAACTCTTCCTATGAAATCTCTATTTTTAGTTTGTTAAGATTATTTTGCGTCAACTACAAAAAATATATATATATATATTTTTTACAAAGTTAAATGCAGACATTAATGAAATGGAGATCACAACAGGAGGATATAATGGACGTCTGCCCATGCTGTGTCTTCTCCACAAGTCAAGCCTAAATTCCCAGGAGGGAACAACTGGCTGGCTGCATTTATTTATTTTACTTCTAAGTTGTGAAATATATCACACATACCAAAAACATACGTGTACGTTCTGTTTAAAGAATAAAAACATACCAGCAACTACTTGATGACAATAAATGTGAAAGAAGACAAAATGGAAAAATTCTTACCAAAACTGACTGAAAAAAAGAAAGCTTGAGTAGTCCTAAGACGATTAAAGAAATTAAAGCAATGGTCTAAAAATCTTCCCAATAATAAAACACCAGGCTCAGACGGTTTTACAGAAAGTTCTAGCAGCTCTGCAAACTCTTCCAGAGAACTGAAAAAGAAGGAATATTAAGCAACTTATTCTATAGGGCCAACAAAACCTTAATATTAAGTAAGGATACACAGAACAAAAAAGGAAAATTGTAGGTCCATTTCAGACTTTAATACAGGGACAAAAGTTCTAAACAAAAATCGCAGTATACCAAATCCAACTGTGTATAACAGAAAATAACAAACGTTGACCAAGTTACATTTACATCGGTAATGCAAGGATGACTTTTAATATTAAAATACCTATAAATGTCTTTCAACACAGTAAACAGATTAAAGGAGGAATGCAATCATCATCCAATTAGATGAGAAAAAGCATTTAATAAAATTCGATGCTTATTCATAACAAAAACTCCTAATAGGCTGGCAATAAAAGGGAACGTCCTAAACTTGGTAACCATACATACATAGCCAATTACCTGGGGTTGACTTTGACTCATGGCTACTGCATGTGTGTCAGAGCAGAACTGTGCTCCACAGGGTTTTTAAGGGCTGATTTTTTGGATGTAGTTTTCCAGATCTTTCTTCTGAGGTGCCTCTGGGTGGACTCAAACCTCCAACCTTTCAGGTAGCATCCACGTACCGTTTGCACCACCCAGGGACTCCACATATAATTTCATGCATGCATAAATATGTGATAAAGCTATACACTACTATAAAAAGTATGGGAATGATAAACACAAAATACAGGGTATTGGTTACCTTGGGGTGTGGGGGAGGTGGGATCTCTGGGCGGTGGCAGAGTGACTGGCTATATGTAAGTTACTGGTAATGATTCCCTTCCTGGGTTGGGTGGTGGGTTCACAGGTGTCAATTAGCTTCTTTTGAAAATAAAAATAAACAAAATTAAAGAGGGCCTTGAGTGGACAAATGTTGATGGATAATGAGTAATCTGACTGTGTGTCCGAGGTTTAAAAAAAAAAATAGAAAAGCAAATACCCATGTGTCCACGGCCAGGGTAAGTCCTCATACAGCACAGAGCAGCTCCCTGAGTACCCTCCCCCATTTGCTTCCTCCTCACCATGAACAGTGGTTTTTCAGTTTTAGAAAAGAGTAGCAAACACAAACCTTCTGGCCCACTAAGGAAAGGACAGTGTCGTCACTCTGGGGCCAAGGCTTCCAGGAGAAGAGAAATCTGGCCTAGGCTACCTGAGAGCTCCCTTCTGGAGGAGTCAGTGGGCAAGGCCACCAGTGACTCCTGGGAAACAGGCTGGCTCCCCAGTCGGCCACCTGGTAGAGCTGGGCTGGGGACAGGGACCACATGTCCAGTGGAAAAATTGTCAGGAGTGTGCCCTTCTCTGTGTCCTGCTTTTGAGCACACCATGGCCTCTTTCCTGCCCTCAGGGGTGGAGTGATGTTGTGTTGTTGGCAGGTCAAGCTTCAGGACATGGAGGGAGAGCAAGAACTTCATCAGCATGGAGTCAAGACAGGACCAGTACAGGTAAGAATCTGGGCCAGGCTCACATGAGCATTCTGTCTTCAGGTTAAAGAATGGTGCAATGGTGGTGACAGCTCTCGACATATCTGTCTGTTGAGCACACAGTGCTGATTGGCCTGCTGCACTGCTGTCACGCTGGCAGGTACCTGAACCTTCCTCCTCACTGCTGCCCCTGGATCAGTTGACTGTCTTTGACATCCTTCCCTGCCCCACCCATATAGGGCTTTGTGTTTGCTGATTTTCTGCTTGCAGGAAGAAGCTGACTCCATTTATCTGGCATGGTGCTGGGTGGCTCAACTGATGCTGCAGGACTTGGCAGGCACAGGAACTACCAGTTTTGAGGGGGGCCAGAGCAAGAAAGAATGTCCAGGCTGCAATGTGAGCTGCTTTAACACATGCGGCATATGACCAGGCAGACCGTGGTGCTAGAGGGATCTGTCCATGGTAGCTGAATATGCTACGTGGAGCCTTTGGGAAGCCTCCATAGAAGAATCCCAGCACAGACTCATAAGGGTCTGGAGCAAGGCCATGGCCTCCATGGCAGAGAACCACTCACCATTCAGAAAGCAGCCTCTGGGAGAGGCTAAGAACCTGACCATAGGACATCAAATGACTATATGGCCCATCATGAATGGAGTACTGTCAGACCTACCAAGTCACAAGGTCAGACAGGCACAGCAGCACTCCCATTGAAATGGGGCATCCAAGCCAAGGCCCAATTTTGTCCAGAGATACAAGTAAGTTACCCTCTGTCTCCTGCCCCTATTACACTGGTGCTCTCCTGCAGCTCACACCTATGGACTCTTGGGGCAGGGTCCCCCACGACTGACTAACGGAGAAGGAAAAGCCTCAGACCAAGTTCATAGAAGAGTTAACTCGTTAGGTTGGTATAAATGAAATGGACTGCTTCCACACTACAGCCCATTCAGGGGTGGCCCTAAGGGACGGTGGTGAGGGAAAATCCATCCTCACTGGAAATCCAGTGAGCTGACTTGGGAGCAGTTCTCTTGGCTGTCCACTTTGCAAAGAAAGAAATCGTCTGAGATAAAAATGTACATGGACTCCTAAACCAAACCCATTGCTGATGAGTTGGTTCCGACTCACAGTGACCCTACAGGACAGAGTAGAACTGCCCCAGAGTTTTTCCAAGGAGCACCCGGTGGATTCAAACTGCTGACCCTTTGGTTAGCAGCCATAGCTCTTAACCACTACTCCACGAGAGTTTCCCATGGACTCCTGGGCAGGGAAAAAATGGCTTGGCTGATTGGTCAGGGACCTGGAAGGAGTAAGATAGAAGGGTGAGAGACAGGAAGGTTTGGAGAAGTGCATACAAAGTATATGTAAATCTGTGTTTTGTGCCCATGGCCACCAGGGAGCATGCTCCTTTGAGGAAGATCTCAACCACCAGGTGGACCAAGTGGCCTTCTGATGGAGCTCAGGCAGCTTCTCTGTTCATGGGTGCAATGGAGCCCCGACTGCAGTGGCTGGAGTGGAGTGGCTGGAGGCTCTATGTGGGCCCAGCAGCATGGATTCCGTCTCACCTGGCTGATCAGATACTGCCACTACTGAAGGTGCAACCTGCCAGCAGCAGAGACTGCTGCTGAGCCCTCGGGATGACACCACTCCTCCAGGAGAGCGGCCAGCCAGTTGGCGGCGGGTTGATTACATCAGACTCCTTCCACCCTGAAGGGGGCAGTTGTTGATCTTACTCTGGCTTTGGATTTGCCTTCCTTGTTCACAGTGCCTCTGCCAGCAACATCTGAGGGCTTATAGAACATCTGATCTATTGGCATGGTATCCCACACAACAGTGCTTCAGAGCTAAGGGTTCCTTTTCCAAGAAATGAGGTGTGGCACTGGGCATACAACCATGGGATCCACTGGTCTTACCACATACTGCATCTCCCAGAAGCAGCTGGCTTAAAAGAATGAAATGCTTATTAAAGACTCAGCCAAGATGCCAGCTCAGGGAAAACACCCACAGTGTTACTCCACAGTACGATATGTGCACTGAATTAATGGTCAATATATGTGCTGTGTCCCTAGTGGGTAAAATACATGATATGGGAACCACGGAGTAAAAGTCAGATTGGCTGCTCTCACCATTGTTCCCGGGGACTTATTTGGGGGAATTCGTGCCTTCTATTCCCTAAACCTTTGAATTGTGGTGTTGGCGAAGAATATTGAGTATACCACGGACTGTCAAAAGAATGAGCAAATCTGTCTTGGAAGAAATACAACCACAATGCTCCTTAGAAACAAGGATGGTGAGACTATGTCTCACAAACTTTGGACACGTTGTCAGGAGGGACCAGTCCCTGGAGAAGGACATCATGCTTGGTAGGGGGTCAGCGAAAAAGAGGAAGACCCTCAGTGAGATGGACTGACACGGTGGCTGCACCAATGGGCTCAAGCATAACAAGGATTCTGAGCATGGTGCGGAACTGGGCAGTGTTTCGTTCTGTTGCACATAGGGTTTCTGAGTCAGAACAGATTTGACAGCACAACAACAACTGAAGAAACTTTAGATCTTACTGGGTTAGAGGTCTTGGTTCCTGAGTCAGGGGCCTGCTCCCACCAGGAGTCAAGGTAAGGGCTGTGCTGAACTTTAAACCACACCTACCATCTGGTCAGTTAGGCTCTTCATGCCTGGGGACTACCAAGCAAAGATGATTACTGTATTGGTTGGGGCAACTGACCCTGATTAACGCTAGAAGCTGGGGTTACTGCTCTCCAACAAGGGCAAGAAGTGTGTCTGGGACTCAGGGGACTCACTAGGATATCTCTTGGTGTTTCTGTGCCTAGTGACAATTGTAAACAAACAATTGTACAATCATGGCCCGACAAGGGAAAGCAACAAGCATAGAGGGCGCAGACCTGTCACAGATAAAGATTTGGGTCACCACTCCAGGAAAATAACCTAGAGCTGTGGAAGTGTTGCCCGACGATGAGGGAAATCTAGAATGGGTGGTGGAGGGTATGGTAAATTGTAAAATGACCATAAATTCTTCCCATTCATATATGCACACACAAGCATATTCCTTTGTGATGTAACTTTATTATCACTTCCATCAAGAGGCGGGGTCTATTTTTTTCAGCCCTTAAATCTGTGTTTGGTCACGTGACTTGCTTTCGCCAATAGGTCATTAGCAAATGGAGCCCTGGTCGCGCAGTGGTTAAGAGCTCAGCTGCTGATGTTGACAGGGCCTTAAGATGGCTGCTGGGCGGCTGCTTCCAGACCATAGGCTTACAACTACCAATCAGAGCTTCTGATGAACATGAGCTGAAGAATACTGCTTCACCAAATAAGAAAAGTTGTGTAGTGGGCTCCTGGATTAAATTAAAGTGATGTTGAGTTGAATTCTGAAGATGAAGCCACATCAGAAAACTCTGCACTTCTCTTACAGGAAGCTAAAGAAGATCAGATGACTAGAAAAACAGAAATCTCAGATTTCCCGATAGATAGACCAAAAACAAAAACAGAGGCAAAAGTAAACACATACGAAAAGTGCCCTTCTGGCATTTTCTTACATATGTGGAATAAATTTTAAGAATTGCATTAAAAACATTCTGAACAGAAAACCTCAACCTCAAGATTCAGGAGGAAAAAAAGAAAACGCTCCAGGAAGAGTAAATTGAAGAATCAAGAGACGTCTTGTAGTAAACAATTCTCAAATGAAACCCAGTGGAAGGAACTTACTCAATACTTTGGAGTCAATGATAGGTTCGGTCCCCCTGTAAAAAAGAAAAAAATTGACAAGTCAGGTCTTGAAAAGAGCATAGACCAGACTTCCAAAGAGTGGAATATTGAGAAGACTGAGGAACTCAGCAACTAGCTGGCTACTCGAGAGCTTGGTGTTAAAATTGCCAAAGCTATCGCCTGCCACAACTTTGTAAAAGCCGAAAAGGATGCTGAAAATTCACAGGTTGTTTGAAAAAAGAAGAAACTTGCATGGAGATCTGAAGCAACGAAGAGATGGGAAACCAAAAGCAACATATGTATGTAATATAAATGTAACTTGCCAGAGCTCTTCCAGATCTTTCTAGACTCGCAAGTGCTTGATTTACTGAAAGATTTTCCTGCTTATACTAAATATGTGAAGAAACTGATAGAAGTAGGAAAACAAAGCCTAAAATTTGGGAGTTGATTATCAAACCTTTTCAATCTTTTTCTAAGGAGCTTATCCTATTGAAGTGGTAGAAGAAATCTAAGCGTACCCCCAGAAAGAAACGATAGGGTCCATTTATTTGTTTATGTAGACCTGTATGTAATATGGAGTCAATTTTACTTTTTATCCGTTTGATATAGCAAAGCCAGTGAGCTCCTTGAACTTTCTTGTCTGTACTTGGTTTGATTGCACTTACTCTGGAATGTGGTTTTTAAGATTGGTATTTATTTATTTATGATTGGTCATAAATGCTAACAAGTCTCACTTGATACTGTCTTTTACCACTGACTTTAATTACCTTAATGTTATAAAAGTAATTGTTGACTCTTTATTGAGAGGCAGTAGAGTTGATATGTCATAGTCACATGCTAAAAGCAATTGATTAATTTTTGTGTACCTTCAGATAAAATATCTCAATAAAAAAATCATAGACTGTAAAAAAAAAAAAAAAAAAGGTCAGCTACTAACCAAAGGGCCAGCAGTTCAAATCCACCAGCCACTCCTGAGAAACCCTATGGAGCAGTTCTACTCTGTCCTATAGGGTCACTATGAGTCGGAATTAACTCGATGGCAACGGGTTTGGGTTCCTTTGGTTTTATAACACAAGCAAAAAAAAAAAAAAAAAAGCATAGGCTTGAAAAATGCCTGCCCGTGGGCCTTGCCTTTTCATGCAGCTTGGAACCCTTCTACCACCACGTGAATGACGACAACCTCGCCTGTTGGAGGAGTCATGAAAAGGAGAAATGAGCACTTTGGCTGGCAGCCTTCCAGCAACTGCCATGTGTCTGAGGGCATTCTTGGCCATCCAGCCCCAGCTACATTGCCAGCAGGTTGCCCAGATCATCTGAGCCCATCCCAAATGGCCAACCCACAAAACTGTGAGCTAATAAATGATTGTTGTTTTAAACCACATTTTGGGATAGTTTGTTACATAGCAAAAGCTAGCTAATACAAAAAGCACCATTAGGCAAACACCATAGTAATAATGGTTGCCAGCAATAATCACTGTCTTAGTCATCTAGTGCTGCTATAACAGAAATACCACAAGTGGATACCTTTAATAAACAGAAATTAATTTTCTCACAGTCTTTTTTAGTAAGCTAGAAGTCCAAATTCAGGGCATCAGCTCCAGGAGAAGGGTTCTGTGTCTGTTGCCTCTGGAGGAAGGTCTTTCTCATCAATCTTCCCCTGGACTAGGAGCTCCTTGCACAGGAACCCCGGGTCCAAAGGATGCGCTCTGCTCTGGGTGCTGCTTTCTTGGTGTTATGAGGTCCCCCTGCCCGTCTGCTTGCTTCTCTCTTTTATATCTCAAGAGATTGCCTCAAGACACAATCCAAACTTGTAGGTTGAGTCTTGCCTCACTAACACAACTGCCACCCATCCTCCCTCATTAACATCAGAGAGGCAGGATTTACAACACATAGGAAAATCACACAGTACTGGGAATCACGGCTCAGCCAAACTGATACACACATATCTGGGGGGACATGATTCAATCCATGACAGCCACCAATGGATGCTAAAATCAGCTGGTGAAAGTTTGAGTAGAAACGAGATATTGCATAGTCTTATAGTATTGTCTCCAAGATATTTATTAATTGTTGTTGTTGTTAGGTGCCGTCAGGGAAAAATAGTTGCTTTACAGCGAAGAAGCCTAGCAGACACCAAGTGACCAAGGTTAACATTACGAGTAATAAAACATAGCGACATCATGTACCCCTTAATATGATACACTGAGAATGGTCCGTGGCATCTGGGGTATTCTTTCTAAAATGCACAACCTCAGTCTAATCATGAGATAACACCAGACAACCCAAATGGAGGGAGAGTCAACAAAATAACTGGCCAGTATGCTTCAAAAGTCTCAAGGTCATGAAAAGGCCAAGAAGGACTGAGGAGCTCAGACTGGAGAAGATTAAGGACACACGACAACTAAATATAGTGTGGGATCCTGAATTGGATTCTGAACCAGAAAAAGGACATTGGTAGAAAAACTGGTGGCATTTGTAAACACAGAGATTATCTAGTAGTCTTAAAAAAAAAAGAAAAAAATTTTTTTTTCTTTGTCTTATGTCCGTGCTAATACGCAAATTTTGGTAATTATACTGAGGTTACACTCGATGTTGACCTTCGGGGAAGGGGAGAGAAAGGTATATGGGAACTCTCTGTAGTGTTGCGCAATTTCTCTGTCAACCTAAGGTTGTTTCAAAATGAAAAGTTACTTAAGAAGCTGCTACAGAGGAGATGATGGGTAGCCCAGTTACATTCTCGGGGACTCTAGCCCGTTTCACTGGCCCTCCTGACGACGTCTCTTATAGAGACTTCGACTTAGTGTCCGCTTGTAGGTAACGGTGGGTATGAGGAGATCTGAGCATTGCAAGGGGTGGGTGGGACTGGACATCTCTGGTGCCTGGCTGCACGTCCTTCTGGCCTGCCATCTGCTCCAGCCATTGCTGGGACACTCAGGTTTCCACAGCTGCTGTGCCTCTCTCGTAGGGGCCTGTGGGGATGCAAGGCAGTTCTCCCTTGTGGGGTGACTCTTGAGCAGAGGGGGATAGGAGTGGATAAATAAATGCTCCCCTTTTTGGTCTTGGGCCCTGGTGGCACAGTAGTTAAGAGCTTGGCTGCTAACCAAAAGGTTGGCAGTTGGAATCCACCAGCCGCTCCTTGGAAACCCTATGGGGCAGTTCTCTTCTGTCCTAGAGGGTCACTATGAGTCGGAATTGACTCCACTGCAACAGGTTTGGGTTATTTTTTTGGTCTTGGGCAGACAGTTCTGAGATGCATTCTACCCAGCTCCTGCCGGGTCAAGCACCAGCTGCTCAGAGTGGCGCCCCACTAAGAATGCACCCTTGCACAGGCTTTCCTCCTTTCCTCTGTCTCCCCAGGCAACTATACCTGAACCCTAAGACCGCATTCCAACACAAACCACCTGTACGCTGGCCCTGCTCTCAAGTTCTCCTTTTTGGGAGAAACCCAGGATAAAACAGATCCCCGATCCAGAGTCCAGGCAGGCCCACCATTCCCCATTCCTGTCCTCCAGGAGCCAGAAGACAAGACTGGCTTCGGTGGAGCCTTCCCCAACGCCGCTAATTACGCAGCCCTGTGTGGTCAATACCCTGGTGGCGCAGTGGTTAAGTGCTACGGCTGCTAACCAGAGGGTCGGCCATTTGAATCCAGGCGCTCCTTGGAAACTCTATGGGGTAGTTCTACTCTGTCCTATAGGGTCGCTGTGAGTCGGAATCGACTCTACCGCACTGGGTTTGGTTTTGGTTTGGTGTGGTTAATGATTCTGTCACTTGCCCAAGCCTGGAAATGAAGCGTGAAGCAATTTAATCAAGCAATCTCCTGCAGGCAGGGGGCCAGGTTCAGCAGCTCCCCTGGTCCCCTGGGAACACAGCCCTCAAGCCGCTGCTACTTGCCAGGCAAAGGCCTCCTCTCTCCAGGCGTGTCCAAGAAGAAGGGTCAGGATCTGGGAGAGAAGAGGAAGCCTGAGCGCGGGGTGGGAACCAGGCGAGCCAGCGCTGTGCGCACGAGGGCCCCACGGAGTCGGAGTCGCCTCGTTGGCTCTCCCCACGACCCCACCGCACCTCAGGCTTTTCTCTTTTTTTTTAAACAAAGGTGACCATTTCAACGACAGGGCGGGAACGCTGAGTTGAAGGAGGAAAGAAGTCATTGAAAGGAAGGCGGAGGGAGGAGTGGAGGCATTCAGCCGGCTCTGTCGGGGACCTAGGACAGGGGCTGCAATCGCGCTCAGGGCTTCGGGGGGACCGCGGCTCCGCCCCCAGGACCCTCTCGCCGGCCGGCACAGCGCCGGCGGCAGGTCCCGGGCCCGGCCGCGGGGGGTTGCGGGGCGCCGGGCCCGTCCAGGCCCCGCCCCCGGCCCGCGCGCGCGCGCCCGTCCGCGCCCTCCCCGCCCCCGCCCCCGCCCCCGCCCCCGCCCCCGCCCCCGCCCCCAGCCGCGGCGCGCGCGCGTGCCGGTACTTCAGGCGGGAGCTGCAGACGGCGGCGCTGCGGGCTGGAGCGGTGCGAAGGGCTAGAGCGCGGGGCGGCGGGCGGGCGAGCGAGCCAGAGCAGGAGGCGCGGGCCGGGCCGGGCGGGGGCCGCCGCCGCGCCGCCGCCCCGTAGTCGGCGGCCGGGCCGCCGTGCCGAGCTCCAGCCGGCTCCCGCCGGCGGCCATGGGCGCGAGCCGCGGGCGGTAGCGGCAGCGGCGGGCCCCGCGGGCGCAGAGGCGCGCAGCCCCGGGCCCTGACGGCCGCTAACGGCCCGCGCGCCCCCTCGCCGCCTTGCTCTCCCCGCGGGGCATGCCCGCCGCCCACCGCCCGTCACCCGCGAAAGGCATGGCCACTGGCCCGGGAGCCCGGGGCCCTCGCTCTGCCCGCTGATCGCGCCCCGCGCTCAGGCGCCGCCGGCACCATGGGGTGCAATATGTGCGTGGTGCAGAAGCCGGAGGAACAGTACAAGGTGATGCTGCAGGTAGGGCCGCCGGCGGCGGGCGGGCTGAGAAGGGGCGCGGCCCGCTGTGGCCCCAGGCGGGGCGGGCCGGAGCCCGCTGCCCTCGTGTGTGGCGGCGCCGGGGGGCGTGGACCGGGCAGCGCGCTCGGACCCGACCTCAGCCGGCGCCCCAAGCGGGCCTCCTGCCCGTGCGCGTGCCTGCGTGAGTGCGTGCCTGTGCCCGTCTGTGTGCGCGGAGGCCCAGCCCCGCGTGTGTGCACTTTCTGTGTGGACCCTGCGATCTGTCTAGAGTAAGGTTCCGCACGGTGAGGACTGAGACCCGGGCCTTAGCGGAGGGAGGCCAGTGGCAGAGCCGGGCGCACGGACAGGTGCTACACCAGCGGCTGGGGTGGAACTCTGGATTTGGTGGTGAGGACCGGAAGCAAGTGTAGCCGGGGCGGGGGAGCCCTGCAGGGGCTACCCAGACGAGTGGGAGGGAATTCCCCAGACACCGCGGCCTTCCGCTCGCTGCCCTCTCCGTGCCCCCCCATTCTAGCCCCCCCCCCCGCACTCCTTTCCCACCCCTCTCTCTTTTCTCTGGTTCTAGCTGTTTGAGAACCTGGCCTGGGAGATCGCCATTCTCCTTTAGCGAGAGAGGGTTCTGGGATTACCCAGCCCAGTGTCAGCTCCAGGGCTGCGGGAGGAGGTGGCTGGGCTGTTGAAGGGGCACAGGATCCCATCTCACAGCTTCTTTTCCTGCAATCATTCCATCAAATGACAAGCAGCTTCTTAGTGGCGGAGTCTCTTCACTTTCTTGGAGAGCAGCTGGTGGAGGGCTTCATTTCAGACTAGCCTCCCCAGGCTGTGTGGAAAGGGGAGGGCTACTGGAGCCTTGCCACAGGACTGAAGTGAGCAGTTGGTGGGAGGGGACGCTGCCTTCTGGGAGGCTCAGTTTGGAAGAAAGGCTTGAGGCAAACCTGAGCGGGAGAATGCCAGCCTTCCCCACCCCCAATGAATGGACTTGGGAAGGAAATCCGGGGAGGGGCCCATCAGCCACCCTCTGTGCTCCTCTGTGCTCCTTCCGGACCTGCAGCTGCCACTGATCGGCGCCCCAGGGGTCACCACTCCCCTTTAAAGCTCCTGCTGAACTTTGGACACAAACCATCACTTTCCTTATCCCCCTTGGCACCAGCTGAGATGGGATGGAGTTAGTTTTAAGAGAACCCTTCTTTAAAAGGAAGGGGCAACAAAAGGGGATTGAACAAACAAGATATGGAAAGCAGGGAAAACCATTAGATGTCTCAGGTGACTTGGCTTCTGGAGTGACAATGGATTCCTGGGCACAGTAAGGAAAGTGTCCCCAGGCTCGTGCCACCTCTCAGAGGAGAATGAAACTCTTGTCCTGAAAGATCAGTCCACTTCCCAGACCCTTGCCTGGATCCCCTCTCCTTGTCACTGGTGCCCTTCGTTTCAGCTGGCACCTCTCCCTGTCTCTCCTTGCCCTCACCCACCTCCTGAGCGACCTGGTCAGCGCTCACCATGGCACCTCAACAAGGTCAGAGACCCCACCAAGACATGATGCGTGGGGCTGCCTCTCAGAGAAATGTCTGTGTGTAGCACCAAAAAAACAAAACCAAACCTGTTGCCATCAATTCCAACTCCTAGCAACCCTATAGGACAGAGTAGAACTGCCCCGTAGAGTTTCCAAGGAGCACCTGGTGGATTTCAACTGCCACCCTTTATGATTAGCAGCTGTAGCTCCTAACCACTAGGCCACCAGGGTTTCCATGTGTAGTACAGTTTCCATATAACTCTTCCTTGGTCTTGAGGTCTGCGCCCCGCCCCTCCCCCCAATTAAGAATCCCCAAATCTATCCTAGCCTGGAGTTCCAAACCCTTTCCTCCCAATGACACATAGGCACTTTTTTTAAGTAACAGCTTTATTGAGATATAATTCACACACCATATGGTTTATCCATTTAAAGTGTACAATTCAGGGATTTTTAGTGTATTCAACAGAGTTGTGTAACCATCACCTCAATCAGTTTTAGAACTTTTCATCACCTCTAAAAGAAAACCCATACCCAGTAGCAGCCACTTCCCATTTCCTGCTAACGTCTCCCCGGCCCTCAACAGCCACCAGCCTACTTTCTGTCTCCATAGATTTGCCTGTTCTGGACATTTCATATAAATGGAATCATACAGTATATGTTTTTTTTCTTTAATCTGGCATCTTTCACTCAGCATAATATTTTCAAGGTTCATCTCTGCTGTAGCAGAGATGTATCAGGACTTCCTTCTTCCTTCTGGCTTAGTAATACTCTGGTGTATGTATGTGTCATTGGCTTAATCCATTCATCTATTGATGGACTCTTGGGTTCTTTCCACCTTTTGGCTGTTGTGAATACTGCTATGAACATTCTTATACAAGTTTTTGTTTGAACACCTGTTTTCAAATTCTTTTTGGCATATACCTAGGAGTGAGATGGCTGGGTCGTATTATCATTCTATGTTTAACTTTCTAAGGAACCGCCAAATTGTTTTCCATTCCCATCAGCAAGTCACAAGGGTTCCAATTTCTGCATATCCTCCCCAACACCTGTTGTTTTCAGGTTTTTCCTGATAATAGCCATCCCAGTGAGGGGTGAAGTCGTATCCTGTGGTTTTGATTTGCATTTCCTTGAAACCCTGCTGGTATAGTAGTTAAGTGCTATGGTGGGCAGTTTGAATCCGCCAGGTGCTCCTTGGAAACTCTATGGGGCACTTCTACTCTGTCCTTTAGGGTCGTTATGAGTTGGAATCGACTCAGTGGGAATGGTTTTGGTTTTTTAATAACTAATGAGACAGCATCTTTTCAGGTGCTTGTCAGCCACTGCAGTAGTGTCTTTGGAGAAATATCTATTCAAGTCCTTTGCCCGTTTTAAAATTGAGTTATTTGTCTTTTTGTTGTTGAGTTTCAAGAGACTTTTATATATTCTTGATATTAGCCCCTTATCAGGTATATATGGTTAGCAAATATTTTCTCCCACTCTGTATTTTGTCTTTTCACTTTCTTGGTAGTGCCCTTTGAAGCACAAAAGTTTAATTTTTATGATGTCCAGTTTTTTCTTTTGTTGCTTGTGTTTTTGGTGTCTATATCTAAGAATCCTTTGCCAAATCCAAAGTCATGAAGATTTGCTTCTATTTTCCTTCTAAGAGTTTGATGGATTTAGCTCTTATATTTAGATCTTTCATCCGTTTTGAGTTAGTTTTTACATACGGCGTGAAGTAGGGCTTCCACCTCATTCTTTTGCATGTGGAGACCCAGCTGTCCCAGCAGCATTTGTTGAAGAGACTCTTGTTTCCCCACGGAATTGTCTTGGCATCCTTATGAAAAAATCAATTGACCGTAGATATATGGCTGTATTTCTGAGCTCTTAGTTCTGTCTCACTGGCTTATATGCTTGTCCTTATGCCAGTACCGAACGGTTTTGATTACTGTAGATTTGTAGTAAATTTTGAAATTGAGAAGTATGAGCTCTTAAACTTTTTCCATCTTTTTCAAGATTGTTTTGACTGTTCTGGTTCCCTTAAGTTTCCATATGCATTTTAGGATCAGCTTGTCAATTTCTGCAGAAAAGCCAGCTGGGATTTTGATAGGGATTGCGTTGTATCTGCAGATCAATTTGTGGAGTGTGGACCATGAACATGGGATAATTTTCCATTTGTTTTAGGTCTTTAATTTTTTTCAACAGTGTTTTGTAATTTTCAATGTTTGAGTCTTGTGCTTCTTTGTAAAATTTATTCCTGAGTTCTCAACAACAAATGAAATTCAACAATTATTCCTGAGTATTTTGATCTTTTTAATATTATTATCAATGGATTTGTTGTCTTAACTGCATTTTCGTTTTGCTCATTGCCACTGTACAGGAATACAATTGATATTTGTATGTTGCTCTCACATCCTGCAACCGTGCTGAACCCGTTTATTAGCGCTAATAGTTTTTTAGTAGATTCTTCGGGGTTTTCTATATACAAGATTATGTCATCTTCAAAGAGACAGTTTTACATTTTCCTTTGCCATCTGGGGCCTTTTATTTCCTTTTCTTGCCTGATTGCCCTGGCTAGAACCTCCAGTATATGTTGCACAGCAGTGGGGAGAGCAGAGTCCTTGTCTTGTTCCTGACCTTAGGGGAAAACATCTGGCTTGCTGTGAGGTTTTCATAGATGCCATTTATCAGGTTGAGGAAGCTCCCTTCTACTCTTAGTTTGCCGGTGTTTTTATCATGAAGTGTTGTTGGATTTTGTCAAATGCTTCCTCTGTTTCAATTGAGTTGATCTGTGATTTTTGCCCTTCATTCTACTGATACGGTGTATCACAGGTACTTTAAACACAACATGTCAAAGCCTCAACTCTATTTCTATCACCCAGTCATGTCCTCTTGAAACACCTAGCCAGGTATGCGTGGGCAGGGGGCTTGGAAAATCAGAGAAGGCCCCAAGAGGAGATGCTGGAGCTGAGCCTTGTGTTATGAAAAGGAACTCACCAGGTTACAATGGGTGAAAAGAATGAGGAAGCATCATGCCCAGAGCACTGAGGCACAAAACCCTTTCTGGAGCATTTCCTGGTGCTCCTGCCAGTGTCTGTGTCACTTCCCACAGGGCATTGAACTTGTCTCTAGGCCTGTTTGTTCCCATGCCAGACCAGTCTTCCTAAGTTCGGTGTCCCCTCTCTGACACTGTGACATCCTTGCTTGCAGGCCTGCACACAGTAGGTTCTCAGTCAATCTTTTATGAATGAAACTGGCTTCCAGTCCACTTAGCTTGTTCCTTTCACAGTCTGAGATGACCAGAAGAGCTGGGAGAGGCTCCTCAGAGGACAGTAGAGCCCCCACCCACCCAGCTGTAGAAGGAGTGAGCTAGAAGCCAGTTACATTCGTGGGACACAGCGGGGGACCCCACAGACTAGTGCTGCTGTAACCCAAATACCACAAGTGGGTGGCTTTAAATAACAGGAATTCTTTTTTTTTTTTTCACAGTTGTGGAGACTGAAAGTCCACATCAGGGTCTGGGCTGTGTTAGTTCTTTCCTTGTTTGTAGCCCTGGTGGTGGTCTTTGGCTCCTTGGTGATTCTCACATGGTATCTGTCTTCCAGGTTTGTGCACGTGTCTCTGTGTCCATCTGCTCTCTGTATAATGCAGAAGTGATTAGATTAGAACCTGCCTTACTCAAGTATGATCTAATTAGCACAACAACCAAAACCTACTGCTTTTCAGTGGATTCAGACTCACAGCGACCCTGTAAGACAGTAGAACTTCCCCCATAGGGTTTCCAAGGCTGTAAATCTTTCCGGAAGCAGACTGCCACATCTTTCTCCTGCAGAGTGGCTGGTGAATTCCAACCTCCTAGCTTTCGGTTAGCAGCTGAGCACTTTACTGTGCCACCAGAGCTCCTTAACATAACAAAGAAAACCCTATTTCCAAACAGGATCACATCTACAGGTATGCGAGTTAGGATTCCAACCTATGTTTTTGGGAACACAATTCAGCTCAGAACACAAGGCCTCTGCCCCCTCCTTGGGGCCTTTTGAAAATGAGGGAGACCAGCCATGAACAAGGAAATCAGCCATGCTGGGGTAGGAGGAAGGCCAGTGGGCCATGAACACACTTCCTCCAGAGTGGTTTTTGCCACCCCGTGTGCGGGGAGCGGAGGCATCCTGGGGGCAGGCTTCGGAGCCTGTCGTTCCAAGGGCAGGGCCAGCCCACACTCGGCACTTGGGAAGCAGTTGGCAAGTGGACGAACGAAGGAGCCTGGGATTCCGACAGCTGCTCATCTGGACAGGTCCTGGCACTTCGTACCATTGCTCTGAGATTTTAAATGCCCTTACCTCAGGATCCACTGAGGCAAAACTCAAGAAAGCAGCTCTGGGGTGGCCTGGGGTGGGGGTTGGGCAGGGAGGGGCAGAGGGGAGAGATGACACTGGGGGTGAGAGAAATGGTCACTGTCTTGATTGTGGTGAGGTCTTCCCAGGTGTATGTATATGATATAGCAATACCGATCAAACTGCGCACTTGAATAGGTGCAGTTGATCACGTGGCAATTATACCTCAATGAAACTCTCAAAACATGAGCTGCATGTTCACACACACTAACAGAAGGAAAAGAGGGTACGTGGGGGCGGCAAGCCCAGCCCAGGTGTCGAGTGGGGGTAGAAAGCAGGTCCTTTCCTTCCTCCTCCCCAGCAAGGGAAAGCAGTGGGGTGTGGAGATTAAGGGTGGGGCAGCCTAGGTTCATTCCTGGCCCTGCCAGTGACAAGCTATGGCCTAGGGCAGGCCACTTAACAGCTCAGTGGCTCAGGGCCTCAGTTTTCTCATCTGTTAAGTGAGAATAAAAAGAGCAGCTACCTACTTAGGAAGCCAGACCCTTACGCACTCAGCATAAGGTCCCCGGGATCTCCTTTGGCGTCACCAAGCCATTCTGTGGGTGGTTAAACTACAAAAAACCAAACCCATTGCCATGGAGTTGATTCTGACTCATAGCAACTCCATAGGACAGAGTAGAACAGTCTCAGAGGGGGCACTGAATTTCTCTTAAGGGTGATGGAAAAAATTAGAAATAATGGTGATGTTTGCACAACATGATGAATGTACTTAATGTCACTGAATTATGCATGTTGTCTAAAAACAGCACGGAGGCGTCGTCATTCCTCCTCTAACTTCACGAGGAGGAAGGAGAATCAAGATCAACAGCCCAAGGCTGATTCCTATGAGGCTGAGGTCAGATCAGACATGCCTCCTCTCTCCGCCATCTTTACCAAGTCTGACATGAGCCATCCCTCTCATAGCACTGTCTACTTCTCTGCTGGATTTAAGAACTCGTTGCAGTGGCCACATAGAACGCACAGGCCACACTCACAATTATGCGGTTTATTAGGGAAGTAACAGGTTACAATTCAGGTCCAGACACACTCAGGAAACACTTCTTCCATCAGGACAGCCTCTGCTCAGCCATGCCCACAGGCACACCTCTCTGGCACTTGGCCTTTGCCCTGCCTCAGGCAAGTGTTACAAAGCACTTTTAGTTCCGCCAACAAGTGCCTGGAGGCACCCGGCTCCACCAGTAAGCCTTGGCTCAAAGGTGCCCAGCCCTAGCTCCATGGGTTGGCAAGTCTAGCTTCACTAAGTGCCCGGAGGAACCCTACTCCACCAGCAAGCCTCCTCCCGAAGGCACTCAGCTGCTTTCTCCCTCCATGGGACGGGAAGCCTACCACGCCATCTCCTGCCTGCCTCCTGGCTCTGCTGCCTCTGCTGCTGTTGTCTCTGCCACTGCCTCTCGCCATCTTGCTGTCTTTGGTGTTATAGTTCTCTCTGTGGCCGAGGAGGGTCTCAGCGCAGGGATCCCAGGTCCAAAGGACGTACTCCACTCTTGCCTGTTCTTTCTTGGTGGTGGTGAGATCTTTCCTGCCTCTGGGCTGGCTCCTTTTAAGCCTAGCAGGATGGCAAAACTGACCAATCACCTTGTTAGGGTTCCATATACCTTATTAGCATGGTCTCACCCAGTCACTTGGGTGGGAGTTACAAGACCATGGTGAGAAAGGCCACACAGAAGTGGTCCATTGCACCGCATTTAGCAGCCAAGTGCTTAATCACTGTGCCACCGGGGCTCCATCCACTTGTCATAAAAATACCAAAAAATGAAACTCACTGCCATCGAGTTGATTCTGACTCATAATGACCCTATGGGACAGAGTAGAACTGCCCCACAGAGTCTCCGAGGAGCACCTGGTGGATTCAAGTTGCTGACCTGGTTAGCAGCCATCTAACCACTACGCCACCAGGGTCATTAGAGGGGTGGAAATTAGATGAAGAAGGCCTTATGCATGCCTGTGTCATAGTGATGAAGAATGTCCGATATTGTTTTGAGGGTGTCTGTATAACAAAAAAAAAGGAAGGAAACAACATGAAGAAAGGCCCTTTGGGTTGTGAACACGTGTGACGTGTAAGATCAGGGAGGAGGTGGACAGTCACAAAGGTGAAGGTGTATCTGGACCTTTCAAAGGACAGGCGTGAGAAGTGGGGGTCAGATGCTGGCTTTAGGCATTTCTCTCTGGGTAGCATTCGTTCTACCATGTCCTGATGCTGCTGTGTGCAGTGGGAGCAAGAAGCACAACACAAAGACTCTCCCGCACAGACGGCCACGCTGTGTGCCAGCCAGACTTGCCCTGGGGCAGAGGCAGGAGTATCTGCAGGGTTAGAGCCTGGCATCTGGGAAGTGCAGGCAGAGACCCTGAGGTAGATCTTGATGAGGAAGAACTTCAGAACTTTCATGCCATGGTGTGGAGTAACCCTTGCCCCCAGGTGCCCCTTGAGGCAGTGTGTCAGCGGTGGCAAACTCACCCGGGAGGCCAGCTGTCCCCGGAAAGGCAGGAGAGGCAGGCTGATGGCTCGGATGTCAGGGCACCCTGGGCCATGCTGCACTTTGGGCCCCTCTCCCTCTGCAGCTTCCGGGTCCGCTGGGCTTCCCTCGAAGATGGGCTCAGAAATGCCCTGGGCTTCACTCAGACGGGGCTGCATTTGTTTCCTGGACAGAGTACTACAAACTAGATGGCTTAACAGAACAGAAGGGTACTCTCCCTCAGCTCTGGAGGCCTGGAGTTTGAATTCAGGGTGTTGTCAGGGCTGTGCTCCCTCTAAAGATCTAGGCGGGGGATCACCTGGCTTCTTGTTTTGCTCGGCTTCTGGGATCCTAGGTGTTCCTTGGCTTGTGGCCACATGACTCCCATCTCTGCCTCTGGTCTGACATGGTGTCTTCCCTCTGAGTCTGTGTCTCTTCTCCTTTTTTTTTTATAGGATACCACTCAGATGGGATTAGGGCCTACCCTGCTCTGGTATAACCCCATGTTAATTTAACTACAATGACCCTATTTCCAAACAGGGTCACATGCACAGGTACAGGGGTTAGGACTTCCACTTATCTCCTTGGGGGATACAATTCTGCCCATCACAGGGGCCACCTCTCCCCCCAACCCACTTTTGACTGGTTGCTTCATGTCAGATATCATTGCTATAGGCCCAAAGCAGTGTGTGGCTGGAGGGGGGAGCCAGGGGAGGAGGTGAGCCTGTGGGTGGGGAAGTCCTCCCTGGCTCTTTGAGACATACACTGTGGGCCAGTCTAACTGAGGCCCTTGTTAAAATGCAGGTTCAGATTGAGCTGGTCTGGGGTGCGGCCTGGGATTCTGCATTTCTAATAAGCTCCCAGGTGTGTCAGTGCTGTTGGTCCACAGAGCACACTCTGAACATCAAGGACCTAGAGTAGGGACGTGGCATGAGTGGACAGAAGTCCCAAATCTCATAAACCTCACTGTGGGGAGTGGAAGTTGTTACAGGGAAGGGTCCAGGCCTCACCCCAGCCCTCTCAAACCCAAGTGGTGCTCCAAGGAACATACTCCTTCCATGTCATGTGTTGTTGACTAAGCCTTCTTCTCCGCCACTCACACCCCTACCAACATGCACGCAGCTCACACGGGCACCCGGACACGCCCAGACATGGGCACCCGGACACGCCCAGACACACACACCCGCTGCTAAACTGCTAGGAAGGTGTCCGTGGGAGGCCTCCCTGGCTTTCTCACTCCTCTGCCCTGGGCACAGAGGTATGGGGTGGATGCTGTGACTGAGCAGGCATGTCATTCTGTGGGCCAGTCACACGTTGGTGGGTATACTGCTGAGTCCCAGCTAGAATTCTCATCGCTTAGTGAAGGCGTTTGGCAACCACTGCGAAGTAATTTGATCAGACAAGGATCATCATTGGACACTAAAACCATAAGATTGTTGGGGAACGGGCTATACACACAGTCTCAGAGCATTACCCCCAAATTGTGACTTTGAGAGAGAAGAATGTACCTTTACAGAGAGATTTGGCAGATGCCATCTTGACCACATGATCAAGCTGAGCGTCACCAACAGTGGACAACCTGACCTGATGTGCCTCCTGATGTGATGAGGGGGGGCAGGGAGGAGGAGGACACAGCATCACCTGGGCAGTAATCTTGCTGAAAACACTTAACCTGAATCCAACAATGTGGAACTAATCAGGCAGACCCAGACTCAGACATTCCACAGCACAACTGCTCTGGATTCTTCTAAAAGGTCAATGTTATGAAAGTTATGTATACAAAAGAGGCTAGATTGTTCTGGATTAAAGGAGACTAGAGGCGTAACAACCAAACGTAATGTGTGTGAGCCTTGATTGGAGCCTAGATTAAAAAAAAGAGCTATGAAGGACATTATTGGTATAATTGGAGATTTGAAAATGAGGGAATCTTAGGTAAGGGTGTTGTATCAATGCTAAATTCTGCTGGGCCCCGCCCCCGCTCACTACCACCGCGGCCCCTGCCCACTGCCCATTGCATGGTTGCAACCCAACTGCGGCTGCGCCAGCCTGCTTTGCACCCGTGTCCCAGGCCAGCTCTCACCTGCCCCCACATACCCCCCACGTCTGCGTCTGTGTCCCCTCACCTACCTCTGTGTCTGCCTCGCCTGTCCCTGGGTTCCTCCTGCCTGTCCCCTGCCCCCACTGACTTCCTTACCTGTCCCCATGTCTCCCTCTTTGGCATTAGGAACTTTTCCATCTACTGAACCTCCCGTCAGCATTGGGTAAAACCCAAACGGAGCGCTACTCGTCCTTACCACCAAGTGGTCCCGGACTATTCTCTGCACAGGCTCCCAGGGGAGCCTCTGTGCAGGCAGGGATCCCAACTCTCCCCCCGCCACTGTATCCCCACCCAGACAGCTGGATGTCCATCGCTCACTGCCCCCACTGCTGCTCTGGATAGGTCCCCACTCCCTCTTCCTCCAGGCAGCCAGGGCATAGCTCCCTCAACTTGCCTCCCCTCTTGCTGGCTGTCAGCTCACTCTCCACTGCCAGTTCCCCCTCCACCCAGCTTGCAAGGTCAGGTGCCCAGGTTCTGTCCTCCTTGTCTACACTCACCAGCCCCCAACGCTGACCTCCTCCAGCTCATGCCTTTAAATCTAGTCCTTGTTGAATTCAACAGCAGTGATCACCTGGTAACAAGAGACACACTGATTTGGTGGCTTGGGTTGGAGACACATGTAGGCCAAGCAACGCTGGCGGTGTCAGTAGGTTCAGGGACATCATGGTTGAGATGACATTTGCATTGAATGAAATACTTTAATTTCCTGCCCGCCCCCACCCTGAGTGCTCCCCTAGGCATCCTCCCTAGCATGGCTGGCTCCTTGTTGTTATCGGGGTTTCAGTCCAAGTGTCAATTCCCCAGAGAGGACTTCCCTGACCACTTGATCTGTTTTCCACTGCACCGAATGCTGTTGCGAGAAAGCTGTTTGCTTGTTTCTTGCCTGAGTTCTACCAACAGACACTAGCTTCCCCAAGGACCAGGTTTTTTTTTTTTTTGTCACATTCACAGCTGTACCTCTAATTTTCTGGGCCTAGAATGAAATGAAGCTTTGCCCCAGTCCCTTCCCACCTTCCAGTCAGGGCCCTGGGGCCAGTGGCTGGGGGGGAGTGCTAGATTAAGTCAGGCTCCAGCCCTGTCCTCACAGCCAGAAGCAATCTGCCACCCTCTCCCGAACACCTCCACCCATTTCAACTCAGGCCTCTTTGGCACCCCAGGAAGGCCACTCCCCTTTCTCCTCTGCTTCCTGGTGGTCTCTACCCACCCCCACCCCCGCCCCCCGTGGAGAAGCACAGAGAAGCCCATTGGAACAGGGAGTCAGTGAGTCACTTGTCCTGGCTCTGTGAGGATGCAGCGTGACCTGAGGGCCGCAGTGTCCCCCTGCGCCAAGCTCCCAGCCTGTCCCCAACCCCCACTACCCTCCCCAGCCCCTGTGCTGGTGCTGGGCCCTAGTCCTGCAGGTGATGCATTCGGCCCTCTCTCCCTCCTGCTCATGCATCCTTGGCTAACCCCGATGGGCAGGAAGGTCCCCCACAACCCAGGAGAGCTTGGTCCCTGACCTGCCCAGGTCCCCCCAGCCTCCAGGTCTCCCTCGCACCCCTGCCATCCTGACTGGGGAATGGTGTCTGCTCAACCCTACCCCAGCCTGAGGCCCCTGAGGCTGGCTGGCCAGGTCCTTTTTCACCCTTCTAGAGCTGGCTTGCCGGTGTTCCCTGGTGCAGGCATGGGCTGCTCAGCCACTCGTGATGGGGACTGGGGTGGGAGCTATGGCTTGGCCACCTCCTTCCAGGTAGGCAGGTCTTTGCCTGGTCCTTGGAGCAAAGGCTGGAAACCCCTACCCCGACCCCTACCCAGGGGCCTCTACTCTCTCTGGACCTCCGGGAACCGCCTCTTCCCGTTTTCACAAATGGGGCCACTTGGGACAAAGGAAGTTCAAGGCAGTAGAGGGCGAGAGATTGGTCCCAATATGAAGTCCCATATGACTTCACCTGCCACCAAGGGGCCTGAGCCCTGAGGTTTTGCACTGGCTACATCCCAGGCTGGGGTGACCAGGCGCACAAACCAGTTGCCACCAAGTCCTTGGGCCTTGGATAAACTGGGGAAAACTCCAAGCATGTGGCAGGTAACATGGTGTTTTATGTTTCCTTTCTGATTATAAAGGAGCCGTGTTAGCCAGTGGTTAAACGCTTGGCTGGTAACCAAAAGGTTGGCAGTTCAAACCCACCAGCCAGGCCATGGGAGAAAGATGTGGTAGTTTGCTTCCATAAAGATTTGCAGCCTTGGAAATCCTATGGGGCAGGTAAATAAGATTCATTTTAGGAAAGTGGAGAAAATGCTGTAAAGATTTAAAAATAAAAATCACCTATAAGTGCTGTCTCCCCCAGGTAACCAGTGCGATCATTTTTATGTGTTCCAGAATTTCCTTCTACCCTTTGAAAACCTGTGTGATGTTTGCTGCCTACACACGTGCCGGTGAAGAACCATTTAAAGCCGGTGGGCCACTCTCTGAGCTGGCACAGGTCCTGAATTGGCAGCTACAGCCTGCTCTGTCCCGGCCCCTGCCAGAGCCCAGTGCTCTCATATGTGCCGGGCAGTAGGCTTGCACAATTGGGGTCACACTGGCTGGAAGCAGGGCTTTTTGCTTAATATCTTATCAGAGTTTTCCCATGATGCTTTTCTTTCTCCTTTGTGTGGCTCACTTCTGCTAGGCTTTTGGTGATGCAGGGGGATGGACTTTGTTGGCTTAGGCAGGCCCTGTGTGTCTGTACCCTTTCTTCTTTTTTTAAAATGGTAATGTGGTAAAATATATATAGCGGAAGTTTGCCATTTAAATCATCTTTAAGTGTACAACTCAGTGAGCAAAAGGTAGTATATACATAGAAGGGAGAAAGCTGTGATATATGCTCCAGCAAAGATGAACCTTGAAAACATGCTGAGGAAAACAGTCACAGAAGGACAAATACTGTATGATCTCACTTTTTTTTTTATATATAAAATGTCCAGAATAGGCAAATCCATAGAGCCAGAGAGCCAATTACTGGTTGCCAGGCGCTGGGGAGAGCCAGCAATGGGTAGAGAGTGCATAATGGGCACGGGGTCTCCTTTTGGGGTGATGAGAATGTCTGGAACTAGACAGAGGTGGTGGAAATTGCACAACATTGTGAATATACGAAATGGTAAAGTTTATGTTAGCTGTATTTTACCACAATTAAACAAAATGCTGCTGTGAACATCCGTGTAATTATTATTATTATTTTAGGATAAATTACTTAGAGCCCGGATCAAAGGGTATGAACATTTTCAAAGTTCTTTATTATTATTGACAAATTACCCTCCAGAAAGGGTTTACCGTTTTACATTCAGGAATCAGATTCAGACTGAGAGAGTGTCTAGAACGGTGATGGGGTCTGGCAGGATGAGGCACGTCCAGTACCAGGGGGTCTGGAGGCGGCCACTGCGCTTGGGACCAGCACGGCTGGGCTTGTAGGTGCCAGAGGCACAAGTGGATAGCCTCAGGGTAGTGGGCACTCCCTGTGTGCAAACAAGAGCCAGACAGTTCCCAAGTGGGAGTGGAGGGCCACTTACGCCACATCTGAGCAGAGTGCAGAAGAGACACTGAGGGGTGAACAAAGTCACGGCTGGGAAAGGTGGTGTGCTGGCAGGGTCCTGTGTTGTCCCTGGGCGGCGGGATCACAGGAACTTCTTTGTGCTTCTCTGTTTTCTCAGTGTGGGACTTGGAGCATGTGTGACTTTTGTAATTAGAAAGGAGATGTAATCAGTTTGTGCAAAGTTGATTGTGCTAGTGTAGAGCAAGCTGTGGGGATTTGGCTTGGCAGCAAGCTCACTAAAAAATGACTAGAGCTAGTTTCTACCGAAGAATAAAGCGTAGCACATGAAGTGCTGGAAAGACAAGGGTCATTGGCAACTGGGGAGAAAGGGGATATGGGACACTTGAGTGGCCTTCAGATATGTGAAGTGTTGGCATATTGAAGATAAAGTGGATTTCTTCTAGATTGTTCCAAAGGAGGCAGGTTTGCACTCGATGGAGGAAACACTTTAATAATGACAGCAGGCTGCGTCAACAAGTCCTACTCTCCCTATACCTGACGTGCTCCAGGGTCTTGGATTCCTTCTGGAAGAAAAAGAAGACAGGCCCCACTCTCGAGTAGCCCCTGGCATGGTGGGGGACACAGACTCAGAAGCAGAGCCTGATGGATGCGGAGAGCTGCCCTCAGCTGACTGGCCACCCCCAGGGCCTGGACTCCCCTCCAAGCTGAGACCCTGCTGTCCTTGCTGGCCTGGCTGGTGCTCTGCACGGTGACAGCCTGTCCCTTCTTAGCCCTTTGACTTTCTTTCGGGCTGTCACAGGTCAGAGAATGTGGTCTGGTGTGGAGGCTTTTGGGTAGGTGGCTGAGTGACTTGGATGGCAGTCAGCCTGCAGATCGTCGTGAAGCTGGAGAGGGTCCTATTTATGCCACGTTTATGGCGTTCTCTCCAGAGATTGGAGGAGGGGGGCTTTGATGGTGGCTCTTGATAGCGGGGATAGCTTGGGCAGTGCCTCAGGGTATGTACGCTTGTACACAAGTGTGGTACTTCAGCCATGGATGGATACGCCTGGATACCTGGCTGAGAGCTGGGTAGCCATGGTCGAGCAGATGCACTGTCCATTTGGCGTGCTGTCTGGCCCTTGTGTCTGAGGACTCTGGCCACAAAAGACTTCCTAGAGGTCCCTTTCTCCGTTTCTGTGCTCTGTGGACAAAGTGCAAGTGCCTAAGCCCCTCGGGTGACAGCAGGTGACCTGTGGAGTTTTCCTGGGCTGCGGCCCTTCATTAGTCCCAGACACAGTGAGTGAGTGTGAGTGCAAGGTAGGAAGTGAGGAGCAGATTCGAGGAACAGTACAGTCTAGTGACAGCCTCCCCACACCGGGCAGGCAGGCAGGTAGGCGAGAGCCGGGCTGAGGGAGAGAAGAGGGGATGCAGGGCTCAGCAATGGGTAATTTACCAGGAGCCTGGATGGTGCAAGTGGGGTCGGGTGGTGTATAGGGGTATATGTGGGATATGGTGTGTGGGTATGGGGTATGTGGTGTTGGGGAGTGTGGAGCTGTGGGGCGGGATGTAGGGTGGGGCTGGGGGACAGAGTGTGGGCTTTGGGAACACCAAGAGCTCCACCTGGCCAGCTGGAAAAGGCCCTCCTTTCGAGGGTAAGTGGTGTGGGCTGTGGGCATATGGGTTGGGAACTACATTTCACTCACATCTCATCCGCACCTCTAGGCTCCCATCCCTACACACACCCTACCCACCCTACATCCCGCGCCACACTCCCCAACACCGCATACACCATACCCACACACCATATCCCACCATATACCCCTATACACCCCACCCCACGCCCACTGCCACAGCCCTGGAAGCTTACCACTTCCTCCTCCTAAATATTTGCCCCATCTGCCCCTGCCACCCAAGCCATTAGGTTTGAACTGTGTCCAGCAAACAGAGTAGTATAGGATATCATTTTAGCATCACGTGTGTACTTGCTACCAGCCTGCATTCTGGCCTTTTTGGCCTCTGTGTTTTCCTTTAAACCAGTTTTAAAACAGATGCAAAGAGTACACTCCTCCCTGACCCCGTACTTCTTCCCTCTCCAGAGGGCCTCCTGTTTTTCATCCTAGTGCATTTAAGCTACTTGTGCTGGTAGCAAATGCGTGTTTCCGATCAACCACACAGACAAATATATCACGATGTTTTGTTCAATCTGTGCTACTGTTTTTTGTTTTTTACTGTTGATGGACGTCTGGCTGGTTCCAATGTCCACACCCCCTTAGATGATTGCACAGCACCAGCCATTGCAATTTGCTGACATCTGAGGGTCCTGGAGTGGCATCTTGTACCATCTTTTCATGTGTTTATCAGTCAATTTGGGCTCCCTTTTCTGTGAACACCTGTTGATAGCCTTTGCGTTGTAGGGATCTTGTCTGTTGCCTGTGCTTACGGTGTCTTTTGTTGTATAGAAGTTTTACCTGTCGAATTTCTCTGTCTTTTCTGTTATGGTTTGCTCATTTTTTATCTGAATTAATTCTTCCCTATCTCAGCATCGTAAAGATATTGTTCTCTCTTCTCCAAGTTAGGCAGTCTTACTTTGTACCTTGAGGTCTTTAATCCCTGTGGACTGTTTTGGGACGGGGGAGTTGGGCCAGGGTGTCAGTGGGGGAGGGAGTAAGTGGTGATGGGATTCTGGGTGTCTTCATGGGGAACGTCCACCGTGTGTGGCGTTGGCGTGCAGGGCTGGTGGAGGGGCATCGGGAGGGGAAGCAGGCCTAGTTTTTAATGAGTTAAGTTCAACGTGCCTTTTTGACCTCAGGATAATAAATACTCCAAACTCATCACTTTCTAATTATTTACCTATGTTTATTGTTATCTCTGCTCTGGAGCTGTGAGTGGGCAGTCAATGAGAGGAACATCTCAGCGGTGGGCTCTCTCTTCCTGCTTGACAGCAGGTGCAGGGCAGGGCATCGGAAGATGAAGGGGTCACAGTTCCAGCCTGGCATCGCACTTCCTGGCTTGTCCCCTGTATTTCTCCATCTTGTTGGTGGCACTTGCCCCTGGGGGCCCACCACCCTCATTAGCTCCACCCATAGGTCCGTCTCTCCTCTGCATCTCCCAGAGGGGCCTGCAGCAGAGTGGGTGAAGGCACAGGCTGCTTGGCGGCCACAGACCAGCGCTCTGATTTGAGGTGCTGGGTCTCTGTGCTGTGCCCATCCCCCTCTGACGTCCAGCCCACCCTGCGCCTGCCCCATTGCCTGGGCCCAGTTTCCATAGCAACACTGCTGCAGTAACGATCCCGGGGAGAAAGACATTCCTGCTGTTCTCTTGTCACCTGAGCATCCCCCAGTGTGCCTGGAGTTTCCCTGGTGGCAAGCAGGCCCTCCCCCGCAGAAACCCTGAAGACAGCTCTGAGCCCTCCTGCCCTGCCTACACCTAAGGGCAATGAGGGGCTGGTAAATGGTCCAAAACAAAAAGCCCTGATTTGGGGCATTCCGTGGTGCAAATCCTCCCACCACAGCCCGTGTCAGGCTGCTGCCGTGATCTCACTGTGCGTGGAGCACGGATGGGATGCGCAGTCGCACACTGCTCTTGAGTATTGCACCACATAGGCACAATAGCCGGAAATAACCCCAGAGTAGAGATAAACAATAAATTAATTAGAGAGCAATGAGTTTGGAGTATTTATTGCCATGGTTTTTGACATAATTTATTTCATCGCAAGTTTATAGAATTAAAATCTTAATAATGGCTGCGTTTAACACCCAGCACACAAAATTCTGACAGTTTTAACAGTCAGTCCTCACAGGCCGGTTCAGGTCGCCTCCCAACCATTCCCTTTGTCTGCAGCCTTTCCCAGGCCACCTCCGTGCACCCTCCTAAGCCTCCAGGGGGCCCTTCTTCCCAGTCCTGGCCATGCGCCCTCAGTTCCATTCTGCAACCACCACAGACTGACGTTCTCACACACTCCTCCACCCACCAGCTTGTGACCTTGATTCAGTCCCTTCACCTGTTGAGCCTCAGTTTCCTCATTTGTAAAATGGAGGGAATTAATAGTATCTCCCTCAAGCTTATCATACAGCCACGAGAGCCACTTTTTGGCCCCTCTCTTAGGCTGCCTGGCAATCCCAGGAGGCATGCCCACAGTTTTCTCTTCAGCGAGTTAGTCGTCACCTTGAGGCAGAGACCAGGCCCTTCAGCTTCTCACTCTCCTCCACGCCCCCATCTCCCCTTCGACACATGCCTGAACCCTGGTGGCTATCACCACCCATCAGAAGAAGAGTCAAGGTCACCCTCCCAACTTGATCTTGGAGGAGCGCAACAGAGTTGCCCGTTGAAGGTTTGTAGATTCTACTCCGGCACTGTCACAGAGCTCTGGAGGCCCTTCAAATGCTAGCTCTGGCCGCAGGAGAAGCGAGCCCTGGTGTGAGAGAAGAAAGCGTCGTGGATGGCTCCTGCTGAAGAAGGCACTGGAGGGTGTTCTAGAGTGAGGGCATAGTCACCAGGTCCCCATGGCCCACTGGGCTGGGCCCAGCCATCCCCGGACAGCATGGCATAGGTGGGGGTGGGCCAAACTGTGAGCACCATCAGGGGCTGAGGGCCCTGAGGACAGCCATGGCCACGGGCTGCAGAGCAGTAGTCCCCATGTCGAGGGGCCTCTAGAGGGAGTGAAGTTGGCCGCAGGCTTCTCATGGCCATGTCTCTGCCGCAGGTGAACGGGAAGGAGCTCTCCAAGCTATCTCAGGAGCAAACCCTGGAGGCACTGCGCTCCTCCAAGGAGCCCCTGGTGATCCAGGTGTTGAGACGCAGCCCCCGCCTCCGGGGGGACAGCTCCTGCCATGACCTGCAGCTGGTGGACAGTGGCACTCAGACCGACATCACCTTCGAGCATATCATGGCGCTGGGCAAGCTGCGCCCACCCACCCCGCCCATGGTCATCATGGAGCCGTACGTCCTTTCTGAGCTGTGAGTCGCCCTCAGGAGGGCCCCGGGCCCTGTCTTGAGAGGGCGTGACCCCAGGGCAGCTGGCCCCACGCCACCCGGGCTGTTGAAGCAGCACGAGCCTTCTCCTGGCTGCCCCTTAGCGGTCTGGAGCCCTTTCTCTGGGGTAGGACAGGCTCCTGGGCCTCCAGAGCTGGCTGAGGTCTCCTTAGGCTCCAAAAGGTCTGGCCCCAGCCTCAGGTGGAGCACCAGCTGATAAACAGGGCTGAGGGGAGACTGACATGCAGGTCCCCATTGTATCTACCCCCAGGGCCGAGGAGGGCGGACTGTCCTGGGACCTGGCTGCCGGGAACGTCAGGCTGAGGTCACCAGCTTCTCCTCCTCCATCCTCTTCTCTGCTGCCCCATCGTCTTCTGCGCCACCAGCATCACCCCTTGAATATTCTCGCATCCTTGTCTGTCCCATCCCTCCACCTGCTCTGAATTTCCTCCATCTCTTTGCCTTCTTTCTTTGGCGTACTCAGAAGAGGGCCTTTCGCCTGGGCGGGGGGCTCCTGACTGTGAGCTCTGACTCACCCCATCTTCGGGACCAGCTGCCGGGCAGTGGGCCCAGGACCCTCCTCATCAGGAGGTAGGCCGAGGGGCGGCAGGTGGCCAGCAGCCCCTCCTGGCCTCAGGCTGGAGAGCAGCCTCGGAGGTCTAGCGAGTCCCCACTCTGCTCCCACCAAAGTCCTCTGGGCCTGGAAAACTCCTGGGGGCGTTGTATGGGTGGGAGGGCTGTCAGGAGCTTTGCAAAGTGGGTGGTGGCAGGTGTGGTTGGAGGAGCCTGGGGTGGGGGTGGGGCGGAGAACCCAGCACGACTCTAGGGTCTCAGTGCAGACCCTAACCATGCCTGTTCAAGAAGCATTAATTGGTCTTTGCATGGGTGCAAGTAGCTTAGAAGGGGGAGCCCGTGAGGAAGCAGCTGGGCACCCACACCCTGAGGGTGCACCCGGCAAGGATCCCCATGCCTAGTGCACTGGGAGTGGCCAGCATGGCCTGTCCAGGAGCTGGGGCTAGGGCGTACAAGAAACCCTGGTCAGCCTGACCCCCACCTTCTCCTGGGCAGCCCCCCCATCAACCATGAGTATTATGACCCGGCGGAGTTCATGGAGGGCAGCCAGCAGGAGGCCGACCGTATGGACGAGTTGGAGTATGAGGTGAGGGGGGCAGCCGGGCCCGGAGCCAGCCTCCAGGATGGCACGTGCAGCCCTGCCCACCGCGGGGCCGGTGCTGGCCAGCACAGCTCAGCTTCGGGGCCTGGTGGCCTTCCCGAGTGCTTGCGGTTAGCGGGTGCGTCGAGAGCTGTCGGGGAGGACCCAGGGGAGGCCCTGCACTCGATCTGTGTTGGTTAGTCTGCGGGCCACGCATGTCTGTGTCTTGTGTGTCTCGTGTGTGTGACTTGGGCATTGCCTGGTAGGAGAGACCACTGAACACGAGTGCACCCATTGGGCTGGTAAGATGAATCCTCAAACCTGGGGGCTGGAGACTCAGTTAGAGGACATGAGGGGAAGGTGAGATGGTGCGAGGGCTGGGGGCTGTGGCTCCCTTTGTAGTACGCCTCTTGGTTCACCTGCTTCTGGGCTTTCCGCCTCTGCTTCCCAACACCCCCCCCCGCCCATGGCAGGAGGTAGAGCTGTACAAGACTAACCACCGGGACAAGCTAGGCCTGATGGTTTGCTATCGCACAGACGATGAGGAGGACCTGGGCATCTATGTCGGAGAGGTAGGCAGTGGGAAGGGCTTCCTCCCACGGGCCAGTAGCATGCCATCCTTCCCCTGAAGCCTCTGTGCACTGCTTGCCGGGGGTGCATAAGCTGCATGTTAGGACCCACTGCCAGGTAAAGGGGCCGCTGAGCACCCCGGGCAGGCTGTGAGGCCAGGCCAGGAATGGCCTCAGTCTGGGTCCAAAGAGGCAGCCTCCCACAGGAGCCCCAGGCCAGGGCAGCCCAGAAGGCAGGCTGAGAACAAGATAAGATGAGCGCCCTGAGCCAGCCTCTGTTCTTGCCCCCATGTCCTGCTCCAGGACCCCTCGTATTTGGCGGGGCTTCTCCTCCTCCCCCAGCTGCCTTTGGTGGATGCCTGGGTGTCCCTGGAGGAAGGGCAGCTCCCAGCTGCCCTCCACACTCTCACAGTACACTAATCAAGTTAACCTTCCAAATGGAAGCTCTCCCACTACCCACACAATCCCCTAGTGCCAATTCCCCAGCCTCCCAAAGTCCCCCAGCCCCTGGCTTCTGTGGGAAGGAGTGGAGGCATGCCAGCCGTGGACATGTAGGTGGTGGGGAGAGGCTGGAAGCTTATGGCTGGCAAGTGGGTGGTCCACACCCTTGTTTCCCAAGCTGAGGAGAGGCGACTAGCCAGACATCCACCGCTTTCCACCCCTGCTCCTCGGAGCTTGGAGGGAGCGAGAAGAGCCTTCTGTAGGCTTTGGGGCCCCCAGGTTAGGTTAGGTTGCTCTGAAACAGGGGGTGGCAAGATCCCATGTTGCATGTTCCCTGCAGGTAAATCCCAACAGCATTGCAGCCAAAGACGGCCGGATCCGTGAGGGCGACCGCATCATCCAGGTAAGTGAACCTGGGCAATGGGCCTGCCCACTAAGAGCCCAGCCTGCCAGGCATCCTGTTACTCCCCAGCCTGAGGCCGAGTCTGCCCTCTGTCCTGCTTAACTGCCTTGAGTAGCTCCCAGGTGGCCAGGGAAGAAAGCCCTGTGCTACCCTGGCCCTGCCCCAGCTCCCCTTTCTCCATCCCCTGGGCATGAGCACGCCTCCTCAGCTGCCGGGCCCTGCTCCCCAGTGTCCTTGGAGAACACACTGGGCTCTTGTATGGCCCGGGCCCTTTTCTTCTCCGGCACCCTCTACCTATTTACACCCAACCCGGAGCTCAAGACTCTGTCCGAGCCCAGAGTACTAGAGGGTGTAGCCTGCTGTGTTCAGGGCCTGCCCCTGAGGCAGCTCTGGCATCCTTGCTGACCGTACCTGGGCCTGCCACAGATTAACGGTGTGGATGTCCAGAACCGGGAGGAGGCAGTGGCCATCCTGAGCCAGGAGGAGAACACCAATATCTCCCTGCTGCTGGCCCGGCCTGAGAGCGAGGTGCGTGGGCCCCCTGCCTGGGGGCAAGTACACCCACACATCTAGGGCTGATGGGGGTGTGGGTGGGCGGCCAGGCGTGTGCTGGGCCTGTTTCCCTTCCGGCATCTGGTGGCTACATGGGCTGGGACCCTCCACACTCTGGGGGTGCTTGACTGCACGCTAAGGCCTAAGGGGTGGTGGGGCATCTGGGGAGGCCCTGGCCGTGGTGGGGACAGCACCTGGCCATCTGTGCAGCTGACAAAGCGCTGGAAGGACAGCGACCGGGATGACTTCTTGGATGACTTTGGCGCTGAGAATGATGGGGACCTTCGGGCTCGGAAGCTGAAATCCCCCCCTCCCCAGCCGGTGAGTCAGAGGGAAGGTGAGAGGGAGTGAAGCAGGAAGGGGCTGGGGGGCCATGGCTGGGCATGACTCAGGATTGGGACCTCTCCCAGCCTCCTGTGACACCCCAATCCATGGGTACCCAGCTGAGGTGGCAAATGTGGCTGTCTTTCTGCCCCAGCTGGGAAACGAAGAAGAGAAAGGGGCCCCCAACGGGGGACCAGGCCTGAGCAACAGCCAGGAGCTGGACAGTGGGGTGGGCCGGACTGATGAGAGCACACGCAACGAGGAGAGCTCCGAGCATGACATCCTCGGCGACGAGCCCCCCAGCATCACCAACACTCCTGGCAGTCTGCGTAAGTTCGGCCTCCAGGGGGATGCCCTCCAGAGCCTGGACTTGATGCTGGCCGAAGGGGCTGGCCTGGGCGCCAGTGATATCCCAGGCCTCACTGATGAGGAGTACGAGCGCTACCGGGAGCTGCTGGAGATCAGGGGCCACTTGGAGAATGGCAACCCGCTGGGCCTGCTCTTCCCACATGCCTCGGGTGGCACCAGCGCCCTGGACGTCAACCGCAACGAGAGCCTGGGCCACGAGATGGCCATGCTGGAGGAGGAGCTGCGGCACCTGGAGTTCAAGTGCCGCAACATCCTGCGGGCCCAGAAGATGCAGCAGCTGCGCGAGCGCTGCATGAAGGCCTGGCTGCTGGAGGAGGAGGGCCTTTATGCCCTGGGGGCTGGCGGGCCCCAGAAGCATGAGCTGTCAGACATCTCTGAGCTGCCCGAGAAGTCAGACAAGGATAGCACCAGCGCCTACAACACAGGGGAGAGCTGCCGCAGCACCCCCCTCATCACAGAGCCACTACCAGAGAGCCCCCTGCGGCGAGCTGCTGCCGCCGGCAACTCCAACCTGAACCGGACTGTGGCCGGCGCGCCCAGCACTGCCGTGCCCAAGGTGGCCCCTGCACAGGGGAGCCCCACCAAGTTCCGCTCCCTGTCCCGGGATGCTGAGGCGGGCCGGAGACAGCATTCGGAGGAGCGTGTCCGTCGCAGCCCCAAGATGGGGGTGACCCTGGAGCGAGTGGGCCCAGAGGGCAGCCCCTACCTATCCCGGCGCCACCGCAGCCAGGGCCAGGAGGGCGAGCACTTCCACAGCCGTGTACCACTGACCCCCTCGCGGGGCCTGGAAGAGTTGGCCCACAGCCCCTTGAGCCTGGCGGGCAGCCCGCGGGTGGCGTCTGCGGCTCCAGGTGCTGAAGCCCCCCGCATGGAGTGGAAGGTGAAGGTGCGCAGTGACGGGACCCGATACGTGGCCAAGCGGCCAGTGCGCGACCGGCTCTTGAAGGCCCGCGCACTGAAGATCCGGGAGGAGCGCAGTGGCATGACGACTGATGATGATGCAGTGAGCGAGATGAAGATGGGCCGCTACTGGAGCAAGGAGGAGCGCAAGCAGCACCTGATCCGTGCCCGTGAGCAGCGGAAGCGGCGAGAGTTCATGATGCAGAGCCGCCTGGAGTGCCTGCGCGAGCAGCAGAGCGGCGACAGCAAGGCTGAGCTCAACATCATCGCCCTGAGCCACCGCAAGACCATGAAGAAGCGGAACAAGAAGATCCTGGACAACTGGATCACCATCCAGGAGATGCTGGCCCACGGCACTCGTTCCGCTGACGGCAAGAGGGTCTACAACCCGCTGCTGTCTGTCACCACTGTCTGAGCTGGCCCCGAGCCCAGCGGCCCTGCTGGGGCCCGCCCCTCCCCCCCCCCGCCCCGGCATCTAGTGTGTGACCTGTGCGTACGTGCGCACACCTGTGTGTGTGTGCATATGTGCACACAGGGCTTTGTTAATAGAAGCCCCACAGGAACAGGAGACTTCTCTTCCTTTGCCTCCTTCCTTCTCACCAAGTCAAGCCACAACCTCGCTGCCAGTGTCAGGGGCAGACCTGCCAGGACCCCCTTCAGCTACTCGTGTGTGTGCATGTGTGAGACACAGGGCCACATGCATATGCATGCACACCTGCACACATACGCAGCGTTCATGGTGTGGGCACTTGGCGTTGGCAAAGTGCAGCTAGAAAGGAAGGCAAGGAGGACCATTGAGCACAAACATGAATGAATGTCTTTAGCTTCACGGCCTGAGCACAGGCCACCCTGCCCCCTAGGAGCCTTGGTGATTTGTAGACAGTGTCCCTGATTTTTGTGGTTTTTCTCCTTTTCTGTGCTTGCTGATAGTTGTTTTTCTGTTTTGTGGACCTGCTCTGGGGGTTGGCAGCTCCTTCGGGCCACCTGACCAAGTGTGACCCCCCAAGTGAGGTTGGAAAGGAGGTCGGGAGGGGAGGGAAGAGGGGAAAGGTGGGGTGGGAGGGGAGGGGTGGGGAAGGTTGGGAGGATCAGAAGCAGCTTCCCTTATGGCCTGCGCTGTGCGGTGTGGGGACAGGGGAGCCCTCTGCCGGTGGCTGTCAGAGATCTGAGACCACAGGCACTGAGGGTGCTGCGTGCACGTGCCCAGAAGATCTGATCCTGTCTGGGGTGGCGGCCTGAGGAGGGGCCGGGCCAGTGAGGAGCTATAGGAGCCTGGTGGCCTGAGGAGGGGCCGGGCCAGTAAGGAGCTATAGGAGCCGAGGCCCCTGAGCGGCAGTGGGAAAACCTCAGGCTATCCAGCTTGAAGAGGGCGTAGGGTGACAGGACGTGCATCATGGAGGGCAGCTTATGCTGCGTGACAGGTGGCAGTGTAGGTAGGACCAACCAGGAAGGCCTCGGGCCTTGCAAGTGTGGGCCAGGCTGCCTGTGGGGGGGGGCAGCACCTCTAGGGCAGCCTGGGGACATATATGTGTAGTGGGAGCTGGCATAAGGGAACCCTTGGGGCCCTTCCAGTTTGGAGATCCTAAGATTGGAGGCAGACAAGCTGCCCTGGCCCCGCTCCCCACCTGCACTGAGAGAATAAAGCAAGCTGTCTTTTTAATCTGTGGAACCTGGGCCTCCTGTGGTCATTCTTGGGTGTGTGGCTGTGTCTTGTACTGGGAGGGAGCTGTCTGTGGGGTGAGGACAGGGAAGGACTGGGGTTGGGTGAGGAACAGCAAGGTCCTTGGAATTCAGGGGCTCCCATGGCTGTTCCGTGGTACTCTGGGGGAGCTACAGGAGGGACACTGCTTCTCTTGGTGGCCAGGGCCACAGGCAGTGCCGTGGTGGCAGATGCCTGCGGTGGTAGCATTCTGTGGCATGAAGCAGAGCAGCAGTGTGGGCCCCAGGCACACCCACAGTGACTGCCAGAAGAGGGCGCCTGAGTCAGCTCAGAGGTGGGACATGGCTGGGGGTGGTGCTGAGTGCTGTTCTAGGCAGCATGGCTGCAGCTATCTTGTGGGTGGCACCTCCTGGAGGGGGCAGTGCTGCTGGGAAGGGGCTGTATCCCAGGGAAACGGGCTGCCAACAGACACTCCATAGTGTGTCCTTGGAGCCGAAATGGGCGAGGACACAGTCATGTTTTCTCTTGAATTTGGAAGTCATGAGGTCTGGGCAGGAGATGAGCCGTGGCCCTGTACTTGCAGGAGGGGATGTGTGTCTCGTGCAGCCCAGGGAACACCAGTGGGCCTTCAGGGAAGGTAGAGAATGGCAGGGAAAGGGGCTGGTCTGGAGCAGGGGGCTGGAGGCTGGGCTTCCTGTCATTCCCCCCTCCCCAGCACCCCACACTCTTCGGTGCTGGAAGCAGCCTCTGTACGTCAGAGGAGACACTCAGGCCTCATATAGACCCCAAGGAGGAGGAAACGCCCTGCCACAGAGAACCGGCAGAAGCCAAAAATTGGGGACTGAGGCAAACTGTTTCTGTGGTCTCCCTCTGGAGCTGCTGGGTGCTCCCTGTGACAGTTCCAGTGGCACCCTACTGTTTCTGGCACTGAGGAAATGTGGGCCCAGAAGGGCTAGGAACCAAAGTCCCTTGGCCATGGAAAACATGTGATGGGAGCCATTGCTGGCAGCTCAGGCTGTTGCTGGCTCTCCAAGCTGGTGGGAGGGTGGCGCCAGGAAGGCTGGCAGCACTTGGCTAGCAACCCTTGGTACAGCGACTTCTGGGTCTGGGTCCCACTGTCTTCAGGCGGGGGGTGGAGCCAGAACCAAAAAGAGCAGCCGAGTGGCAGACAGCTGTCACTGTGCCCGCCGCACCTTGCCCACTTTGGCTGCCCGCTGGCCTGGCTGTCACCCACATCCTACACTGATGGCCGCCAAAATGCAGGGCACAGCCGCCCACCTCCTTAGCAATGAGTGGAGTTTGAGCCCCCCCGCCCCTGCCCCTTCAGTGCTGGGTCTGGCCTGGCCCTTGGGACTCTCAACCCATCTCTCCTGGTTGGGTGAAGGCTCACCCAGCTCTCTCCCGGAGTAAAAAAAAAATATATATATATATTTTTCTTCTCTCCATACCAGTGGCTGCCCCTTCACAGACCACTACCCAAGGACATGCTGCCATGCAGGGCCTTCTCCCTTGAGACTGGGGAGAAAGGAAACAGGGAGGTGCCCTTGCACCCCCTCCCGCTGAACAAAGGCTCCGTGGCTGGCCCATGCTTTTCAAGTGGTGCATCCACTCATCCTCGTCAGTCACTTGCAACAACAGCCAACAGGCTTCCAGGGGCCAGGGGCTTCACCAGTGACCCCCCCCCAACCATCCTGGAGTAGGCAGTCACAGCTGGTGAGGGGCACCAGCTTCTGTGAACCCCAGGGCCCTCGCCTGCCCCACCAGCTGTGGCCAGCACATGCCAGGCCTAGAAATGGAGCTGGGGGTGACCTGGGGCACAGAGAATGGGGACCCACAGGTTTGCATGGGCATGCCTACCTGGTACCCTGAGGCACCACTGGGTGTTCAGGGAGAGAGAAGGTACAAGGCTGTTAAGGGTTTAACTGTGTCCCCAGAGACACATTCAAGTCCTATCCCTGTACCTACAAACATGTTCGGGAAAACAAGTTTTCTTACATTAACGAGGTCATACTGGAATAGGGTGGGTCCTAAACCCGATCCCTTCTGCTTGCCATCATAAAAAAGGAGACATACACCCAGGGGGGAAGAGACCGCGTGTGAGGACCCCTCTACCTGCCAAGGAACACCAACGGCTCCTGACAAGGAAGGACTCTCCTATATAGCCTGATATGGACTCCCAGTCTACAGAGCTGTGTATTATTATTTCACAGCTGGTTAACGTTGGTGTGGCAGCCCTGGGTGATTTCTTCTCCTCTCCTGTGTCTTCTAAGCATCCCAGGGTAAAATCGACACCGTGAACTGTCAATATCTGGGGAAGCAACACGGAACGGTCTGTAGTGCACGTTTTGGGACTTAGCAGATGGGGGCCCAAGTCTCTCTCCAGCTCCTGAGACAGCTGTGGCTACGGGTCGCTGGTGAATAGTCATGTCAGTAAGACGTGAATGATTGCTGCACTAGTCAGAGGTGTTGAGGAGATATGAACAAGGAAAACACTTCCCACACTGTGGGGCTGGTGCCCAGGGCTCCAAACACAGGGCCATTATGAAGGCCAGGCTGGATGGACCTGCATGTGTGATCTTACTGCTCCCTGCAGGATGTTCAGGGGCTGAAGAAGGGCGCCCTGAGGCCAGCACAGGGCAGATGCTGTTCCCAGTGGCAGGGACAGCGTGGCAGCCCAGCCGGGGGCTGGGAAGGGCAGAGGTTCCTTCCCTAGGCTGGGCACAGAAAGGTGGTGTCCCGACAGGAGGCCAGAGACCCAGCTACACACCCAGGCAGGGGAGAACAAAGCAGACCTCCACAGAGGCCCCTTGGTCACAAGAGGTCATGTGCTTGGGGGAGACAACTGCCACGGCCCACGCTCCACACCACGCAGCGATGTGGGAGAAACATGAACGTGGGTACTGTCTGCAGGGCTGAGAAAGGAGCACCCTGTATGGTGAAGGGTGGAAACAAGTCAGCCCTGCCCTGCCCTGCCCTGCCCTGCCCCACTCAGGCTGTGGGTGCAAAGAGGTTGTGGCTGCCAGCTCTCCTTGTGTGTGGGGTGGTGTGGTGACACAAGGAAGGAGCCCTGGGTCCTGACTGCTTATAGTGGCTAATGGGTATTTATTGAAAGAAGCAAAGGAGACCCGGAGCCCCCACACTCTGCCTTCAGGCCTCAGGCCTGGATATGGCTCTTTGCACTGAAAGCCAGGTAGTAGATCACCAGGCCAACCACTGCAGCCAGCACCTCTGTGGAGACCCAGGGCCCGTTCCAGGTACCCTGCAAAAGAAAACAGCAGACACCGGTTTGGGAGGCAGGCAGGCACCAAGCCACACAGGCCAACCAGGGTCCAGTAGGCTAAGTTGGGGCCGTGGAGAAGCTGAGAGCCTTCACTCAGCCCCAACCCCCACAGGAGGATGTAGGTTGCTGTCTACCAGCTGCCCTGCCCCTCAGCCCACTCACCCGGTGGTCCACGCTGACTGTGAACAGCGGTGGGATGACTGAAATGTCCTCGTTATTTCTTTGAGCCTGCAAAGGAAGAGCTGGGGTCAGGGGGTACTGAGAAAAGTGCAGGGCCAGGTGGGGTGGCAGGTGGCGAAGCTGCCCCTACCTGGGCACCGCAACCCTGCACAAGCAAGGCCCCCGAGACCTGAAGCCCCAGGCCAGGCTTCCAGGCATACCTTTCTCAGGAGGCTGTAGGACTCCTCATCAAAGAATCTGACCTCATAGGTGCCCGCATGGGCACTCTTGTGGTCTAGGCTCCACGACACCTGGGGGGGGGGGGTCGGGCAGGGCAGTCAGAGCAGACACACACACTTGGGGCCACCCTGTATGCTCTGACACAGGGACATGTGAGCAGCCCCCGAGGTCCTGAGCCCCAACTGTGCTCAGCGGCCCCCCCCTCCAGCTTCAAATCCTGCCCTCAAGCCATGTGGCCTCTCCTTACCTGGTAACGCCCAACGTCCTGGCCCCGGGTGACAGGAAATTGTTTGCCACTGACGTCGGCATAAAGAGCCATGTTCTGTGTGAGGGGGTGAAGGAGGGTCACCTTCTCCCCTCTCTGGAGGGCAAAGGCACCACACATCTGCTTAGAGCAGTGCCCACAGTACGTCTCAGCAGGGGGCATCTTGTGGAAGCACTCTTTGTTCCCATCTCTGTGTCTGTCCCACCTGTGCGAGGGCAAGGCCCAGACCTTCCCCATGGCCTGGTCCAACCTGACCCATAGCAAACCTGGGGGCAGGAAACCCAGTGGGGGTTGTGCCCCCAAAGGCTCAACCTCCTTCTTTGGGCCTTTGGGGATACAAGTTAAGGTCAGGGGCTGAGGACAGGGCCCCCTGACCCTGAACTTCCATAACACCCACCACAGACCCCCATTCTGGCTACCAGCAGCCAGAAAAGGGATGAAGAGAGGCTGGCCCAGACTATGCTTTCCATACATATACCCACTGGAGAAAGAACAGAACCCTGCCCTGGCATGGTGCCACCACCACAGTCCAATCACATAAGATGGTTAGGGAAACACAATGCCCCGTTTCTCCCACACCCTTTTGGACATGGAATCTTTAATCTCCCTCTGTCCACACGAGTCCACACCTCCAAATGCCAATGAGAGGCTAACAGCCGAGGCCACGGAGTGGGGTAGGGGGCAAGCCCACCGCCCAGAGTCCCCTAGCTCACCTGGACCCTGTTCTTGCAGGTCAGGGAGATCTCCACGATGAAGACCGTCTCTGTGGAGATGACGGCATCCGAGGTGGTGTAATAGGACGGTGTGATCTGGGGCTCCATGCACGCCTCTGCTGTGAGGGGCAGGGCAGAGAAGGCCACATTCCTGGGCAAGGACTGGTTTGCCTGTGCTGGGCAAGGGGCAGGACTACCCTAGCCTCCTTTCCAGGGCCCTGCCAACTGGGGTCTGCTCAGTCAGAGATCCAGTGGCAAGGGGGGTGAGATGCCTGTGAAGGTAGCTGGGGAGGGGCCAAGGGAGGCTTTGTCCAGGTGGGATCTCAATCCAATTGTGAAAGAAGAGCAAGCATGTGTTTGTGGGGAGGTACCTGGACCTACGGACAGGAAGACCAATCAAGGGTTTGAGGCTGCAGCCTGCCCTGGCATGGAACACACCAGAAGCCCAGGGAGCCAGGGCCTGCCTCTATACAGAGCCGTGCACATCCCTCAAGTTGCCTGGGAGCCTCAGCAGAGGCACGCAGCATGGACGGTGCTGACAACACACTGGGGATTTAGAAATGAAGGGTCTCAGCCCCCAGCTACAGTTGATGGAAAGTCAAGGCCGTACCCCAGCATCTCTTGAGGGAAAGAAAGGAGGAGGCTCTAGGTCCAGAAGCACAACTTGCCCCCTTAGACCGAGCTGCCCCGAGAGAAAGGAACCTCTGCCGTAGCCGTCTCCACACGGAAAAGGGCGCCACCTGAGTCACAGGGTGCAAAGCAAATGCTTTCACTCACTAGTGGGAATGTTCTCAGCCATGTGCTCTACGAATATGCCATCCTGGCGGAGCACGGCCTTCCTTCCGCTGAGGTCAGAGGTGGACAACAGCAAGAGGAAGCTGCCTGCTTGAGCCTTGGCCTTTTTTCTGTGGGCACTATAAGGCCTGAAAGGTCTATCCTTGAGAGACTGCACTCTGGCTAAAAAAACCCACTCTGGCTACAGTGTAGAAAACCTCTGAAGGGCAGGGGGCTGGGGTCAGGCAAGGTGAGGGGCGGACAGCAGTCCCTGCCCAGGCTGCAGCCCACCTCCTCCTGTTCACACATCTGGACTCCAGCCCCCTCAACACTGCTAACGGGTTGGTTCATTCGGGAGCATGAGCCGTGCTCAGAGCCCTTCCCGACACGCCAGCGTCTTGGGAGGAAGTGGATGGGCTCTGGCTGGGCACGCAGGCCCGTCACCTCTTCGGCTCCCACTTTTTCATACGGCCTCTCCTCCTGCGTCGCCACAGCCTGTCCGACCGCCTGCTCCTGCTCGCCGTGGCCCTCGGCTCGGCGACCCTCACTTCCCCAAGGCTGCCCTGAGCTCCTGGGAGGGAAGCCTAGCTCACCCCTCCTGGGCCGGGAGCTGGGGAGAAGGAGCGGGGCGCATGTGGACGCTCTGCTACTATTCTCCGCACGAGGGACAGCTGACACATGTGGCTGCTGGGTCAACGTGGAGATGACGCCGGAGGCAAGCCAAGCCCGCGCCGCTGCGCCCGCCCACTGCTTCCCCCCACGCACAACTTGCCAGGGAGGGCTCGCCCGCACAGGCGCCGGCCACGCCGCTACCTGAGCAGCAGGAGAGGCCGGACAGCAGGAGGAGTGCCAGGGCCCCGAGAGGTGCCACCGCCGCCATCGCCTCTTCTCTGCCGAGGGGAAGAGAGAGCAGGCTGCCAGAGCACGAGGGCAGACGAGGAAGCGCGACGCGTCAGCGGCCGCGGGAGCCAATCTAGCGCCGGCGGGCTGGGTCAGCCCACGTGACGTCGCTAGCTGCACTGACGTGTCCGCCTCCTCCGGCCCGGGCCCGGTCAGCCGTCCCCCAAAATGGCGGCGGCGGCGCCGCCAGCGCCGGAAGGGGGCGTGGGAACCGGTCGAGCCTCGCACGCGTGCGCACTGCCGGGCCTGCGGCTGCCCGGGGACGTCTCACTCCCCGCAGGACTCTCGCGAGAGCAGGGGACGTGAGGCAGCTCTCACTTTCCGCCATGGCGCTGAAGGTGGCGAAGGCAGTTTTCAGACCGGCCATCCTCTGCCGTCCGTGGGAGGTGAGAGGGAAGCGCAGCCCGCGGGGACAGCCGCAACATTCATGGTCGGCCCTAGCACCTCAGCGGGGTCGGCACGGGTGGGAGCCGCTCCCGGAGCGGCCTGGAGCCTGATTGGGTGCGGGCCCTGTGAGGGGCGGGGAGAGGGCCATGCGCCTCGTGGATTGGCCGTATCCGCCGTCAGCGAGGGGCTTGGCCGAAGTTGGAGCTGGTCCCGCTTCCCCAGGGGTCTCTGTCCTAGCGCAGCGGGCTGGCGTCGACTCCCCAGTTCCCTGGCGTGAGCCTTCCAGGGGCGGTTACGTGCCCCGGCCTGCTTTGCTCCTCCCGCTCGGCATCCCCTCCCCGGACTCTGTTCCTCCTTGGTTCTTCCTCTCGTGGACCTCTTTGCCGCCTGTCGCGGTGGAGGTGGGAATCGTACTTTGCCAGGCCCCCACACCCCATTCTTACAGTCCCAGATGCCTCTGCCCCCGCCGGCGCCTGAAATGGGAAGGAGCTCTGGTTTCTGAGGTGGGGCGAGGGCGAGTGGCTGCAACGCTTTGCTTCCGCAGCTCTCCGCCTAGGGTCTTGTTTTCTTCCGGTGCACTTCAGTGGGAAACCTTAGGCCCCTGGTGAGTTGGAAACCATGCAGCACTTGAAGTAGCGACGGGCCAGCATTGTCCCTGGAGGCCAGGGGGTATGACCTCCAGCCGGCCTCCCTCACTGGTCCCCTGAGTGGCTTTAGGCCAGCCCCCTCCTCTCTCTGATCTCCAATTTCCGCTCTGTCCAGTGAGAGGAGTGGACTTCGCGTTCTCAAAGGATCCTGCCAACTGTGACCTTCCAGAACTGTGTGACTTTGCTCACATTCCCCATGGACAGCTCTGTTCACGGTGTTTCCTCCCCCGTCCCCTTCACCGAATAAGCTGTATTCAAGTTTCCTTAAAATGTTGATGTCTTCTGCCTTACTCACGGAAGGACAGCCACACAGGGAGACTGCCCGGAGGCCCCCATGGCTCTGGCAGTTAGGCTCCTGCAGGTGCTGAGTGAAGGTACTTGACTCCACCCTGAGCTCCCCCTGTGTGGGTGTGCTTGGGTGCATGTTAGAGAGACAGTGAATGACTGGCAGTGAGGCAGTGCCCTACTGGAAGACCAGTGGCCCTGGTATGGGACCCTTACAGATAAATCCCAGATCTTTGGCCCCACTGGTTGGGATCTTGTGGGAAAACATTCCGCCACCATTTGTCCTTGATCCAGCAGAGACCAGTGCCAAAGAGAGAAGCCTCAGTAGTGTTGGGAGGGTAGGAACCCTTCAATAGGAGCCCACATCCCACTGGACCCCTTCCTTTCTGTGGCATAGTCAGAGGACAAGAGTTGACAGTTCGTCAGGGTGAATGCCCACCTACTTGGTTGGTAGCTTCCCCAGACCACTTGGCTGATATTCGAGCCTGCGTAACCCCCTGAAGGAAGGCACATGCATCTGCAGAAAGCAAATTCAGGGAGGTCTCTATCCGGAGAGTTCTTTCTGGGCTTGGGTCAAAGCCAGGAGGAACTTGTAGCCTAGGAACCAGGTGGGGGAGAGGTTCCGGCTGGTGGTGATGATCTGATCCAAGGTGGCTGGAGGGGAGTGGGGCATGATGGCAGAGCCAGGCCTGGTGCAGGGCTCGTGTGAGTGGACTAACCACAGCAGGCTGGTGTATGCGCCCAGCACCAGGACTGCAGGGCTGAAGCCGAGAAGGGTATGGTGGGGCTGATGGGACTCATCTGTCCTGCTAGGGACTGTGAACCTTCTCTCACTCACCAGCACATGCCTCTTGTCAGTGGGTCTCTGCTGAGGACGGCAGCTCGGCAAGGTGGAGCCATGTGCAGCTGGCTGGCTTGCTGGTGGGAATGATGGATTTGAACTAGGTCTCCCTAGCCCTGAAGTCCATGATCTCGTACTTCATTTTCTGATTTGCTTGTTCATTCAGGACATATTCCTTTGTGCTGGGTCTTGGGCTAACAGTGGGGGACCAGGCAGACATGTCCTCTGCTCTTAGGGGCTTAGGGCTTGGGAGGGAGATGGGAGATGGCCTTGGGAATCCAGAGGGAGGAGCAACAGTTCAGCAGCCTTACGGCATCAGGGAAGGCTCCTTGGAGGAAGGGCTGTGCAAGCCACCTTCCACCAGCACTTATTGGGATCCTATCCATAAGGAAAAGTCAGATATTGAAGGTGGTAGAAGGAAACAGACGTCTTCAAGTATCTCTCCAAGTGTTTCTCAGCTGCTGCTTAGGGTGGAGGGGAGAGGATCCCAGGTTCAAGTGTCATTTGGGTCAACAGAGATCCCCCGGGGCTCTTGTCCTGGCAGTCACCCCCTCCTGGCCCCTGCCAGAGCGTGGCAGCAGTGCCCTATAAAGGTTGGGGCCAAGGTGGAGCCCAGTCACATTCCTCCTGAGGCTTCTAGACTTCCATCAAAAAGTCATGGCTTTTCCTGTGAGCGGCCATCTAGGATACTCCACTGGTCTCACTCCTTCAGGAGCAAGGAAAAATGAAAAAAACTAAAGATACAAGGAAGAGATTAGTCCAAAGGACTAATGGATGACATCTACCACGGCCTCCACCAGAGTGAGTCCAGTATAACTAGGTGGTGCCTGGCTACCACCACTAATTGCTCTGACAGGGATCACAATAGAGGGCCCTGGACAGGGCTGGAGGAAAATGTAGGACAAAATTCAACCTTACAAAAAAAGACCAGACTTACTGGCCTGACAGAGATTGGAGAAACCCCGAGAGTATGGCCCCCAGACACCATTATAACTCTGTAATGAAGTCATTCCTGGGGTTCACCTTTCAGCCAAAGATTAGACAGGCCCATAAAACAAAATGAGACTAAAGGGGCATACCAGCCCGGGGATAAGGACTAGAAAGCAGGAGGAGACAGGAAAGCTGGCAATAGGGAACCCAAGGTTGAGAGGAAGAGAGTGTTAACGTGTCGGGGGGTGGTTAATCAGTGTCATAAAACTGTACGCGTGCTGTTTAATGGGAAGCTAGTTTCTCCTGTAAACTTTCATTTAAAGTACCAAAAAAAAAAAAAAAAAGGACGTGGCTATGGTGCCTTTGCCAGTGGCGGGAACTCTCTGCCGCTCCCCAGGTAGGCAAGTAGCAGGGTGTCCCCAAGTGACAGGGAGGATCTTGGCTCTCCTTGGATTGCAGGACACTCTGGGGGAGGGGGAAGGTGTTTGACCTCAGCCCCCTGCAGCAGCCTGGGCCTGGCCTCCTCCCCCTGGGCCCCGCTCTTTCCCTTTACTCACATGAGCACTTCATATGGGTCACTTCAAAGCACCTGTCCCTATGGCTATCAAAAGCAGCTGTTTCCAGGGCCGGGGGTTTGAGGACCATGGTTTCAGGGGACATCTAAGTCAGTGGGCGTAAGAAAATCTATTAAGAAAACACACTGCATCCGGCTTTGGAGAGTGGTGTCTGCGGTCTTAAACGCTAACAAGCAGCCATCTAAGATGCATCAATGGGTCTCAGCCCACCTGGAATGAGGAAGGATGAACAACACCAAAGGCACAAAATAATTATGAGCCCAAGAGACAGAAAGGGCCAAATAAACCAGAGACTCCATCAGCCTGAGACCGGAAGAGCTAGATGGTACCTGGCCACAACCGATGACTGCCCTGACAGGGGACTCAACAGAGAAGCCCTGAGGAAGCAGGAGAGCAGTGGGATGCAGACCCCAAATTTTCGTAAAGAGACCAGACTTAATGGTGAGACTGGGACTGGAGGAACCCCGGAGGCCATGGACTCCAGACCTTCTGTTACCGCAGGACAGGAACCATTCCCAAAGCCAACTCTTCAGACAGGGATTGGACTGGAATGTGGGTATAGGGGATGGAAAATGAGAATGATGAAGAACAAGCTTCTTGGATCAAGGCGACACATGAGACTATGTTGGCATCTCCTGCCTGGAGGGGAGATGAGAGGGCAGAGGTGGCCAGAAGCTACCTGAGTGTACACAAGGAGAGAGAGTGGAGGGAAGTACTGTGCTATCTCATCAGAGGGAGAGCAATTAGGAGTGTATGGCAAGGTGTATGTAAATTTTTGTATGAGAGACTGACCTGATGTGTAAACTTTCACTTCAGTACAATAAAAAAAAAAGCAGCTGTTTCCAGTCACTGTGTCTGGTGAGCATCCATTGCTTTTGTGATTAGGAAGAGCGATAAAAGAAACGGCAGTTACCGTTAATGTGGACTTGTGGTCTGTTCTAATGATTTCCCAGTTGCACCACGTCGAGTGTGCTAACTTTTCAACGTTACAGACGTCACTAAGCAGGAAAAATCAGCTGAAAAAGAATCAGAAGCAAAAAAAAAAAAAAAAAAGAGGAACCCGGGAACGTTTTCAAAACACCTGCTAGAAGAGCTTAACAAGGCATAAAGGGTTGTCAAAGGTTTGCACAGTGCGTGGAGATGACCGGTCCTGGGACAGTCCAGGCCCGGGGCTGTTGCCTGGAGAGCACATCCTGAGCTTCACTGAGGCTGGAGCAGGGATGGAGTTGATTGGGGTGATAGGAGGGACCTGTCTGAGCAGGGTGGGATGGGGCCCTCTGCTCTGCCAAGATGCTCTGGGGGCTGACAAGCAACACTGGCTGTGGGTTGTCTTTGCCAGGTTCTAGGAGCCCATGAGGCCCCCCAGAGGAACATCTCCTCAGTGAGTACCTACCTGTGGGCTGCGTGTGCGTGCGCCTGGGTGTCTTTTTGTCTCCTGCTCCTCTGTGTCCTTCCATCTGAGGTGTGCTGTCTAGGGGCATGCACACCCCACCCCTTACTTGAATTCTGCTAGACAGGGTACCCGAGGAAAACACCCCAATTCCCCAGACAGCCATCCCCTCCCTTCCAGGACCAGCGTCCCCAAGGCACAGCCTTGTTCTGTTAACCTTGGTTTATTTGTGTCTTCTTCCTTCTTGCTCCCCTCTAGCAGCGAACAATTGTGAGTATTCTTTTCTTTGCCTTTCTGGTGGGTTCAGGATGCTCCAGGCAGGGGTAGCACAGGCTCTGCTGCTGTCGTCCTGAGGGTGGGGGCGGGCACAGGAGGGACTGTGTCCTGGACTGGACCCTTGTGATGGCTGGCCCCCAGGGTTTGTGCGGGTGGGAAGAAGGGAGCTGGCTCGAGACCCTGGGAGCTAAGTGAGGGAGCCTTCAGGGGCCCCTGCAGGCCTGCCTTCACCCTCCCCTCCCTGCAGCCTCCGTCGGCGAAGTATGGTGGGCGGCACACAGTGACGATGATCCCTGGGGATGGCATTGGGCCAGAGCTCATGCTGCACGTGAAGTCTGTATTCAGGTATGGAGCTCGCTGCCCACCTTGTGGGCCCAGCTGGGGAGGGCCCTGGGCAGTCTGTATGAGAGACCAGGTAAGCCCAGGAGCTGCTGGCCAGGATGGGCTAGGTCCTGAGCCTGGGGACAGTAGCCCCAGTCCTGCTCACGGTGTGGCGGGGCGGGTGGGGGGTGGTGTCCAGTCTCCTCTAAGCCAGCAGGAGGGCCTTCTAGACGAGGGGCAGCTTCAGGACAGGTTTCCTGAGTTGGGATGGGGCGGCCTGGTCACTGGCTGGCAGCCCTGACTTTGGCATGGCTCAGGCATGCGTGTGTGCCGGTGGACTTTGAGGAGGTGCACGTGAGCTCCACTGCCGACGAGGAGGACATCCGCAATGCCATTATGGCCATCCGGCGGAACCGTGTGGCCCTGAAGGGTGAGCTCGGGGGCCAGAGGGCTGCCACGTATGCTCCTTTTGACTCAGAGCTGACACCTGTCCCTGGGACCCACGTCTCAGATTTCCAGGCTCCTCTGGCTATAAAAAAAAAAAAAAATTTTTTTTTTTTTTCTGGCTAGGGTGGACCTTTGTGCTTGGGCACTGGCCAGAAGCTTTCAGGGGCCTCCCCACATTCCAGTTCTGAGATCTGGATGGCACCAGGCTCCCTCCCAGCCCCTCTGTCCCTGCTGGGGAAGCCCTCTCTGCTAGGGGTCAACTTTGATCCTCAGATTATTTTTCTTCACAAACAACGTGTCCCAGAGACACAGCCCCACAAACGGTTCTGAGCCATTTGGGAAACATTACGTTGCATTAGCTGTCCCCAGTGTTGCTTTCTGGGGAACTAGAACCTTGGCTCTCGTTCACCATGTGGGGCTGCTCTCCTGGCTCCAGCCGGCACTGCCCTAGACATCTCTAGACAGGAATTCTGGCCCTTCCCGAGGTTGGCTCATTCTGGTCCAGGTCCTTATATTTCCTGCCTGCACTCTGCAAACCTTAGCTGATCAGTCCTCTGCTCTCTGAGGAGCTGTGTGTGCAGCGATGAACTCGGGTCAAGCCCCATGCCCCGGCCGCCGAGTGGAGGAGCTTGAGGGCTTCTGGGCCAAGTCGGCTGGGTAGAGTCCAGCTCTGAGGGCGGCGGCCTGGAGAGCTGTGGAAAGAGCCCTTCTGGTCCTCTGCTCGGCACCATCTGATCTTCTCAAAGCGGCTCTGTCCCCCTGGTCTCACTGGCCCCTGCTGCCCTCACTCTGGGTGCCCCAGGGTACAGGGCAAGGCCTGACCCCATTGTGGTGCTGCCTGCTCCTGAGCCGGGGCCTTGCAGCAACCTTGACCAAGGTCACCCTGAGCCTGGAGCAAGAGGAGGGTGGGAGGGGCAGGATCTCCTGTCAGCTTCCAAACAATATCCATTTATTGTTCAGTTAGGAAGAACTTACTGAGTACCTACTGTGTGCAGGGGGCTCGTCTAGGTACTTGGAACACATCAGTGAACCAAACAGACGTTCACATACACATATACACACACTCTCATACCCATATTCCCATCTCTAGCCCCATGGAGCTTGCAGTCAAAGGTTAGCTTCACATTCCGTCAACTATTGCTGCCTAAGGTTGCTTTCACTGTAGATGAAGACCACTTACTTGCCTTTGGAGCTGGTCCCTGCATCAGGGCAGGGAATGTGGCAGCACAGTTGAGCCTGGGGGACCCCTTGCCAGCCTACTTGTCTTATTTTCGTTCTGTAGGCAACATCGAAACAAACCACAACCTGCCACCATCCCACAAATCCCGAAACAACATTCTTCGGTGAGGCCAAATGTACAGGGAAGGGTGGCCTGGTTAGGGGAGGGGCACTCATCCAGGCCCAGCTGCTACGCTCTGTCTCCCCCAGCACCAGCCTGGACCTCTATGCTAATGTCATCCACTGTAAGAGTCTGCCAGGGGTGGTGACCCGGCACAAGGACATCGACATCCTCATTGTCCGGGAGAACACCGAGGGGGAGTACAGCAGCCTGGAGCATGAGGTGGGCAGGGCTGGGCTGCTCCCCAGCCCAAACTCAGGTCTGGGGGGGCCAGGGATGAGTCTTTGGGTTCAGGATTGAGGGTAGGCCTTCAGACACTAGGAAGGGGGTGGTACCTTCAAAGGCAGCAAGGCTGTGCCCAAGGGAGGAGGCAGGGACGTTCAGAGACAGCTGCCCTGCCGCCCCAGGTCACCCTGCCGGCTCTGTTCTCTGACACACTGTCAGAGCTGCGTGGCTCCCCCGGGGCAGGACCAGACAGAGACAGGCCTCTTCTGCCCTCCCCTTCCCAGAGTGTGGCTGGAGTGGTGGAGAGCCTAAAGATCATCACTAAGGCCAAGTCCATGCGCATCGCTGAGTACGCCTTCAAGCTGGCTCATGAGAGTGGGCGCAAGAAAGTGACAGCCGTGCACAAGGCCAACATCATGTATGCTGCCCCTGCCGGAGCTGCCCTCCTTTCAGGACCCCCAGGCGTGCCTGGGGGTGTCCTGTGGCCCTCAGGGTGCTGTACACATGCCTTCCTCAGCCAGGGTCTCACCACAGTCCAAACTGGAGGGAGGTGAAACAGGGTTGTGCCCCTTAGCAGCCAAGGGGCAGGTTAGAGACAAGCAGCCTTCCGTGGCCGTCTCTGCACCCTGTCCTTGCACCAACAGTGTGATGGTCCAAACCGCTGTCCTGTGTCTCCCCCAGGAAACTGGGCGACGGGCTCTTCCTCCAGTGCTGCCGGGAGGTGGCCGCCCGCTACCCCCAGATCACCTTTGAGAACATGATCGTGGACAACACCACCATGCAGGTAAGTTAGCGTGGCTGTCTGCCCCCACCCACCTGGGCTGTGGCCTCCAGTGGTGGGTGCCCTGGGCTGTGCCCGTGCTCCCGAGTTGGTCCCTCAGCTCCCTCTTTGCCCTGCAGCTGGTGTCCCGGCCCCAGCAGTTTGATGTCATGGTGATGCCAAACCTCTATGGCAACATTGTCAACAATGTCTGCGCAGGGCTGGTCGGGGGCCCGGGCCTTGTGGCGGGGGCCAACTATGGCCACGTGTACGCGGTATTCGAGACGGTGAGTGCCTTTGGGGCGCGAGGCGGCTCACTCACCCTGTCACCTCTGGCAGGGCCTGCTGACCAGCAGCCTGACACATTTGTTCTTAAATTGCGTTATACAGTCCACACACCCTTCAATTTGCTCATTTGAGATGCACAATTCAGTGATGGTTTTAGTGCGTTCACAGACCTCTGCAACCATCATCTCAATCCATCTTAGGACGTTTCATCACAAAAAAACCCCCGAAACCCTGCACCTTTAACCATCCCTTCCAGTCCCCTATCCTCCCTAGCCGCGGGCAGCCGTGATCTACTTGCTGTCTCCAAGCATTTGCCTGTTCTGGACATTTCACATCAGTGGTAACCTGGACAGCTCACAGAAACGGCATCAGCCCCCGCAGTTCTCCGTCCTCCAATCACCCTTCTCCGTCCTGCCTCCCCCAGGCTACTAGGAACACTGGCAAGAGTATCGCCAATAAGAACATCGCCAACCCCACAGCAACACTGCTGGCAAGTTGCATGATGCTAGACCACCTCAAGTAAGTGGCTTCCTCATGGCTGGCCGTTTTTTTTTTTAATGCCTACCCTGGCCAGCACTCTAGGCCCCAGGGACCCAAGGCTGGCCTCTTCCTTCCTCTAGGCTCCACTCCTATGCTGCCTCCATTCGCAAGGCTGTCTTGGCGTCCATGGACAATGAGAATGTGAGGCTCTCCTCCTCTTCCCTCTCCTGCCCCTCCCTCCCCTCCCCCTCCCCCAGCCCCAGCCAAGCCAGTGGCTTAGCCCCTCTTGCCCCCACTGGGAGGGCGGTACCAGTTAGCTTGGGCTTCTGGGCCTTGGCTGGTCTCACTGCCCCCCTGGTGGCAGTTCCAGCCCCTGCCAGCCCTTGAGGCAGTGTGCGCCCCCTGCAGGGTGGGCCTCGGGGTTGGTGCGACTGTGCCGTGTACCTAAGCAGGCCTCCTCCTGCAGATGCACACCCCAGACATCGGCGGCCAGGGCACCACATCCGAGGCTATCCAGGACATCATCCGCCACATCCGTATCATCAACGGCCGGGCGGTGGAGGCTTAGCTGTCCCAGACTGCCCTGCCCACCCCTTAGCACTGCCCGGCAGTCCCAGCAGCTTGGGGCAGCCCTGACTGCAGAATAAACCGGCCTCTGCCCCCGACCGCAGCCTTGGCGCCTCTCTCCTCCGGGGAAGGGCAGCTCACCCCACTCAGGATGCTGGGGTTGCAGCTTTGACTTTATTAAGAAAAGAAGCACTGTTGCTCGTCAGAGGACCGTCCATGAAGACTGGGGGCAAAACAGATCCTGAAGGGTGGGCCTGGCCTGTGTGTCTCCCCCGTGCTTGGGGGAGTGAGGGACTCACCCCCAGCAGGGTGGGGAGAGGGCCACTCTGGTGCTGGCGGGGGTGCCCTGCTTCCCTGAAGGCACTGAGAGCTGGGGGTGAGCCTACCGGCCCAAGGGCCCACATCCACGTGGGGCTAGGGATTGAGCCAGGGGTGCTGCAGGCAATCGGCGGCACTGGCCCGCTTCTCCGGGATGTACTCCATCATGGGCAGCAGGAAGGCGCTGAACTGCGTGGCCTGCTCCAGGGGCCACTCATACTTCTCCACGAGCACCTCATACAGGCCCCAGTGCTTGAGGTTGTGGATGTGCCGCAGCTCTCCTGGGGAAGGCGGCCGGCATCAGGCTCTGCCCTTGGGCTGGGCGTTGGGCTGTGGTCCCCGGGTGGGTGTTAGGAGCCACCTCCAGGCCACCAGGCACTCAGGCTGGGCTCCCAGCTGAGCTCTTAGGCTGCCCAGAAAGCCTCAGGCTCCTAGAACCCAGTTTCCCATTTCAGAACCCAAGGTCCCTGCCCCACCCTCCCTGGCCCCTACCTCTTCGGTTGAAGAACTCCCGGGAATAGCGGCCTGAGAGGGCGAACACCGGGGGGATGTCTCCCAGGAGCTCCACAATGTGGGCAATGTGGTCTGTGGGCACAGAGGAGGTTGGGGTGGGCCGGCCACCTGGAGGCTCTGAGGTGAGCCCCGGGCCGCCTCACCTACCCTCATCCCGACTGTAGTCTTCCCCAGAGTGGGGCTCGAACAGGTAGTCACCAGTGGCCAGCTCAAAGGCCTGGAATGGGGAGAGGGTGAGGCCACCACAGAGGCCCAGTCAGGAGCCCCCCATCTTACCACCCGCCCTACCATGCAGGCTGTGCTCCAGATGTCAGCTGGGGGGCCATACTCTGCACCAATCAGAACCTCCACGGCCCGGTACTGCCGAGTCTGGATGTCCTCCGTGAAGTGCTTGTGCTGCAGGCAAGGGGAGCTCTGGGGGAAGCTGGGTCTGCCCCCACCCCAACCTCTGGTGCCCCGACAGAAGTCCCCAAGGCATCATAGCCCTACTTGGGGGCTTGCTCTAAGCCTTAGGGTCCCGGGTATCACAACAGGAATTGGGCTGGTGACCCGAGTTTAAGCATGGCGGTTACTCAGTGCTGGTTGACCGGGTTGATGAAGGAGCTCACAACTAAACAGAAGAACGGTGTACACTGCAGGCTCCAAGGTCAGGGCCCTGGTTACCCTCCCGTCAGGGCTTCCTGAGAGCAGGGCTGGGCCCACTCCCAGCCAAGACACTGCACCCCGCTGGGCTACAGGCCTGCTCATACCACCCAGCAGGCGTTGCCCAGATCTGCAATCTTGATCTTGATTTTGTCTGCGTTTTGGGGCTCCAAGGGGTTCACCAGGAGGCTTGAGGCACCGAATGGCGCTGGGGAAGGGAGAGCCGGGAGTGAGCAGGCCCGCCACCCCAGCCTGCAGCCGCCCGTACCCCCAGCCCACTTACTGCTGGGTGAAAGGAGGCCCCCAGTCTCCCGCTGATTGGACGATCCCGAGAGGACGGAGCACGAGGCAGCAGAGAAAAGCGAGCCCGAGAAGCCTGAGGTCTGCGAGCTGGGGCTGAGGCTGCGTGCCCCACCTGGGGCCGGTGACGACGAGGCTGGGGAGGGGCCTGCCCCAGCCCCCCCAGGGTGGCAGCCGGAAGAAGAGGTAGAGCCACTGCCCCCCTCTAGTCTTGAGCTGGTGTCTGGGCACATGGGAGGGAGGTGGGTTGGGAGCCACTTGCCCTGTGGCCCCGTGTCCCAGCACCCTGCCACCCTGGCCGCTTCCTCACCCTCGGCCTGGGCTGCAGCCTCCATGGCCTCCAGCCTCTGCAGGTCCCGCAGCCGCTCCTCCAGCAGCCGCTTCTGCTGCTTTCGTTTGCGCCGCAGCTTCTTCCTCTTGTTCTTGGACAGCTTTCCAGGCTGCCAGCAGAGCCAGGGTCACCCCAGCCAGCCGAGGCCTCTGCCCGTAGCCCACACACTCCCACAAGGGAGAAGGCCTCCAGGCCCCGGGGTCCCACAGGTGCCAGAACAGGGTGCCATTATGGTCCAGCCCACTGCCACCACCCTCCTGCCCACCTGCCCGCCTTGCCCTGGCCCCTCACAATGCCCCCTCTCTCTGGGAGCCAGATGCTCCCCTCTCAGAGGGGAGGTGACTCTGCCACTCGCCACTCTCCGCTCACCCCACCACCTCCTCACAACCCCCTGCCAACCTCAGCTCCTTCCATGTTCCTGTTCCCACTCCTGAGCCCAGCCCCACACCCGCCACCCAGAGCCGCAGGCACTCATCGGTGGGGAAGGAACTGAACCCGGTGTGGTGGGCTGCATTCATGGTTAGGGAAGCCCCGAGGCCTCCTGCTGGAGCAGTGGCGAGCCTAGCACCACCTAGGGCAGTTTGGGACATGAGGCACCTCCGTAGGTATGTGTCACCTTCACCCAGGCTACCCAGCCTTTTGGACATGCTGTTGCAGGTGTGGGGATGGGATAGCGGTATGGCTGAGGTGGCAGACTTGGAGGATGGGGAAATGGAGTGCAGGACAAGAGGGTGCCCCAACTTACCAAGACCTCCGGGGGGGCAGTGCTGACTGGGGTTCAGGAGACCAGCGGGCAGGTGAGGGGAGAGAGAGAAACAGACTCAGGGGGGCTGAGGCCCCGCGGGCCCACCTCGGCCCGCCAAGCTCTTGGTACCTGTGGAACGGGAGGGCGGCGGGCCCCCTGACTGCTGCCACTCGGTGGCCTCGGTGGCCAGGCGCCTGATGTAGGCGTCCCCCACACACAGCAGGATGTTCTCGGGCTTGATGTCTGTGTGGATGATCTTGCACTTGGTGTGGAGGTAGTCCAGGCCATCCAGCACCTGGGGAGAGCCACACCTGAGTTTTCCTAGCTAGCCGGCCCAGGCCGGGTTAGGGGCCTGGTGGGCAGCGCTCACCTGCCTCACGATGCTCTTCACACAGGGCACGGGCAGACCCTGGTAGTTGGACTTGATGATCCACTTGAGGAGCTGGTGGCCCAGGACCTCCAGCACCATGCACACATCTGGGCCTGCGAGTGAAGGGTGGCAGCAGGGTTCTGGCTCAGCCCACCCGCCCAGCTGCCGGGACAGCAGTGAGGCTCGGGGTGGGGCAGCAGGGTAAGCAGACAGCCCCGTTTTCCCTGGGCAGTTCCGGTGGCCACCGTCGCCTGGCATAATTATTTATAGTGTCCCCTGTCACTCTCAGAAGTGTGCCAGTTTGGACAGTACATTCTGTGGTCATCGTAGAGAGAGGGTGCTGGAACAGCCCCCAAGGCAGCCCCACTCCCACGCCCAGGTACGCTCTGCCCTCTGCCACCTTGGTTGCCTACTGAACCCCCCATGGAGTCACGAACTCCCAAAGTGGTGGGCTGTTTCGTAGAACAGCAGCCCTGGGAGGGATAAGCACCATCACACAGATCGGCAGATGGGGGCCCAGGAAGCTAGGAAGGCAGGAGCTGGCCCCTTTGCTACCGTAAAGGATACGGACACCGTTAACCCCCGAGATCCTGAAGTCATCAATAAGCTGAACGATGGTCTCTCTTTTGGGGTCGCTGGGGTCGCTGTCCCGCACCTGGAGCAGAAGGCAGGGGGCCACAATGGCTCCGGCCCGTCCTCACCAGCGGCTGTCCAGCAGCCCCTGCAGCACCTCTGGCCCCTCTCCCACCAAGGTGGGCCACGCTGTCCCCTCCCTGACACCCCCCAGAGCCCTATACGGGGTCCGGCAGGCCCTGCACCCGCATTGCCTGGCCAGCCACTGCAGGAGGAGGCGCCTCACACATTTCAGGAGCTTGATCTCATCCACAGCTGTCTCTGTGTAATGCCCTGCGCTCTTCACCACTTTCAGGGCCACGAACCGCTTGCGCCTGCGACAAGACCCGCATCAGCTGTGGCTCTGGCCAGCTCTGCAGGGGGCAGCCCGGTGACCCTGAGTGAGCCTGAAGTGCAGGGGTCAGGGAGGCCCATGGGCCACTCACTGGATGTCCCAGCAGAGCCAGACAGTGGAGAAGTGGCCCCAGCCCAGCTTGCGCACCACGTGGTACCGCCCATTGAACAAGTCACCAATCTTCACCGGGTAGTAGCCGCCTGGTGAGGGAGCACATAGATCACGGTGGGCCTGCCTCCCTCCCCTGCCCCCAGGCAGCCCCCCTGCCAGCCCTCTGCCCTCTCAGGCCCAGTTGTGGGCCCCCCAATCTTGGGGCAGCCTCCTGCTCCCGGGGCCTGTCCCGGCCCGGCAGTGGCCACCTTGGAGCCAGCTCAGGCCTCACCCTTGCAGTAGTCCTTAGGGTCTTCCTGCTCCTCGTCGTCGGAGCCCAGAAGCCCCTGCAGCATCCGAGGCACCGGCGCGGCCAGGGCCAACTCAGAGCCCGAGGACTCGGGCCCACAGGAGGCCTGTGAGCTGGGGGCGGGTGACAGTGAGCTCGGAGAAGCTCCAGGGGCCCCGGAGTGCCGGGCCGGGCCCTACCTGCTGCTGCTGCCACTGTCCCCGCCGCCGCCGCCGCCGCCGCCCGCACTGGCGCTCATCCCTGCCGGGACCACAGCTCCGGCGCCCCGGGGCGGCTGCTCCTGTGGGGCCCGGTCACGGCCCCAGCATTTATAGCTTCGGCTGCTGATCTCACCCGCCTTTATAAATAGCCTCCCAGCTGCTCGGCTGCGGGCAAGGTATGCGGGCCGGCGCGGGGAGGGGGCGGTGTGACGCCGGCGGCGCCCCCGGAGCCCAGCCCCCAGGCCCAGCCCCACACAGGAATATAGCAGTGACCCGGCCCCCAGATCAAGCCCCTGTGCTACCTGTGACCCAGCCCCGGCGCTCCAGGACTGCCCTCAGGGCCACTGAGTGGACACACAGCAGCGACCTGGCCCCCAGGCCGAGCCCCACGTGTGGCCATGGCAGCCATTCGGCCCCCAGGCCCAGCCCCCACACTCCAGGGCTGCTGGCGCTCACTCGCAGGACACAACAGAACGTTCTCCAATTCCACTTGGCCCCTCCCATTCCCATCGGAACCCCCTTCTCTGCTTGCCTGTTTGGCCGGTTCCCGCCTTTCCCGCCACTGCCCGTCTCCCTTCCCCATCTGTGATGTAATTGGGGCTCTGGCCGGCCCAGGGGCCGGAGGTCCTCAGTAACCAGCACAGGCATGAGCTGAGACACCTGGTTCCCTGACTAGAGGTGCCTGGGCCAGCTGAGTGGGAGCCCGGCCCCTCACTGTCCCACCGCCATTTCCACGGGAACCAGCCACTCTAGCCCTGCCCTCATGGGGAGCAAGCAAGGCCATGCTGCTTCCAAGCCTGGGAGCAGGGCGGTGACAGCCCTCCGGAGCCTGGGACCACGGGGATGAACTAGATCCCCAGACCTGCCTGCCACCCCCCATCTGACCACGGCCGAAGCACAGATGGAGGCAGGTGGGGGGCTTTGGGCCAGCCTAGGGGCTCCGCCTGGAGTCTATGGGCAGCAGTGTGGCTTTCTGGCAGATGCTACGGGCACTTCCGCCTTAGAAAGATCACTCCAGATCCTTCAAGCACCCTTCGGAGGGGCAAGGGTGCAGGCTGTCAGGGAGTCAGGGTGAAGCAGAGGGAGCTTGGCCTTGACCGTAGTTATCCAAAAAGGGAGACACTTGGTCCTGCATCCCTCTCTTTCCCTCAGGCAGACCAGGGAAGGCAGCCCCTGGGAAGGCTGAGCTGACTTGTAGGGGGAGGTGGAGGCTGGGCTTTGTCTTGAAAGATGTATTTCTATTTTATTTCCAGATGTGATTCTCCAGCAAGCAAATAAATACAGTGGGCGGGAGAGGTCGGCGGGGAAGAGGTGGGCGGCTATAAATTAGACACACGCCCAAGTGGGAGAGACGCTGGGGGCAGTGCTGCCAGGCACAGCCCCTGGTGTGCACCCCACCCACCCTGTGTGCTTGGCTGGCCCCTCCTCAGTCACTGGCTAGACCCAGGGGTCATAAGGCACTGCAGCGGGGGTCCTGCTGGCTGCTCCCCAGGCCCACGGAGCTCACAGGTGAGTCACTTTGTTCTCCACCAGGGCGGCGATCTGCTGTAGGCGGCAGGCCAGCTGCATCTTCTGGCCCATGGGGTCTTCCTCCAGGGCGCTGATGATCTGTCCGGGGAGGGTCGGGGGCCCGCCTGAGGCCTCATTTCAGCAGGGGGCTGCCAGGGCCTCCCTGAGGAATCACCCCTCTGAGCTCCACTGTCCCTCCAGAGTGGTTGGGGTCTCACCTGGTCGTAATACCTGTGGATGTGCTTGTAGAGGTCTTGCAGTGCCTCCAGGCAGTGAGGGGCAGAGGTGTAGCTCTGGGGGCAGCGTGGGGTGGGGGTGAGGCCCCAGCCTGTGGCTCGAGCCCTGAGGCCCACCCCATCTTCCCCCCTTCCCCCCTCCCAGGCTGCACCTCACCCCCGAGAGCTCAGCAAGAGCTGAGTTCATCTCCTGGTAGCTGGCTGGGGAGCTCTCACGAATGTCTGTGTAGTATCTGGGAGAGAGGACAGAGTTAGGGGTGGGCCAGGCCCGTACCCCCAGCCTTAACTAGCCAGCGGGACACCTACTTCTCCACCATCTGCTTGTAGCGAGGGATCTCCCGAGCATAGAGAAGTTTGTTCACAGGGGAATCCTGCGCCGGGAGGAGAGGCACATGTGAGCTTCTCCCCAGGCCCGCCCGGGCCCACCCCATCCACAGCCCCACGGCCTCTCCTCCTCCAGCCCGCTGGCCCCAGGGTGCCCTCACCCGGCCCACTTTGTGCTCCGAGACGGTGCAGGAGTCGATGAAGGTCTGGGCGATGACGGCAAGGATGGCATCCACATTGTCTGACACCCGCACATCAAAGATGAACTGGGGGTTCTTCAGGGTGTTCACCCAGAACCTCAGCAGCAGGCTGGGGACACAGGCCGGACATGGGCCGTTGCGTGGCCGGCTGGGCCCTCCGGCAGCACACGCCACAGCCAGGGTTCCAGCCCTCATTCCCGTCAGGAGCCATCCTTGTGACCAGGGGACGTGGTGGGGTAAGGCCTGGCACCTGTTGGTCTTCCAGATGTGCAGAGTGTCAGGGTCATCGATGCCGTGCTTCTCCGCCAGCTCGTCCAGGAAATCAAACAAGTACCTGACGGCGATGGGCACGGGGCGGTTCACGCTCAGGATGGCCTGGAACGTGTCGTCCACAAACTTCTGCAGCGTGCCCTGCAAGGCAGGCAGGGTTGTTGGGGGTGTGTGGGGCAGGGTAGCGCCAGCTCAGTCGGGACCCCCGCCGGCCTCCTGGCCCCTGACCTTCATGGAGAGCAGGCGGGTGAGGTAGATTTCCGGAATGGCCTTGGCTCGGGCCCGCTCGCGCTCCCGTTCCCGCAGGCTGCTCCGCCGAGGCTTGGTCCCTTCTGGCTCCTCAGTGGCCTTCACCAGGTGCCAGAGGCGGAGTCCACCCTCCTCACTGTCCTCGAGCATGGGTGTGTCTGAAAGCACCAGGACTGGCCTTGCTCTGTCGGCCTGGGTTGCCCGGCCCACTCACCCAGTGAGGAGAGAAAAGGAGGAGAGTGGGGAGAGGAGGGTGGCCGAGTAGGGGCCCCAGCTCAGGCCACGTCCTCTCCTGCCCTGGTCCACTACCCTGGGCTTTGGACCCTCCTCCCCGTGTGCAAGGTGGGAGACCCGGGCAAGGCCTGGTTTCAGGGCTTGGGAAGCCCACTGGTGCGTCGTCCCAGGGCAGACAGCATGTCTGGGCTGAAGCACTCACTCTCCCCAGAGGGGCAGCTCTGGACTGGACTCTGGGTGATGGTGCCTATGTGGTGCAGCTGGGGGATGAGCCCCACCGTGGCTCCATCCGGGACCTGGCAGGGAGGGGGCAGAGGCCCAGTCACTGTCACTGGCTGACCCCTGAGGCAGGGCCGGATCTCTAGCCCCCACCCTGCCCACCTTGTAGTGCTGTAGGGTGTTGAGTCTCTTCCAGTGGTTCTGGGTCACCGAGGTCAGGTCCTCATCAGACAGAGTGAGGTGACCAGCCATGCCTGAGCGCCACTCTGGGGGGACACAGGGAAACCAGTCGGCCCCCAGTCTGTTCCCAGAGTCCCCTATTCTCGGCAAGGCAGAGCAGAGCGTCTGCAGATGGGAAGGGCCCAGGTGGGGCAGGCCCTCTCACCGAGGTCTAGGGTGTGCACAGAGGGCCTCTGGGAGAAGGGGGTGCCCTTGTAGACCTGGTCCAACACCTTCTCCTTGACCTGGGTGATAGTGTCGGTGTCGAGCACCCGGGCTGGCACACACTGCCCGCTGCTGGTCCCTGCCATCCTGCTGGTGCCTGCCAGCACCATGAGCGTCAGGGGCCGGAACTCCACGTCCTCCCTCAGCAGGCGGCTGTCGTTCAGGGTGCGCTTGGCCTTGCCCGTCACGGCGTCCACAGGGCCCTTGTCCACCTGGTACTTGATGGCCCGAAAGAGCATGTACAGCGGCTCTCCAGCCACCTCCTGTGATCATCAGGACAGGCTCAATGCACACGAAGAGGCTCAGCTCCGGCCTTTCCTGGCCTTCGCTTTCGTCTAGCCCCCGGTACAGGGTTCGAGGCCCTTCCTCTCCTGTTGCTGTGCCCTCCCGGTGCCCCTGAGGCAGGGAGAGAGCTCTCATCCTCAGCCTGCCCTGAGGCCCCACCCTGACCAAGCCCCTGTGTGGGAACAAGGATGGCTGCAGGCGGGCGGCACTCCTCACCCTCAGGAAGGCGTAGAGACAGATGGACAGCCAGTTAGTGAGCAGCTTCTCCACCATGCTCTCTGTCCTGCAGGGATTAGGCCTCAGCTCGGGGGGCTACAGGCCCATCCTGCTCTGCCCGTGCCCCCTCCCCACGGGCTGAGGCGGGCCCCCACCCGAGTGCCCCCTCTCTTCTGGCACTCAGGGGCTTCCCTCGGAGCCTACCTCCTGTGGCCCCTGGCCCACCCATCCCGAGGCCCACCTGCGCAGCATGAGCTTGGGGTTCTTGTCCACATAATGGGCGGCCAGGTCGCCGAGCAGGGTCTTCAGGATGTCGGTCAGGTACTCCAGCTTGCCATGCAGCGCAAGGGACAGCAGGGAGGCCACGTGGCAGCGGTCACGCTGGGAGAAGCTGGGCTGCTCCTCCAGCGTGTGGATGAGCTAGGTGGGGGGCCGGTGCTCACTGGGGGAAGGCCCGTGCCCTGCGCCCACCCCAGCACTCACTTCTGTCCCCAGTCCCGCCACCCTCCCCAGCCAGCACCCGAGCCCAGGCAGCCCTCACTGTGAGGAGGAAGAGTCTGCTGTTGAGCAGGTGGGAGAGCTGCGTGAGGCCCTGGCGCACAGTGGCGTGGCGGGCCTCTTCCTCAGGCCCGTTGGGCCAGGGCTGCAGCGGGCAGCCGCCATGGCCGGGGAAGAAGACGCGCTCCGCGTACGTGTGGTAGTCCAGGAAGGGGATGCCACTGGCCTCCAGGTCGCTACTGAGGTCGGTCATCTCGGTCATCAGGTCTGCAGGCGGGGAGCTGGTGAGGGCCAGGGTGGGCCCAGGCCAGGTGGTCCCTTGCTGTCCCCTCACGCCCGCACCTGTGAACTCCTTGCGGCACTGGTCGCCCACGCTGATCTCCAGGTTCTCCAGCTGCACCAGCACCTTCTGGTAGTCTCGCAAGGCCTGCTTGCTCTTGTGCCTGGAGTCCAGGGCCAGGGTCAGCTGTAGGTCGGGGCCGCCAGCCCACCCAGCCCAGCCTAGGCGGGGAGCCGCCCTTTCCTTAGGGCAGAGGGCTGAGGGGACGTGGGGTGGGCTGGTGCCTCACCTGTACATGAGGGTGAGCAGGAGCACGGCAGCAGTCAGCAGGGCGGCGCCCAGCCCCAGGCCCACTTGGGCTTCCACGGGGAAGGTGGCCAGCGCAGGCTCTGCCTCATACTGCACAGGGCCCAGTGCCAGCCGCACGTTGCCCATGTGCACCTGTGGGTGGGCGGCGGGCTTGAGCTCGGCCCTGGGTGCTGGCCGCCTGCTGCCCACCGCCCACCACCCAGCCCGCGGCCTCACCACGAACTGGGGCAGGCTGCCAGAGCTGTTGCTGGGCTGCGGGGCCTGCAGGGGTGGCTCACAGTAGAGGTGGGTGAGGGTGAGCGTTTTCACCAGGCACTCCCCGTCTCCGATGAGCACACGCACCTCCTCCTTGCTGATACCCAGGTTGAGGCCCTCACCCTGGGGGACAGAGCACAGGCCTGAGCTGGGTCCCTGCCTCTCCCGCCCGAGGCCCGAGCGTCCCTCACCTCCACATCGAGCACGTTGCCTGGCTTGAGACGGTAGGGGCGGATGGGGCCATCGCGGCTGAGGGGCGCCAGGCGGGGGTTGGGCTGGTAGAGGAAGGCCCGGCCCCCGCTGGCCCTGGCAAAGTCCACGTGCACATTGTCCAGGGTGAAGAAGACCCGGCGTGGGCGGGCGCCATCAGGCACAGCAGGGCTCAGGCACAGGAGGAGGCTGGACGAGTTGATGGAGCAGACCGTGGAGCACTGTGGGAGGCAGCCAGGGCAGGCACAGTATGTCAGTTGGGGCACCCTCCCTCTCCCCTCCCCACCGGCAACAGGGGCTCACCTGCAGCAAGCCCCCATCAAGCCGGACACAAGCCTGGGGGTCTGCAGCAGGGACCCCACAGCTCCGCCTTGGGTCTGGGTCCTGGGGCTGGGCCAGGCTGGGCTCAGGCCAGGCCAGTGTGACCCCCTCCGGGCCCTCGGCCTCCAGCCACACCGACAGCAGGGGCCGCCGCACAACGTCCAGGCCTGAGCCCCTGACACGGATCAGCCGCCCGCCCCTGCACCAGGACAACAGAGGGTGGGCATTGGGCAGGGGCGGGGCGGGGGGGCCGGCCCCTGCCTCAGGTTGTCCAGGGTCGGCAGCCTGGCTTCTCACCCCCGGAAGCTGACACTGGGCTCCGCTGCCAGAAGCTGGGGGTTGGCCGTGTAGAGGAACGGGCTGGACAGCAGCGTGCGCTGGGCCTGGCCGAAGACAACTTGAACGATTGCTTTTCCTGGGGCTGCCTGGGGCATGGTGCGGCACGTGATAGTCTCAGGACACACAGGCTCTCGGCTGCGGGTGTGGGTAGGGGGTTGTCCTCTTGGGCTGTGGCCTAGCGCTGTCCCCACACGGGAGGCCCCTTTGCCTTCCTCAAGGAGACCAGTGGGGTGGGCGCCAGGGTCATTCTCTGCGAATTGGAAGGGGGCCTTCGGGAGTCCCGAGTCCGCCCACTCCACTGTACAGAAAGGAACACTGAGGCCTACAGAGAGTGGTGGGCCAGCAGGGCCAGGTACTCACATGGGACAAGGCTGACCTCCCACGAACGCACTGATGTTGCCCCCTGTCTGGAGGTGCTGCCCACGGATGGTGAGCTGGGTGCCCCCTGCCTGGGGGCCCCACAGGGGACTCAGGCTCAGTAGGACCGGGTCCTGGGGAACAGGGTGGGCTGGGGCAGGCCTGGCAGCCTGACCTGGTGCCTCCTCACCTCTCAGGCCCCATCCCCACTGCCCTTGGGCTGTAAGAGCTTTGTCCCCTGGGCCCCAGCCGACCACGCCCTCTATCCAGAGCACTGTGCTAACCACCTCTGCACCCACTGCTTCTGCTCTGGGCTTCCCACGCTTCGTGACCCCTCCCAGACAGGCAGCCAGAGGCCTGCTACCTCAGGTCAAGTTCACAGCGCTCACTTAGATGCCCACCCACCCTCCTGCATCTGGACCAGGTCCAGTGGGCACTGACCTGGTAAGTGAAGTGCTGGGTGGAGATGCCCGGTGGCCGACCCTTAATGGCCACTTGAACTGGCCCCACGGTGCCGTTGGGGGCGGGAGACGTCACACACACAATTCTGAGGAGTGGAGGCCAGGGACATGCGTCTGGCCAGGTGGAGCTCCCTGGATCCCTGGCCAGGGCCACTCAGCCCCTGCTCCGAGCCTGCCCACCCCCCCACCCTCCCCGCTGCCAGCTCCTCCCCCCTCTGCTGACTAGCTTTGCGCCCTCGCTTCTGCACCAGGGCCCCATGCTTTTTGGCCGAAAGCTTCCTTTCTTCCGGGGTGGCCTGGCGCCTCACCGAGCAGAGATCCGGTACAGAGCTGGGTCAGGGCTGCAGGGCCGGCCAGCCACCCTCACAGCGTCCCGCACATCGGCGAAGTCCCGGCCCAGGTTCGAGCCTAGGATGGTGAGGGCCAGGCCTCCCTCTGGGGGACCAGTCCGGGGCTCAATCTGTATCCGGGAGGAATGGAAGATGGCGTGCTGCAACCACAGCCCTGCTCAGCCGTGAGGCTCAGGGATCTGGGGCAGCTGAGGCTAGGACAGTGGCAGGGGGCATGGGGAAGGGAGGGACTATGGGGGTGGCTCAGCCTGCCGGGGTGCTCACCGAGAAAATGCTAGGCCGAGGGCAGAGCTGCAGGGCAGCCCCGGGCGGGCACAGGGGCCCATAGCGACAGGCTGGCTGGCTGTGGCGGCACCACAGGCAGCCCAGGCTCCCGTTGGCTGCCTGGCAGTGGCTGCAGTCGGGGTGGCCCACAGCGCAGTCATACAGGGTCACTAGGGAAGATCAGGCAGCGATGAGGTCCCTCTCTTCGTCTGCAGGCCCTGCCCACCCCCCCCCCCCCCGCTCGCCCCCAGCTCACCATGAAGAAGGTCTGCGTTGTCCAGGCGCTGGGTCTCGCCCCGGGTGACATAGATGGGCACCCGGAGCTCCCGCTGGGAGGTTGAGGGGTGGAACTGTGGGAGGAGGCCTGGGTCAAGTCCTGGGCCCACTCGGCACCCTAACCCTTCCTCCTCCAGGATACCCCCAGAATGGGCATGATCGTTCAGGGCCCAGGGTTAAGGCGAGGGCCTGTGTCCCCGCTACGTGTCCAAGGCCCGGCACAGAGCAGGCGCTCTTGAGTGAGGGCAGATGATGAGATGGGGGCCTGTCCCAGGGCTTTGGGAGGTGCCTGTGGCTGTGAGGTGGTGGGGCAGCTGCCACCTGCTGGGCCTGGCAGTAGATAAGGCTCCCATCCCCAGCAGTCTCTTCCAGGGAGGCGGGCAGCCTCCGAAGCTCTCCCGGCAGCTCCAGCCAGCAGTGGTAGGAGGCAGGCAGGCCCTAGGGCGGGACATGATCAGGGCCTTGGACATTGGCACACCCACCCACCCCATCGCTGCCCCCCGCCCACCCACTCACTCGAAAATGGTGAAGGTTCCGCACACGCAGCACCAAGCGACTCTCCCAGCCCACGGGCACCAGCAGGGGACCAGCCAGGCCCTCAACCTGAGGGCAGGCCTCAGGGCCTCGCTCCTGGACGTCCACCTGGGGAAATGAGACCCCATAGCCCTTCAGAACTCGAGGGGCCTGGACAGGGTGTGGGGAGAAGCAGCCCACTTTTGCCTTGTGGTGCCTACAATGGGAAAGGCAGAGTCTGACAGCCCCACCCACCTCCTGGGCGCTGTAGATGGTCCTCTCGCCATCGGGGCAGTGCTCCTCAAGCACACACTGGCTGCTCTGGGGGCACCAGTGGCACCGCCATAGGCTGCCCACGCAAGCGCGGCACCTGGAGGGGCAGGGAGGCGGCTCAGGCCGGGTGCATTGGGGGCCGTCTGCCTCCACCCAGCAGGAGCCCAGCTTCGGAACTCACGGGGCGGCCATGTCCAAGGCCTGGACAGCGCTGCAGTCATAGAAGGAGAAGTTGGCAGCAGCCACAACCACATCCTCAAACATCAAGGTCAGGAGCAGGGTGACATGGTCTGGGAGGGGACAGGGGTGGCGGGGTGGGTCTGGGGGACCTCCTGCTTCCAGCTCCTGCCTGGGCCCCCTGCCCTGGCCCCAGAGCCCCTCACCTGTGCCTGGAGGGTTAAGTGGCACCTGGTCATGGGGAGGGGTGACACAGGTCACATGGGGCCCTTCCACGTGAGCCAAGCTGTCATAGTCTCCAAAGGCACAGTGGAAGTACTCGTCCAGGGCCAGGGCAGGCAGCCGGGGGACAGAGAGGGTAACCTGGGGACACGTGGGAGAGAACCAGAGCAGGCAGCGGTTCTGCAGGCCACCTGGCTGAGGAAGGCGAGGCAGGCCAGTGCTGGGGGCGGAAGCAGAGCAGGGAGGCAGTGCCACAGAGGCTGTGTCCTACCTGGCCCTGCTCCTGGCGGGGGTGCTGGGCCGGCAGCAGGGCCTGGATGTGTGGACAGTGGCTCCCCTCTTCATAGCTCCACAGCCACTGGTTCGGCTGAGCTGCCCGCTCACACTGGCCCTTCCGGGTACACCTGGTGGGCAGGGGCCCACTGGATTACTGTGGGGTCTTGGGGACCTCTGGTCCTCATCACCCAGCCCACCTAGATGGCCCAGCTGGAGACAGTGAGGAAGGTGGCCAAGCACAAGGTGCTTTAGGGTCAAGGTGCCGGCTTTGGCCTTGACTTTGAGTGAGAGGGAAGCTACTGGAGGGTTGGAGGCAGGGGGAGGATGTAGGTCGGAAGTATGGTTGTGATCAGGGATTCCTCGGGTTTCTGTGTGGAGCATGGGCTGGAGGAGACTGGGGAAGATGAGGACACCAGGAGAGGGGACAGAGGCCTGGCCTGGGATAGGGCTGGGGAAGGAAATGTGAGCAGGTTGGGCGTGTCGAGAAGGGGGTGCTAGCCATCTTGTTGGCCAGTGAGACGGGGCAGGAGGGGGAGTTTGGTGATGACACCGCAGTCCCCCTCCTCCAGCCTAGAGCCACCTCCAGGTTCAGCCTGGGCTGGGCAGCAGCTGGGGCTCCCAGCCCACACCGCCAGGGCGGCGCTTACCTGCCCTGAAGGATACACCAGCCGCAGAGTGGGTCCCGGGCCTGCAGGCAGCTGGTGCAGTCAGGGAACTGGGGGCAGGCTGCCACGGGCACCCGATCCACCTGCGTGGGCAGCAGGGCGAGAGAGGCTGTGAGCATGGCACCCCGGGCCACATGTGCCCAGCCCCTGCCCTTGGTGGTCCTCACCTGCTGGGCAGTCAGGACATAGAGGTGGCTGCCACTGCTGTCCACCAGCAGGTCAGGACTGATGGCCGAGCCTGGGGGACCCACTTGCTGGGAGTAGTACACCTGGCCCTGGGAGTTGCTGAGAAAGACCTGGGGCGGGGGGGCGGGGACGCGAGGGTGGGGCTGGGCCACCAGCTGAAGCCCTGAGTCCAGGCCAACTCTCCAGGTTGGTGCTTGTTGGCAAGAACATACCTGCCCTATACACAAACACGTCCGGGGAACACCTGCCCGCCCCACCCCCCATGCCTATTTCCTTTCCCACCTGACTAGGGAGACCGTTCCATGCCACCAAGGGTCCAGCCAGCATCACCAGGCCTGGGACAGCCTCTCCAGGGAGCCACAAAACCCCCCAGATGAGGCCCTTCACCAGCAGGGCCTGTTCTGCCAGATGCTCTGAGGACCAGGTCCCACCCTAGCCCTGCCCCACGGGCTGGCACTGTCGGCTAGAGAAGGCAGGGCCACCACGGGAAGGCTCCCAGGGCAGCCATCCTAAGCATCTGGGAGCCAGCACAGGAGGTGGCACAGGGCCAGTTGTCAGCATGTGGTGCAGCCTTCAGCCAGCGGGACTCAGGCCAAGAGGTGGAGGGCTGCCGGGAGCTTCCCTGACCGCTTAGGGCCCCTCCCCCAACAGGCCCTTACCTTATGCAGCTGGCCCTGGGTGTCCCCCAGGAAGGCCATCATGTGCCCATCCACCTGGAGGGCAGCCACGGCGCTGATGGGCTGCTTGAGTAGCAGTAGAGGTTCAGCCTCCAGAGGGCGGCGGCCGGCAATAGGGCTGGGGGTGTGCTCATCACCGCAGGGGTATGACTCCGGGGAGTCCTGGGGGCAAGAGAGACCGACAGTATGATGCAGTTGCATGACAGGGAGAGGGAAATGGAGGGGGCAGGGGTTTGGCCAAAGGCTTGCCAGGTGGGAGACCAGCCAGTGCCTCCTCACTGGCCCATGGTCATGTTCACGCAGGGCTGCCCCCTCCACCTGCGCTGGGACCCACAGACCTGTTGTCGGGGTGGGGGGGGGGACAGACAGGAGTTAGGGTGGGCCGATGGGGGTGAGGGGCCACTCACAGGGGGTAGGGTGACACAGCGTGATGTCACACCATACTCGACGATGGCTTCCTCTGAGCCACTGGGGCCCCTGCCAGCTGTCGTGTAGCAGAGCCGCCGGGCCTCCTCCATGCTCCCGTCCAGCTGGGCCAAGGGAAAGGCACACAGGGCGGCCCTCGCCCCCCTTGAGCCAGCAGCAAATGCTCCCAGCAGGGTGCCCGGGGCAAGGAAGGCAGCCTGGACGAGGCCCTGGCCGCGGCAAACCAGGGGCACCTCCACGTAAGAGTAGAGGTTGGTGTCACCCAGACAGACACGGGCCACGTAGGAGCGGTACTCAGCCTGAGCCCGGGCCCCGCGGCGGCGGAAGACGAAGTAGGCAGACCGGGCATCAGCAAAGGCACCCACGTAACTATTGTTGTAGTCAGAGAAGTCGCCCACCACGAGGCGGCCCAAGCCTTCGCTGGAGAAGGGCTGGGGCCCAGCCAGCTGGCGCACGGTCAGCGGAGGGACCCCGCCCGACAGCTTGCCCGCCAGGCCCCTGGCCACTAGCAGAAGGTCTTGCCCTGGCACGGGCACCACCAGGCCCACTGTGGCCACTCCGGGAGCATTGGCGGCCACAAATTGTCCGTCACCAGGGTCCTCGGCCTGGTACAGCAGCTCAGCCACATCCCCCAGGCGCCGCTTCTCGCACACGCCCTGCCGCACCTGCCCACAGGCCACCAACTCCTGGGCCCGGCTGCTCACCAGCAGTAGCTGGTTGGCATTGTCAGTGAGCCGGGCCTGTGGGCACTCGGCCGGGTCTCGGAAGGGCACGCAGTCGGGGCTGTCGAGGACAGGGCCGGTGACAGCCATGGCCTCCAGCTGCAGTTCAGGGCTGAGCTGGAAGAGGCGGTTCACAGCACCCACATAGAGGGAGCCCGGGCCTGGCGCAAGCGCCAAGTGATTGAAGGTGGTGTTGGGTGCAGAGAATCGGTGAGCCCCGGTTAGAGGCAGTGGTGGCGGCGGCAGCAGCAGCAGCAGGAGGTGGAGACAAAAGGGAGGCCGGAGGGCCATCACGGGGGCCTGGGGGAGAGTCAGCAATGAGGCCTGGTGGGAGGGAGTCAGCAGCCCCCCTCCCCAAGGAGGCATGAGTCGGCATGGAAAGGGCCAAGACAGGGTAAGACAGAGAGGGCCGGGGGCAGACACACCAGGGTAGGGACAGAAGCAGAGAGGGGTGGGGAGAGGGGGGGCAGAGGAAGAGGCAAGGAGGAAGGACAGAGACAGGGAGGGAGGGAGAGAAGGACAAAGGGGTGGACAGAGAGGGGGACAAAGAAAAAGAAGGACAGAGAGAGCGTAGAGAGGGACAGAAAGAGTAAAGAAAAAAGGCAGAGGGATAAAAAAGGAGAGAGGGAGACAAGAGACAGAGGAGGAGAGTCTGAGGAGGGATAAAGAGTGTCCAAGAGATGGAGAAAGAGGAGGGGCTCTGAGGGCTAGAGGGGCAGGGGAGGGGAGAGAGGGAGGGCTATCCTGGCCAGCCTGAGGCAGTGGGCAGTGGGCAGTGGATGGGAGACAGGGAGGCAGAGGGGTTGGGATGGCCTGGGTGAGGGGGAATGTGGTGGAGAGGAGAGAAGCCATGGGCTCATGTCAGAGAGCTGGGGGAAACTAAAGCGGATGGGTGGTGGTCAGGGGCAGTGGGGACATAACAAGGTCACACTCAGAAGCCCAAGATGGAGCTGGGGGTGGTCAGGGCTGAGCTGGGAGAGAGCTGAGACTAGCAGAGGTGGGGCCAGGGGCTGAGGGGAGGCACCAGAGGCCCTAGCTGTGGGAGTGTTGACCAGGAGGGGTGTGAGAGGAAGAGAGAAGGAAAGAGCACTTGAAGAGACAGGGAGAGGGAGGGGGAGAAAGGCACCCCTCCCCTTCCCCCACCCCTGCAAGAAGCCCAGACCCCAAGAGATGGCTCCTATGGGCCTGCTGGGTGCCCCAGGCCAAGGATCTGAGCACAGGTCCTGCTGCAAACCCCCTGCCCACCCCCAGCCCTGAGCAAGGCCCATGACCCCCAGCCACAGGCAGATGGGCCCCAGCTGGCTGCCTGGGGGACTGGCCGAGGGAGACACACAAAACAGGAGACAGGCTTCAGGCCGACGCTGGGGCCTCCCTCCTCCTGACCCCCTACAGCTGGGGTGTGGGCACATGGCAGCAGGGATGGCAGTCAACCAGTGGGCACACGGCCTGCATCCCTTTCTGCCCTGGGGCAGGCCCCCAGCCCCTTATCTCAGGAACACAGACAGGGAGGCCCAGGCTGCTTGAGCATGGCATTTCCACTTGCCTGGCCTATCTCCCGCAGTGTCTGCACCCAGGAAGTACAGGGGGTGGGGCCGTGAGGCCTGGGCCCCAGCCTGTGCCATTCTACCACTCCTGCTCCCTCCCAGGGACATCTTTGAGGACGAGGGTTCCAGACACTTACCACTATGAAACTGTGCAGCCGAGGGGTCTTCCAAGTAGCACGGGACCATGGATGGCACATCTCATCAGTTCAGCTGCCTCAGGGCAGTGGTGCCAGGCACAAGATGGCTGTGGGGGGCATTGTCCCGAGTGGGAGGGAGGCAGAGACTCGGCCCCATTCCTGCCAGGCCCGGGGGAGGAGGGCGGCCGGGGGCGAGGGCCTGACGGCCGGGCTCAGCCACAGCTGGCAGCTTTGTCAATAGTGGCCGGGGCCAAGGCAGCCCTGCCTCCACCCCAACAATGTCCCCTCTGTCCTGACTCCCAGGCCCAGGAGCCCGTTATCTGGTGCTCTTACCCCCCCTGGAGTGTTCTGGGTAGGGGGCTCCCCATCACTCCCCACCCCAGGGAGACACCTACTGGGATGTGGGGACAAGGGGAGCAGGGTGTCCTCCAGCCAGAGAAATGAGGCTGTGTCCTCCGAGCACCCCCAGCGTGCCCCTCCCGTGCCCCTCAGCTAGGAGTCCAGCCTGCCCCTGTCCCTTTGCAGGGGTCAGGATGGGCCACACAGCCCCTTGGGAGGGCCAGAGGCACCAAGCCCTTGAAATGCCAGTGTCAGCCTTGGTAGCCTTGGTCCCTGGCTGAAGTGCCAGTCCTGGCTTCAATGGGCTCCTTTGTCCAGGCTGGGGGCAGGGGAGATGCTGACAAAGGCAGCAGCCCATAGAGAAGACCTCTCCTCCCCACCCCCCTGCCACCGCCCAGGATAAGACTGACCAGAGAGCAAGCCACCGGGCTGTCCCCCCTCCAGCCCCACCCCCAGGGGCAGGCAAAGTCCTGCCAGGTGGGCAGTGGCAGCCAGCAGAGAGGGATCTGAGGCAGAGGCCTCACAGTTTGGGGGATGGGGAAGCCACTGCAGACCCAGCCCTTAGCTTCAGGCCTGACAACTGACTGCCCCTGCCCACCTGCCCCCAAGGGAAGCACCTTCTGCAATGGGCCTAGGCCCGTGCCAGGGATCTGGGCAGAGGTGCCCACACCAGGGGAAAAGAAGGAGGGGGTGGTGGCCCAGCCGGCTCCCTCCCAACTTCCAAGGCACCATCAGCACATCCAGCTGGGTACACAAGCCACGGGGCCCGTACAGCACAGCAGACAGTGTGCCCTGGTTGGGGGTCCCGCCTTCCACCCCGTAGGATGCAGCTGCAGGCTCCCAGGTGAGATGCTGCCACCTGGCTGGGCCGGTTGGGTGGCTGTGGGGGCAGGGAGCCAGGCAGGCCACCTCTCTACCCTGAGTCCTGGCCTGGCCAGAACCGCTTCGCCACTCTCCCATTTGGAGGCAGAAGCCCCTGGTCTGCAGCCCCCAGCTACAGGGCCAGCCCCTTGGGCACGGCGCACCCAGGCATCAAGAAGTGTCTTGGGACGGGCGTCCGAGGGCTTTTGCCCGAGCTGGCTCGTCCACCCCTCGGCTCCCCTGGCTTCCTTCTGTTCCGAGCGCACCCCGCTGCACCCCTTGCCCGGCGGCCCCTGCCCCGGCGTCGCTGGGCTCCTGTCTACCTGGGCGGGAGGGCGGGCGGCCCGCGGGCGAGGAGCAGCTGGCGGCGCTGGAGTCGTCCCCGCGGAACCCCAGTCTCCCTCCCCACAGTGTAACCGCCCAGCCCGACTCATCCTGGGGCTCAGCCGGGTAGCCGGCCCCTCCCCGCCCGCCCCTTTGCCTGATGGGGCAGGGCAGGGCGCTGCTGCCCTCTGCCGGCCTCGCTAGACACAGCGGAGGGTGGGCCGCCGGTACCTGGCCTGCAGGTGAGAGCGGGGCGGGGCCCCCCCATAACCTTCCGCGAACTGCCTACTGAATGCCTACCGCCCCCTGTCCCCAGAGTTTCCTGGGTCTCTGGGACAGAGGTGGGATTGGAACCGAGGCCCACGCCTTGGACCACCGTGCCCTGGAGTCTGTCACCAGTAGCTGCCCAGGACAGGGTGGTGAACCAGACAAGCCCGGGCCTGCTCTCCTAAGGCGCATCTTCTAATGGGAGAGAAGCGATAGAAAATGGCAAACAAACACGCGGGTACAATGGCAGCGGTTGAGGGGCCGAAAGAGCTGCAGGCAAGAACCCCATCCCCAAGGGGAAGTCGAGGTGTCCACAAAGGGGCAGTGGAGGGGTCTACAGGAGGAGAAAGAGACAGACTGTGGGGGAGGAGCTTTGTTTTCTTGTTTTTCTTAATTTTTATTTTTGTTGTGCTTTAAGTGAAAGTTTACAAATCAAGTCAGTCTCTCATACAAAAATTTATATGCACCTTGCTATATAGGGTCGGTATGAGTCAGAATCGACTCCACCACAGAGGGTTTGGTTTTGGGGTTGGTATATAGTCTTAGTTGCTCTCCCCCTAGTGAGACAACACACTCCTCCCCTCCACTCTCTCTTTTCATGTCCATTCAGCCAGCTTCTGACCCCCTCCACTCTCACATCTCCCCCCCCAGACAGGAGATGCCAACATAGTCTCAGGTGTCTACTTGATCCAAGAAGCTCATTGTTCACCAGTTACCCTTTTCTATCCCATCCCCACCCCCACCCCAGTGCCATCGAGTCGATTCCGACTCATAGTCCTGTCCAATCCCTGTCTGAAGAGTTGGCTTTGGGAATGGTTCCTGTCTTGGACTAACAGAAGGTCTGGGGACCATGACCTCCAAGATCCTTCTAGTCTCGGTCAGACCATTAAGTCTGGTCTCTTTACGAGAATTTGAGGTCTGCATCCCACTCCTCTCTTGCTCCCTCAGGGGTTCACTGTTGTGTTCCCTGTTGGGGCAGACATTGGTTGTAGCCGGGCACCATCTAGTTCTTCTGGTCTCAGGATGATGTAGTCACTGGTTCATGTGGCCCTTTCTGTCTCTTGGGCTTATAATCGCCTTGTGTCCCTGGTGTTCTTCATTCTCCTTTGATCCAGGTGGGTTGAGACCAATTGATGCATCTTAGATGGCTGCTTGCTAGCGTTTAAGACCCCAGGCACCACTCTTCAAAGTGGGATGCAGAATGTTTTCATAATAGATTTTATTATGCCAATTGACTTAGATGTCCCCTGAAACCATGGTCCCCAGACCCCTGCCCCTGCTACGGTGGCCTTTGAAGCATTCAGTTTATTCAGAAAACTTCTTTGCTTTTGGTTTAGTCCAGTTGTGCTGACCTCTCCTGTACTGTGTGTTGTCTTTCCCTTCACCTAAAATAGTTCTTATCTACTATCTAATTAGTGAATACCCTTCTCCCACCCTCCCTCCTCTCATAACCATCAAAGAATATTTTCTTCTGTTTAAACTATTTCTCGAGTTCTTATAATAGTGGTCTTATATGATATTTGTCCTTTTGCAACTGACTAATTTCACTCAGCATAATGCCTGCCAGATTCCTCCACGTCATGAAATGTTCCTCACTGTTCTTTATCGACGCGTAGTATTCCACTGTGTGAATATACCATAATTTATTTATCCATTCATCAGTTGAGGGGCACCTTGGTTGCTTCCAGCTTTTTGCTGCTGTGAACAGTGCTGCGATAAACACAGGTGTGCATATATCTGTTCGTGTAAAGGCTCTTATTTCTCTAGGATACATTCCAAGGAGTGGGATTGCTGGATCGTATGGTAGTTCTATTTCTAGCTTTTTAAGGAAGCGTGAATCGATTTCCAAAGTGGTTGTATCATTTTACATTCCCACCAGCAGTGTATAAGTGTTCCAGTCTCTCCACAACCTCTCCAAAAGTTATTATTTTGTGTTTTTTGGATTAATGCCAGCCTTGTTGGAGTGAGATGGAATCTCATCGTAGTTTTGATCTGCATTTCTCTAATGGCTAATAATCGTGCACATTTCCTCATATATCTGTTAGCTACCTGAAAGTCTTCTTTAGTGAAGTGCCTGTTCATATCTTTTGTCCATTTTTTAATTGGGTTATTTGTCTCTTTGTAGTTGAGTTTTTGCAGTATCATGTATATTTTAGAGATCAGGCGCTGATCGGAACTGTCATAGCTAAAAGCTTTTTCCCAGTCTGTAGGTAATCTTTTTACTCTTTTGGTGAAGTCTTTGGATGAGCACAGGTGTTTGATTTTTAGGAGCTCCCACTTATCTAGTTTTTCTTCTGCATTCTTAATAATGTTTTGTATACCGTTAATGCCATGTATTAGGGCTCCTAATGTTGTCCCTATTTTTTCTTCCATGATCTTTATTGTTTTGGATTTTGTATTTAGGTCTTTGATCCATTTTGAGTTCGTTTTTGTGCATGGTGTGAGGTATGGGTCTTGTTTCATTTTTTTGCAGATGGATATCCAGTTATGCCAGCACCGTTTGTTAAACAGATTGTCTTTTCCCGATTTAACGGACATTGGGCCTTTGTCAAATATCAGCTGCTCATGTGTGGATGGATTTATGTCTGGATTCTCAGTTCTGTTCCATTGGCCCGTGTATCTGTTGTCGTACCAGTACTTCTGCTCTTTTTTGATTGTTGTTTGCTAGATTATTTTTTTCCACCCTTTGAGTCCTAGTTTGTGTCTCTTGTAGGCATCATATAGACAGATCGTGTTTTTTAATCCATTCTGCCACTCTCTGTCTCTTTATTGGTGCATTTAGTCCATTTACATTCAGCGTAGTTATGGATAGGGTATGAGTTTAGTGCTGTCATTCTGACGTCTTTTTTTATGTGTCGTTGACACTTTCTTTTTCCCACTTAATTTTTTGTGCTGAGTAGTTTATGTATTGTCTTTTCCTCTAATTTGTTGTTGATTTTGTTTTTGATGAGTTCATGTTTTTCTTGTATTTTATTTTGACGAGTAGGATTTTTAGTCTCCTTTGTGGCCACCTTAATATTTACCCCTATTTTTCTAAGTTTAAACCTAACATTTATTTGTTTATATTGCCTTGACTTCCTCTCCATATGAAAGATCTATGACTGCATTTCTTAGTCCTTCTTTGTGTGTTGTCGTCTTTTACATAATGACATTGCTGTTTCCCTATTTTCAGTGTTTTAGCCTTTATTTTTGTGACTTCCCTGTCTGGGTTGATATCTGGTTGTTCTGTCCTGAGTCCTAGTGTTAGATTGTTATCTGATGTTATTGATTTTCTAACTGGAGGACTCCTTTTAGTATTTCTTGTAATTTTGTTTTGATTTTCACAAATTCCCTAAACTTCTGTTTATCTGGAAATGTCCTAATTTAGCCATCATATTTGAGAGACAGTTTTCCTGGATATGTAATTTTTTGGCTGACTTTTTTTTTCCTTCAAGGCTTTATATATGCCGTCCCATTTCCTTCTTGCCTGCATGGTTTCTGCTGAGTAGCCCAAGCTTAGACTTTTTGACTCCCCTTTGTAGATTACTTTTCATTTATCCCTAGCCGCTGTTAAAATTCTCTCTTTATCTTTGGTTTTGGCAAGTTTGATTATAATATGTCTTGGTGACTTTCTTTTGAGATCTACCTTATGTGGAGTTCGATGAGCACCTTGGATAGCTATCTTCTCATCTTTCACAATATCAGGGAAGTTTTGTGCCAACAAATCTTCAACAATTCTCTCTGTATTTTCTGCTATCCCTCCCTGTTCTGGTACTCCAGTCACTCGTACGTTATTTCTCTTCATAGAGTCCCACACGATTCTTAAGGTTTCTTCATTTTTTTTAAATTCTTCTTATCTGATTTTCCTTCAAATATATTGGTGCCAAGTGCTTTATCTTCAAGCTCAGCAGTTCTGCCCTCCACTTGCTCAGTTCCGCTCCTCTGACTTTCTACTGAGTTGTCTAATTCTGTAATTTTATTGTTAATCTTCTGAATTTCTGATTGCTGTCTCTCTATGGATTCTTGCAACTGATTAAATTTTTCATTATGTTCTTGAATAACCCCTTTAATTTCATCAACTGTTTTATCTGTGTGTTCCTTGGCTTGTTCTGTGTATTGCCTGATCTCCTTCCTGATGTCTCGAAGGGTTCTGTATATTAATCTTTTTTATTCTGCATCTGGTAGTTCCAGGAAGGCACTTTCTTCTAGAAGATTCCTTGATTCTTTGTTTTGAGAGCTTGTTGAAGTGATCATGGTCTGTTTCTCTATGTGACTTGATATTGACTGTTGTCTCTGAGCCATCTATAAGTTATTGTATTAGTTTTTGCTTGCTTACTGTGTCGTAGCTTCTTGTTTTGTTTTGGTATGCCCAAATGGGTTGCTTGAGTGAGCTAGCTTATTTTCGCCTCTGGAGCTCTGATGTCCTGTCCCCAGATGGCTAGAGCTGTTATCAGGTATATCAGTCTAGAAATACATTCACTTTTCTCGTATGTATTCAGCTCAGGTGTACTGGTAGTTGGTCATCAAGTGTGTGGTACAGGCTCTATCCTAGTCTTAGGGGGGCAGGGGTTATTGGTATAGGTGCCGGTATCTGATTACAGCAGGAGGTCACGCTCTGAACAAGGCAGGGGTCTGACAACTGTCCCCTGAGTTTCTGTGAGGAAACCACATCCCTGCTCCCTAGAGCATGCAGGTGGGTGGGTTCTGCAGCCAGACCATGGGTTCCCAATGCTTTTGGTTGTAAGGACTGGGAGGTACTACTTTTCCTTGGACCCCTGTCGTGGGTGGCTAGGTAACGTGAGTGGAGCCACCAGTCCTTAGGCCCCTGAGGTGGTTAGGTGAGGACCCTGTTCTATAGCAAAGTGCTGTCAAACATCAAACACCCACCTCTCCACCACACAGCTAAAACAGTTCCACTCTGCCAACAAGGGCCTATTCTCCTGAAATAGGCCCACACAGGTCTGTGCAGTGGTGAAAGCTATTCAAAGTCTGTGGACCATTTGTGCCTGGACAGGAGCCACTTCTGTCCTGAGCTCCCCAGCTTCGTGGAGCTGGCAGATTATCTTTTCCCCCAATTGTTAATTTATTCCTTCTCCAAGGCTGGAAGAATGGCTCAGAACATGCAGCAGGACCTATCTCAGGCCCAGGGAAATCGACAGCATTGAAGCCGACTTAGGGGCTAGGGGCATGGTAAAATAAATGCAAGTACTTAGCTTTTGCCGAGAGGGCTGTTCTTCTCTGGTTCCAGAGGGGTGAGTAGGCTGTGTGGCTCACTGTCTCACCCTGAGGAAACCGCGTCCAGAATGCTACCGCCAGCCCCGCCAAGGTCGCTCCAGGGAATGGTGCCTGAGGGTTCCCAGTGATTCAGGTCTGGCAAGTCCTTGGTGCTTCTGAACCGTCTCTCCATTCCCCTGCTGCTCAGTCTGTTTTCTAAATTTGCCTTTGATGTTCAGGCTTCTAGCTTGTCATATAATTGTTTCACTAGTGTTTTTCGGTTCTTTGTTGTAAGCGGGATCACCAGAAGCGTCTGACTACTCCGCCATCTTGGCCCCACCTCCTCCTATCTTCTTTTGATGCTTCCTGTGTCATTTGATATTTTCCCTGTAGAATCCTTGCAACTCGAGAATTGAAGTTTTTCTTCAGTTCTTTCAGCTTGAGAAATGCTGAGCATGTTCTTCCCTTTTGGTTTTCTAACTCCAGGTCTTTGCACATGTCATTATAATAATTTCCTTTGTCTTCTCGATCTGCCCTTTGAAATCGTCTGTTCAGCTTCTTCCTTTTTCTTTAGCTGTTTGACATTCAAGAGCAAGTTTCAGAGTCTCTTCTGACATCCATTTTGGTCTTTTCTTTCTTTCCTGTCTTTTCCGTGACCTCTTGCTTTCTTCATGTATGATGTTCTTGATATCATTCCACAACTCCTCTGGTCTTCAGTCATTAGTGTTCAATGCATCAAATTTGTTCTTCAGATGGTCTCTGAGTTCAGGTGGGGTATGCTCAAGGTCATATTTTGGCTCTCGTGGACTTGCTCTGATTTTCTTCAGTTTCAGCTTGAACTTGCGTAGGAGCAACTGATGGTCTGTTCCACAGTCAGCCCCTGGCCTTGTTCTGACTGACGATATTGAGCTTTTCCACCTTCTCTTTCCACAGATGTACTCAATTTGACTTCTGTGTGTTCCATCTGGTGAGGTCCATGTGTATAGTCACCGTTTATGTTGGTGAAAGAAGGTATTTGCAATGAAGAAGTCATTGGTCTTGCAAAATTCTATCATTCGATCTCCGGCATTGTTTCTATCCCGAAGGCCATATTTTCCAACTACCGATCCTTCTTTGTTTCCAACTTTTGTGTTCCAATCACCAGTAATTATCAATGCATTCTGATTGCATGTTTGATCAATTTCAGACTGCAGAAGCTGGTAAAAATCTTCTATTTCTTCATCTTTGGCCTTAGAGATTGGTGCGTAAATTTGAATGATAGTCATATTAACTGGTCTTTCTTGTAAGCGTTTCCCTGATTACTAGGAATATTAAGCATCTTTTTATGTTTCCTCTCCTGTGGAATGACTGTTTGTGTCTTTTGTCAATTTTTCAATCTAGGTTGTCTTTTTCTTATTGTTTTGTAGGCATTCTTTTGAATATCACTGACAGCGTTATACTTCAGGATACATCTTGAAACGTTCTTTTTGACAATGAATGCAACACCATTCCTCTTCGAGTTGTCATTCCCAGCATAATAGACTATATGAGTGTCCAAATCGAAATGGCCACTACCAGTCCATTTCAGCTCACTAATGCCTAGGATATCGATGTTTATGCCTTCTATTTCTTTTTTAACGGTTTCCAATTTTCCTAGATTCATCCTTTGTACATTGCATGTTCCCATTATTAATGGATGTTTATGCTGTCTCTTTTCGTTTTGAGTCATGCCACATCAGCATATGAAGGTACTGAAAGCTTGACTCCACCCACATCAAGGTTGACTCTGCTTTGAGGAGGCAGCTCTTCCCCAATTATATTTTGAGTGCCTTCCAACCTGGGGGGCTCATATTCCAGCACTGTTTCAGATAGTGTTCCACTGCTATTCATTAGGTTTTCACTGGCTAATTCTTTGCAGAAGTAGACTGCCAGGTCCTTCTTCCTAGTCTGTCTTAGCCTGGAAGCTCAGCTGAAACCTGCCCGCCGTGGACGACCTTGCCTGTATTTGAATACCAGTGGCGTAGCTTCCAGCATCACAGCAACACGCAAGACCCCAAAGTATGACAAACAGACAGACGCATGGGGGATATCCTTGGGGGCCTCAGGAAAGACAGATATCTTCAATCCCAGGATTGAGTCTTTCTCCTGTTTTTTTTTTTTTTTTTTTGCAGAAGAATACAAACTCATCCACACACCACAAGCGTATACACGGCTTGCAAGGGCATCATCAAGCCCTTTGTAAGCAGACGACAGGTATAGCTCAAGCAGACTCTAGCTGGAAGTTGGCGGTAACCATCAGGAATCTGTGCTGGCTTTGTGTGCTTTAGCTGCATAAAAGAGATCGTGCTGTGTGGAGGCTTCTGCACATCACTGTTTTCCTCCAACCATGGTACTTTGGAGGTGTAGCCTGCAGATCCACAAGGACCATCCATTTTGTCAGCTGTACAGGATTCGATTCGTCCAGGCCCCTATTAAGGGGTGCTTAGGTGTCTCTGACCACTCTGCATAACCTGTGGTACTCCAGTGAACAGCGTGGTGTCTCCTGGAGCACATGTGTACAAGTGTTTCTAGAACAGATACTGGAAGGCAACTCACTGGGCCATAGGGAATGTGCAGCTTCACCTTCACTACCAGTTGCCATCAAGTCAGTTCTGACTCATGGCAACACCATGTGTGTCAGAGTAAACTGTGCTTCGTAGGGCTTTTAATGGCCGAATTTTCAAAAGTAGATGGCCAAGCCCTTCTTCCAAGGCAACTTTGGGAGGACTTGAACCACCAACCTTTTGGTTAGCAGCCAAACACTTAACACTCTGCACCACCCAAAGATTCCCTCACCTTCACTGGGTGTGGAGAAATCACAAGATGACTGCTCCACTCAATACTTCCACCAACACTGTATAGATATTTGTGTTTCTCTACATCTTCACCAGCACTTAGTGTTGCCAGAATTTTTGCCAATATGCTGGGCAAAATGGTACATTTCTGGGCTTTTAATTGGCGTTTCCCTGATTACTAGTAATATTAAGCATCTTTTTATGTTTCCTCTTCTGTGGAATGACTGTGTCTTTTGTCAATTTTTCAGTCTAGGTTGCCTTTTTCTTATTGTTTTGTAGGCATTCTTTTGAATATCACTGACAGCGTTATACTTCAGGATACATCTCGAAACGTTCTTTTTGACGATGAATGCAACACCATTCCTCTTTTTAGTTGTCATTCCCAGCATAGTAGACTATATGATTGTCTGATTCAAAATGGCCACTACCAGTCCATTTCAGCTCACTAATGCCTAGGATATCGATGTTTATGCATTCCATCTCACTTTTTTTTTTATTAACTTTTATTGAGCTTCAAGTGAACATTTACAAATCAAGTCAGACTGTCACATATAAGTTTATATACACCTTACTCCGTACTCCCACTTGCTCTCCCCCTAATGAGGCAGCCCTTCCAGTCTCTCCTTTCGTGACAATTTTGCCAGCTTCCAACTCTCTCTATCCTCCCATCCCCCCTCCAGACAGGAGATGCCAACACAGTCTCAAGTGGCCACTTTCCATCTCACTTTTGACGATTTCCAATTTTCCTAGATTCATACTTCATACGTTCCAGGTTCTGATTATTAATGGATGTTTGCGGCTGCTTCTTCTCATTTTGAGTCATGCCACATCAGCAAATGAAGGTCCTGAAAGCTTTACTCCATCCACACCATTAAGGTTCACTCTACTTTGAGGAGGCAGCTCTTCCCCAGTCATCTTTTGAGTGCCTTCCAACCTGGGGGGCTCATCTTCCAGCACTATATCAGACAATGTCCCACTGCTATTCATAAGGTCACTGGCTAATGCTTTTCAGAAGTAGACTGCCGGGTCCTTCCTCCTAGTCTGTCTTAGTCTGGAAGCTCAGCTGAAACCTGTCCTCCATGGGTGACCCTGCTGGTACCTGAATACCGGTGGCATAGCTTCCAGCATCACAGCAACACACACGCTCCCACAGTATGACAAACTGACTAAGACAGAGTGGGAAGAAGGAACTAGCAGTCTACTTCATACATTCCAGGTTCTGATTATTAACAGATGTTTGCAGCTGTTTCTTCTCATTTTGAGTCGTGTATCCTGATGTATCCTGAAGCATAACACTGTCAGTGACAGGATAATATACATACGCCTACAAGGAAGACCAGTTAATACAACTATTATTCAAATTTACACACCAACCACTAGAGCCAAAGATGAAGAAATAGAAGATTTTTATCAGGTGCTGCATTCTGAAATTGATCGAACATGCAATCAAGATGCACTGATAATGACTGGAGATTGGAATGTGAAAGTTGGAAACAAAGAAGAAGGATCAGTAGTTCGAAAATATGGCCTTGGGGATAGAAACAATGCCAGAGATCGAATGATAGAATTTTGCAAGACCAACGACTTCTTCATCGCAAATACCTTCTTTCACCAACATAAACGGCGACACACATGGACCTAGCCAGATGGGACACACAGAAGTCAATTTGAGTACATCTGTGGAAAGAGACAGCGGAAAAGCTCAATATCATCAGTCAGAACAAGGCCGGGGCTGACTGTGGAACAGACCATCAGTTGCTCCTATGCAAGTTCAAGCTGAAACTGAAGAAAATCAGAGCAAGTCCATGAGAGCCAAAATATGACCTTGAGTATATCCCACCTGAATTTAGAGACCATCTGAAGAACAGATTTGATGCATCGAACACTAGTGACCAAAGACCAGACGAGTTGTGGAACGACATCAAGGACATCATCCATGAAGAAAGCAAGAGGTCATTGAAAAGACAGGAAAGAAAGAAAAGACGAAGATGGATGTCAGAAGAGACTCTGAAGCTTGCTCTTGAGTGTTGAGCAGCTAAAGCAAAAGGAGGAATTGATGAAGTAAAAGAACTGAACAGAAGGTTTCAAAGGGCCTCTCGAGAAGACAGAGTAAAGTATTAAAATGACATGTGCAAAGAGCTGGAGATGGAAAACCAAAAGGGAAGAACACGCTCAGTGGTTCTCAAGCTGAAAGAACTGAAGAAAAAATTCAAGCCCCGAGTTGCAATAGTGAAGGATTCCATGGGGAAAATATTAAACGACACAGGAAGCATCAAAAGAAGATGCAAGGAATACACAGAGTCATTATACCAAAAAGAATTAGTCGACATTCAACCATTTCAAGAGGTGGCATATGATCAGGAACTGATGGTACTGAAGGAAGAAGTACAAGCTGCTCTGAAGGCATTGGCGAAAAACAAGGCTCCAGGAATTGATGGAATATCAATTGAGATGTTTCAACAAACAGATGTAGCGCTGGAAGTGCTCACTCGTCTATGCCAAGAAATATGGAAGACAGCTTCCTGGCCAACTCACTGGAAGAGATCCATATTTATCCCTATTCCCAAGAAAGGTGATCCAACCGAATGTGGAAGTTATAGAACAATATCATTAATACCGCACGCAAGCAAAATTTTGCTGAAGATCATTCAAAAACGGCTGCAGCAGTATATCGACAGGGAACTGCCAGGAATTCAGGCCGGTTTCAGAAGAGGATGTGGAAACACAGATATCATTGCTGACGTCAGATGGATCCTGGCTGAAAGCAGAGAATACCAGAAGGATGTTTACCTGTGTTTTATTGACTATGCAAAGGCATTCGACTGTGTGGATCATAACAAATTATGGGTAACATTGCAAAGAATGGGAATTCCAGAACACTTAATTGTGCTCATGAGGAACCTTTACATAGATCAAGAGGCAGTTGTTCAGACAGAACAAGGGGATACTGAGTGGTTTAAAGTCAGGAAAGGTGTGCGTCAGGGTTGTATTCTTTCACCATACCTATTCAATCTGTATGCTGAGCAAATAATCCAAGAAGCTGGACTGTATGAAGAAGAACGGGGCATCAGGATTGGAGGAAGACTCATTAACAACCTGCGTTATGCAGATGACACAACCTTGCTTGCTGAAAGTGAAGAGGACTTGAAGCACTTACTGATGAAGATCAAAGACCACAGCCTTCAGTATGGATTGCGCCTCAACATAAAGAAAACAAAAATCCTCACAACTGGACCAATGAGCAACATCATGATAAACGGAGAAAAGATCGAAGTTGTCAAGAATTTCATTTTAGTTGGATCCACAATCAACAGCCATGGAAGCAGCCGTAAAGAAATCAAAGGACGCATTGCATTGGGTAAATCTGCTGCAAAGGACCTCTTCAAAGTTTTGAAAATCAAAGATGTCACCTTGAAGACTAAGGTGCGCCTGACCCAAGCCATGGTATTTTCAATCGCATCATATGCATCTGAAAGCTGGACAGTGAACAAGGAAGACCGAAGAAGAACTGACACCTTTGCATTGTGGTGTTGACGAAGAATGTTGAGTATACCATGGACTGCGAAAAGAACGAACAGATCTGTCTTGGAAGAAGTACAACCAGAATGCTCCTTAGAAGCAAGGATGGCGAGACTGCGTCTTACATACTTCGGACATGCTGTCAGGAGGGATCAGTCCCTGGAGAAGGACATCACGCTTGGCAGAGTACAGGGTCGGTGGAAAAGAGGGAGACCCTCAACGAGGTGGATTGACACAGCGGCTGCAACAATGAGCTCAAGCATAACAACGATTGTAAGGATGGCGCAGGACCGGGCAGTGTTTCATTCCGTTGTGCACAGGGTCGCTATGAGTCAGAACCGACTCGACGGCAACAACAGGCATTCTTTATGTTCTAGATACCAATCCTTTATCTGTTATATCTTCTTCTAGTCTGTTACTTGTCTTCTCAGTTTATTCATGGTATCATCTGAAGAACAAACGTTCTTAATTTTGTTATAATCACATTTATCAATGAAAAGATAAATCTTTCACGGTTTGTAATTTTTATCTTGTTTAAGAAATTCTCCACTACCCGAGATCGTAAAGATATTCTCTTGTGTTTATTTCCTAAGTAACTTTACTGTTTTGCTTTTTATGTTGCTGTTGTTAGGCGCTGTTGAGTCTGTTTTGACTCATACTGACCCTGTGTACAATAGAAGAAAACACTGCCCTATTCTTCATCATCCTCACAATCATTGCCATGTTGGAGCCCATTGCTGCAGCCACTGTGTCAATCCAGCTTGTCAAGGGTCTTCCTCTTTTTCCCTGACCCTCTACTTACCAAGTGTGATGTCCTTCTCCAGGGACTGGTCCCTCCTGGTGACGTCCAAAGTGTGTGAGACGAAGTCTCAGCAACCTCGCTTCCAAGGGGCACTGTGGCTGTACTTCCAAGACAGACTTGTTCTTTTGGCAGCACAGAGTAAATTCAAAACTCTTTGCCAAGACCGTAATTCAAAGGCGTCAACTCTTCTTTGGTCTTCCTTATTTATTGGCCAGCTTTCGCATGCGTATGAGGTGATTGAAAACACCATGGCTTGGGTCAGGTACTTCTTAGTCCTCAAAGTGACATCTTTGGTTTTTAACACTTTTAAGAGGTCTTTTGCAGCAGATTTGCCCAAATCAATGTGTCTTGATTTCTTGAGTGCCGCTCTCATGGGATCCAAGGAAAATGAAAGCCTTGACAACTTCAATCTTTTCTCCATTTATCATGATGTTGCTCATTGGTCCAGTTGTGAGGATTTTTATTTTCTTTATGTTGAGGTGCAGTCCATACTGAAGGCTGTGGTCTTTGATCTTCATCAGTAAGTGCTTCAAGTCCTCTTCACTTTCAGCAAGCAAGGTGGTGTCATCTGCATAACGCAGGTTGTTAATGAGTCTTCCTCCAATCCTGATGCCCCATTCTTCTTCATATAGTCCAGCTTCTCGGATTATTTGTTCATCATACAGATTGAATAGGTATGGTGAAAGGATACAACCCTGGCCCCCACCTTTCCTGACTTTAAACCACTCAGTATCCCCTTGTTCTGTCCGAACAACTGCCTCTTGATCTATGTACGGGTTCCTCATTAGCTCAAGTGTGTTCTGGAATTTCCATTCTTCACAATGGTATCCGTAATTTGTTATGATCCACACAGTCGAATGCCTTTGCGTAGTCAATAAAACACAGGTAAACACCTTTCTGGTACTCTCTGCTTTCAGCCAAGATCCATCTTACATCAGCAATGATATCCCTCATTCTACATCCTCTTCTGAATCCGGCTTGAACTTCTGGCAGTCCCCTGTTGATGTACTGCTGAAACCACTTTTAAATGATCTTCAGCAAAATTTTACTTGTGTGTGATATTAATGATCTTGCTTGATAATTTCCGCATTCTGTTGGATCACCTTTCTTTGGAATAGGCATAAATATGGATCTCTTCCAGTCAGTTGTCCACGTAGCTGTCTTCCAAATTTCTTGGCATAGATGAGTGAGCACCTCCAGTGCTGGAAACGTTTTTTGAGACATCTCTATTTTATAGTCAGGTCTTAATCCATCTGGAATTAATTTGTTTGTATATGGTATGAGGTAGAGATCTAGTTTTATCTTTTTTCATATGGATGCTGTTGTCCTAGCACCATTATTTTGCGCATCTTTCTCCACAGATGTGTAGTGTGCTCTTGGTCATATGCCACACCCCACGCCTATGAGGATGTAGGCTTTCTCTTCTGTCCCATTGGATTATTTGTCTATATTCTTGCTTTACTTACTAAATATTTGAAGTAATTCTTAATAACCTGGAATCGCTTTTTCTCTTTTTACTCCTCCTCAACTTCCCTCCGCTTTTGTTGTTCCTACTCCTCCTCCTTTTTCATTATTAAACCCAGTGCATTATTATCTTGTCTATTTAGCTGCCCTTTGGTTTTTCCTTCGAATTTTAAGGAACAGCTGTCAAGTTCTATGAAAAACTCTGCTGATATATTTTTTGGGGGGTGTGGAGTTGTGATGGTTAAGGTTGTGTGTCAACTTGGCTGGGCCATGATTCTCAATGGCTTGGCAGTTATGATATAGTTTGGTAGCTGTGTAATAACGTAATCACCTCCGTGATGAGATGTGTTATGAGCAGCCAATCAGTTGAAAAGGAATTTCCTTGGGGGTGTGGGCTGCATCCAATATAGGTGGACTTTCTGGCAAAGCTTGTTGGCTCTTGCTTGCTCTGGATCTTGCAGCTGGCTCCTGTTCCCCTGACCTCCGGTTCTTGGGACTTGAGCTAGCAGCCAATCTTGGGATTCGTCAGCCTCCACAGCCTGTGAGCAAGAGGCCTGCTGTCTGACCTGCCAATCTTGGATTCACTAGCCCCTGCAGCTACATGAGTCAGGAGAAGCCTCCAGCTTGATCTGCGGACTTGGGACTTGCCAGCCTCTACAACCACATGAGCCATTTCCTTGATACAAACCTCTTTCTATGTATATATTTATATGCTTCACTGGTTTTGCTTCTCTAGAGAACTCAGCCTAAGACAAGGGTTTTGTTGAATTTTGGATCACTTTGGAGAATAACTATCTCTAAAGTATTGAGTGTGTGTATTTATTAAGATTCTGGTTTTTTCTTTCAATAAAATTTTCCGTAAAAGATTTTCACATCATTTGTTAGATTTATTACTAGGGACTTGTTTTTTTATGCTATCGTAAATGGTATTGTCTTCTTAATTCACTTTCTGTTTGTGGCTAGTATATAGAAAAATAATTGATTTTTGTATATTGATTTTTTATTGAGAAACCTTGTTAAACTCTTATATTAAGTCTAGTTATTTATCTGTGATTTCTTTTTGGTTTTCTACTTACACAATCATATCATTTGCAAGTAATGACCATTGTTTCTTCTTTTTCATTCCTTTTAAGATTAATTTTCTTTTCTTGCCTTACTGCCCTGGGCACTACAACATTTAATGGAACTTGTGATTGTGGGCATCCTTGTTTTGTTTCCAACAGCAAAGGGAATGTTTCCAATGTTTCATCACTAAGTATGATGTTTGCAAACAGGTGTTTGGCAGAGACCTTTATATGATTGAGAAGGTTCCCTTCCACTCCTGGTTTTCTATGTGTTAAATTTTATTACATGCTTTTTCTGAATGTTTTGAGATGATCATGTAATTTTTCTCCTCTAATTTGTTAACATGGCAAATTATGTTAGTTGATTTCTGTTAAACCATCCTTGCATTTTCTGGAATAAACTCACCTATGTCATACTGTATTTTTTTTAATAGACAGTTCTAGACTGGCTTGTATTTTGGCCTTGTATTATCCTTGTTTGGTTTTGTTATCAAAGCATCATAAAATGAGCTGGAGAGCATTTCTTCTTTTGCTGTTCCCTGCAAAATTTTGTATATGATAAGATAGAGATTATCTGTCCTTTGAACGTTTTTTAGAATTCACCTGTAAAATAACCTCAGCCTGGTTTTTGCAGCCTCCCAACCCCACAGATTTTAAACTTTTGATTCAATTTATTTAGTAATTTAAGGACTGTTCAGGTTTTCTATTTCTTCTTGAGTCATTTTTTTGATAAATAATATTTTTTCTAGGAAAACGCCCATTTTGTCTGTCTTGAAATCTATTAAAATAAAGTGTTTTAGTTTTATCTTCTTTCTTTTTTTTATTATTTTGAAATATAGTAGGTCAAAACCAGTGAAATTGTTTAATATGTAGCTATTTCTGACTTCCATAATGGCAGTTTCATCTTGTTCAAACCTAAACATACAAAAGAGCACATACAATCAATCAATGTAATACACCACATTAACAGAACAAAGGAAAACCACATGATCAAAAGGCATTCGGCATAATCCAACACCCCCTCATGATGAAATCACTCAACAAAATAGGAACAGAAGGGAAATTCTTCAATATAGTAAAGAGCATCTATGAGAAACCCACAGCTAACATTATACACAATGGAGAAAGATTGAAAGCTTTGCCATTAAGATCAGGAGCAAGACAGAAGTTCCCACTCTCACCACTGATAGTCAACATAGTACTGGAAGTCCTAGCCAGAGTAACCAAGCTAGGGGAAAAAAAAAAGGTATTCAAGTTGGGAAGGAGGGAATAAAAATATCCTTTTTCACAGATGACTGATTCTATATATAACAAACCCCAAACAATCCACAAGAAAGTTATGAGAACTAATACATTAATTCAGCAAAGTGGCAGGGTACAAGGTCAACACACAAAAATTGGTGGGGTTACTATACATCAGCAATGTACAAGGGGAAAAGGCAATTAAGAAAACATTGCCTTTTATAACAGCATCTAAAAGAATAAAATACCTAGGAATAAATTTAACCAGGAAGGTAAAAGACTTATATAGAAAACTATAAAACATTGCTAAAGGAAATTGAAACCAGAACAAAACCAAACCCACTGCTGTCAAGCTGATTCCGACTCGTAGCGACCCTATAGGACAGAGTAGAACTGCCCCACAGGATTTCCAAGGAGCAGCTGGTGGATTCAAACTGCTGACCTTTTGGTTAACAGCTGTAGCACTTAACCACTGTGCCACTAGGGCTCCATAAGAAGTTGAAGAGGACCTAAATAAGTGGGAGGACATTCAGTGTTTGTGGATTGCAAGGCTTACTATAGTTAAGATGTTAATACTACCCAAAGTGATCTACAAATTCAATGCAATTCCCATCAAAATTCCAACACCCTTTTGAACAGAAAAGGAAAAGTCAATCCTCAAATTTATATGGAAAGACAAAGGACTCCGAAAAGCTAAAGCAATCCTAGTGACGAAGAATAAGGTAGAAATGCTCACACTGACTCCAAAACATACCATAAAGCTATAGTAATTAAAACAGCCTGGTACTGGTATAATAATAGACACATAGACCAATGCAATAGAATTGAGAGCCTCAAAATAAATCCATACATCTATGGTAAGCTGATTTTCAATAGGGTGTTAAATCCATCCATGGAGAAAGATTGGTGCTTCAATAATTGGTGCTGGAAAAATTGGATATCCACATGCAAAAGAATGAACCAGGATTCAATTCCTACACCATACACAAAAACCAATTCAACATGGATCAAGGAACTTAACCTGAAAAACTAAAACCATAAAATTCATAGAAGAAAATGTAGGGAAGAAACTGTGAAACCTAAGTTTTGTGATGGACTATCTGATACGACAACAAAAGCATAAACAGTACAAAACAAATAGATAAATGGAACCTCATAAAAATTAAATACTTCTAGTTGGAAACCCTGGTGGCATAGTGGTTAAGTGCAACGGCTGCTAACCAAGAGGTTGGCAGATCAAATCCGCCAGGCACTCCTTGGAAACTCTATCGGGCAGTTCTACTCTGTCCTATAGGGTCGCTATGAGTCGGAATCGACTCGATGGCGGTGGGTTTGGTTTGGGTTTGGGTTTAGTCATCAAAAGACTTTATCAAAAAAGTGAAAAGACAGGGAACCCAAGGTTGAAAAGTGAGTGTTGACGTGCCGGGGGGGTCGCTTGCCAATGTCATAAACCAATGTATGTACTGTTTAATGGTGACTTTCTTTTGGGATTTACCTTGTGTGGGGTTTATTGAGCTTGGATAGATAGTTTCTCATCTTTCATGACGTCAGGGTCATTTTCTGCCAACAAATCTTCAACAATTCTCTCTGTATTTTCTGTCATACCCCCCTGTTCTGGTACTCCAATCACTTGTAGGCTATTCTTCTTGATAGAGTCCCACGTACTTCTTAGGGTTTCTTCATTTTTTTTTTTAATTCTTTTAACTGATTTTTCCTCAAATAAGTTGGTGTTAACTGCTTTATCTTCAATCTCACTAGTTCTGACTTCCATTGCCTCAATGCTGCTCCTATGACTTTCTAATAAAAAAAAAAACTTTCTAATAAGTTGTCTAATTGTGAAATTTTATTGTTAACCTTTTGGATTTGTATTTGCTGTGTCTCTGTGGATTCCTGAATCCTGTTAAATTTGTCATTATGCCCTTGTATAACCTTCTTAAGTTCCTCTGTTGCTTTGTGTGCTCCTTGGCTTGGTCTGTGTTTTGCCTGATGTCCTTTCTGATCTCTTGAAGAGCTGTGTATGTTAATCTTTTGAATTCTACCTCTGATAATTCCAAGAAATTTTCTTCCTCCAGGAGGTTTCTTGGTTTTTTGTTTTGGTCGCTTGCTGAAGCCATCATGGTCTGCCTCTTTACGTGATTTGATATTTACTGTTGTCTCAGAGTCATCAATGTTATCATATTTATTTATTTTATGTTTGCTTACAGTGTCCTAGCCACTTGTTTTATTTTGTTTTGATATACCCAAATAGGCTGGTTGTGTGAGCTACTTTGATTATTGGAATCTTTGAAGCTCTCACATCCTGTCACCAGGTGGTTAGAGGTGTCGGTAGGTATGTGAACCCAGGAGCCCTTTTATTTTTCTTGTGTGGATTCAGCTCAGGTGTCCAGGTTGTTGGCCACTGAGTGCATGGTGCAGGCTCTCACTTACAGCCCTAGACAGGCAGAAGTGATTGGAGTAGGCACAGGTATCTGGGTAAAGTAGGGCGTCATGTGCTGAGCAAGGCAGGGAGCTGATGGCTGCCCCTGAGTGTCTGGGAGGAAAGCACGTCCCTGTTCCCTAGAGCGTGTAGGTGGGTGGATTTCGCAGCCGGATTATGGGCACCCAATGCTGTTGGTTGTAAGGACTGGGAGTCACCACTTATTCTTGGACCCCTGGTGCAGGTGGCTAAGTGGTATGGGTAGAGCCACCAGTCCTCCGGCCTCTAATGTGGGTAGGTGAGTACCCTACTTAATGGGCAGGGCAGTGTCAAATGTCATGAATCTGCCACTCCCCCTTATAGCTGATACTGTCGAAAATAGGCTTCAGGTATATACCCTGTTGTACTGTGCTAATAAGGGCCTACGGTGTTGAAATGGGCCCACCCAGGTGTATGCGGGGGTGAAGGGCATTTAAAGTCATTGGACCCCTTATGCCTGTGCCTAGGCAAAGGGGCTGTGCCTGCCCTAAGTTCCTGGCTCAGGGGAACGGGTAGATCATTTTTTCCTGTTTGTTATTTTTTTCCCCCTCCAGTGCTGGGAGAATGGCTCAGGATGCAAGATGGGTCCTACTTCCAGCCCAGGGGCACAGCAATTGCTGAAGCTGGACTGTGACCTGGTGCAGAGCGGGGAGGGCAGGTAAATGGGGGAGAGGTTTTCCCAAAAAGGGTGTTTTTTTTGATCTGCACTGTAGGTTAGATGCATGTACTTACCTTTTGCCAATTGAGCTCCGCTTCTTACTGGTTCTGGAGTCTTGAGCAGGCTCTCTGCCACTCAGTTTCTCCTGATGTGGAAAACTCTTCCCAAGAGTCACTGCCTCACCGTGAGCATGCCAGCCGATCCAGCCTGCAGCGTGCTGGTGCCAGCCAGCTTAGGTCTGGCAACTCCTCGCTGCTTTTGAACAATCTCTCCTTCCCCCTGCCACTCAGCCCAATTCCTCAACTTTGCCTTTGATGTTCAGGGCTCCTAGATTTTCATATATAATCGATTCACTTGTTTTTTCAGTTCTTTGTTGTAAGAGGGACTACAGGAAGCCTCTGACTACTCCGCCATCTTGGCCTTGCCTCAATAGTGTTTTTCTGGCCAGTACTTTGCCAGTATGTCTCTTTCCATCTGTATCAGTTAGGGTTTGGTGGCACACCACAGAACCATTCTTGCTATTTAAGTTTCAGAAAAGGACTTATTATCACGGTCTGTAGAAGAGATGTAGGAACAACTTCCAGCCTCTGGATCTGCCACCTTTCCTGGGATCAGGAACCAGTCTTAACCTCAAAATGTGGATAGAACTCAGGCATCTCGCATTCACCAAGGGTCCATCCCCTTCAGGACCGTCGTAGACAGGTGGCTTCCTCTTCCCTTCTTCCAGTGACCAGGAGCTCAGGCCCTTACGAGCCCATTCTGTCCATGGGCAGCCCAGCTGAGGGAACGCCTGCTGCCCTTTAATTGTCACGCACTGTGACACAGTGGTTAAGAACCACGGCAAGCTATGGCTGCTAACCAAAAGGTCATCAGTTCGAATCCACCAGATGCTCCTTGGAAACCCTCTAGGGTAATTCTCCTCCGTCCTGTAGGGTTACTATGAGTCGGAATCGACTCGATGGCAACAGGTTTTTTTTTTTCTTCCTTTTTATAGGGTCTTGTAAAATCCCTCTTTGATATGCCAGCCCCTAAAATAGATGAAGAGTTCTCACGTTCTCCTCTTCTCCCAGCTCACACTCTGGTCCCTTCAACTCTGCCTGGGCAGTGATTCTGAATACACATCTCTCAAAGCTCCTCCTCAGAGGTGCCCCCACCTGACCCCAACCCCCGGTGTGTACCAATCCCCAAGACTGCATCTTCAAGGCCTAGTAGCCCAGGCTGTCAGCATCCTGGTGAACCTTCATTCTGCCTATCAACTGAGCCGTGCTTCTGAGTCTTGTATCTGAAAATGCAATCTACGACATCAAACCCATGGACAAAAAGGGGTGACCACCAGGAAGGCCAAAGGTAGGAGACATGGCACTCGGCGAGCTCCCTCCATCACTGAGCAGGGACCTCGGGGCCCAGCGTGAATAGCTATGAGTCCGTCTAGCAACTTCCTCACCCAAAAGTCGGGCACCGAGCTGGCTACAGAGGGGACGGTTGGGAGCGGGAGGCAGAGGTTTTGCCACTTCCAAAATAAATCGCTGCAGCAGTGGCTCCTAGCCGGCTATTCCTGGGACTCTCAGTTGGTGACACTGTGTGACATAAAGACCTAAAGGAAGAATAAAAAAATAAAAAGTCACTTAGCATGGTCTAGCTCATCTGGTAAGAGAATGTCTGCCTTGAGCCTTATGCTCTCTTAAGCACTGTATGGGATCAAGGTGACAACAGCAACTCCAAAGCTTAGACAGGAAACTGAGGGAGCAGTGAGTTTATGTGAGTGGGGGAGGAACAGCTTAGCAAAGGAGGGTGGGGATGTAATGAATTCTACACGAATTGTATGTGTAGAAACGGTTCGATTGGTGTGTGTTTTGCTCTGCATATTCCCAACAACAAACTAATTTTTAAAATCAAAACCCCATGGAGGGCAGTTCTACCCTGACACTCATGAGTGCATTCCACTGCGGTCAGAGAACACACTTGGTAGGAGTTCAGTCCCTTTAAACGTATTGAGGCTGGCTTTATGGCTTTGTGCTTTGCTTAGGAGGAGCCCTAGTGGCACAGCAGTTAAGCGCTCGGCTGCTAACCGACAGGTCGGCTGTTGGAACCCACCAGCTGCTCTGCAGGAGAAAGATGTGTGGCAGCCTGCTTCTGTAAAGATTACAGCCTCGGAGACCCTTTGGGGCAGGTCTACCCTGTTCTATAGGGTCACCATGAGTCAGAAGTGATTCAACGGCCATGAATTTGGTTTTCGCTTTGCTCAGAACGTGCTCTGCATGGGGGTTCTCCCTGCACAACTGCCTCCGTGGGTCCCTGCCCGGCCTCGCCCTCCGCGTTGCCCTCCGCAAGCTGCTCCACATTGCTCATCACTCATGAGGCTCACTGTGCACTGTGCTCTGCCTTGAGACACCCTGCTTGTGCGGGCCGTCTGGTTGTGAGCAGCCTCGTACCCGGCCCTCTGCCTCCGCATGGGAACCTGGTACTCGCAGAGCTGCTCGGTCACCTTCGTGTCATGACCCCTGCCTGTGAGTCCCTCGCACAAAGCTTTCTCTTAGGAGCTGTCTCGATCAGTGTCCTCTGCTTGCAGGTGCCCTCTGCGGGACTTGTAGCCTTGCAGACGCCTTTCTTTGCTTCAGCGTCTCTGCCCCTGAACAACAGGGAGGGCCCGCGACTGCTGTCCCTGGAGGTCTTCTGCACAGCACCTTCAGCCTGTGAATCTCCCGTAGTAAATGTCTGTCTGTCAATCACTCAGCAAGCACTGCTTGGGTGTCCATCATCTACCACCCCCCGCCATGTCTGTCAGTCTGTCGTCCTGTGGGGGCTTGTGTGTTGCTGTGATGCTGGAAGCTATGCCACCGCTATTTCAAGTACCAGCAGGGTCATCCATGGTGGGCAGGTTTCAGCAGAACTTCCAGACTAAGATGCTGAAGAAAGGCCTGGTGACCTGCATACAAAAATTAGCCCATGAAACCCTGTGGATTACGACAGAACATTGTCTGATACAGTGCTGGAAGATGAGCCCCCTAGGTTGGAAGGCACTTAACATCTTCAGCGGCTGCTGCCACTGTGGGCTCACGAGCTAACCAATGACTGGGAAGATGGCCAAAGACCGGGCGGTGTTCTCTTCTGTTGTGCATAGGGTCATCATGAGTCGAAGCCGACTAGATGGCAGCTAATAGCAACAAGAACAATCCCCCATTTGCCAAGTGAGAGGCCGAGTGCCTCCACCCCGGGCCGTTGACACCACTGCTTCACCTGCCACCTTAGCTCTGCTGGCCCGTGTCCCCTCGGAGAACCTCCAGGCTAGAGCGCTCCCCTGGGCTCCCATCACCTCCTCATTGTGTCGTGGGGGCTGCCCGGCCTCGCTCAGCCGACTCACCTTCTCCCAGCCCCGCTCCTCCCTCGGCGCTGGCTCACTCTCTCTCTCAGCGAAGGGCAGGGCGCTGTGCCCATCCGCTCACTCAGCCAAGCCCAGGAGCCACCTTGACTCTCCCTCCCCTCCCGCCACAGCCTGTCCCCTGCCCGCCTGCCCATCCGTCGTCGGGTCCCGTGGACTTTCTTCTACCCCGTCACACCCGCCCCCTCCCATCCCCACCGTCCCTCCTCACTGGTAGCTGTCAGCTGCTGCAGGCAGTGTCCTCGCTTACTTGCTCACTTCTGTGTTTGTGGAGGGGACAGCAGCCGCGTGACAAAACTCACCGTTGTAGCATTTTTGTACCGCCACCGTGCTGCGCAACCAACACCGCTATCCATTTCCAACCTTTACATCGCCCCAAACAGAAACTCGGGGCCCCGAGCACTGACTCCCTGCCCCGTAACCACAAAGGAACGTGGGTCTCCATATGTTATAGACTTGTCTTTTCCTACCAGCGAGGGCATATAGTACGTGTCCTTTTGTGTTGCCTCATTTCCCCCAACATAAACGTATTCAGGCTCCATCCAAGTCGTGGCACGTCTCAGGACTTCACTTCTCTGGAATTCTGAGTAATGTCCCACGGTGTGGGTGGACCACATTTTGTTTATCCATCACCTGTTGGTGGGCATTTAGGCTCTTTCCAGCGTTTGTCTACTGTCAATAGTGCTGCTAGGAACACTGGTGTACGAGTCTCTGTTTGAGTCCCTGCTTTTAAGTCTCTTGGGTACACACCCGGGAATGGAATTGCTGGGTTGTACAGTAACTCTATGTTTACCCTTTGAGGAACCGCCACACTGTTCTCCACAGCGGCTGCCCCATTTTCTATTTCTACCAGCACTGCACAAGGGCAAAGTGGTTGCTCTCGCTTCCCTCCAAATAGCCCTGTAGACAGAGCCCACAAGCTGCATTAAAGCATAGGCAGAATGTTGTCTTCCATTGTGCTGCAAACTCCTCAGTGGCCCTCATTGCCTTAAGGGTGCCGTCCAGGCTCCTCGGCGTGGCCTACAAGGCCTGTAGGACCCAGCCCTCCCTTCCTCTGCACTCGGCACCCCTGGGCCTTTGCATAAGCTGCTCCCTCTTCCAGAAGCTCTAGAACGGCTCCCCATTCACCTTTTTTTGGTGTGCCACTCCTTCAGGTCTAAGTTTAGACATCCATCCTTCCCTTTAGACATCCTTCCCTCCCTGCCCCCTGGGCCAGACTCTCTCCTCCACAGGGGCTGGCCCTGGTCCCCTCCTCCCAGCGTCTTACCTGTGCTCAGCCCATATTTTTGTGAAATGTTTTTGTCAAATCCACCTGCCCCTGCTGCATGCAACCCAAGAGCCTCGTGCTGTATGAGTCCTGGGCAGAGACCACACTGCCTGTGTCTCTGGGCAGTAAAGGGTGGTAGGGACAGTTCTTTCCCTGGAGGGCCTTGGGAGTGAGTCCCACTCCCTCCGAAACTCACCCTTTTTTCCCCCAGCAGCACCCTGCTGCCTCCCACTCCCTCCAACGCTCAGCAGACAGAGGTGGGGAGGCCAGACCGCATTTTCCATGGCAGGTTTTTACTCAGGGAACTGAGGGAGGCTCCCCGGCCCGAGGGCTGAGGGGCCAGGAAAGGCACACGGCGGTGGGGTCCCCCTCTTCCGGTGAGGGCCGGCTTGGCACAGACAGTGCCCCCGGCAGACCCCTCTTTGGCACTGAGCCACAGCGAGCAGCTGGCAGTGTAGGCTGGCAGGTGGTGGCGCTGGAGGCTGCAGTTTGGCACCAGGTGGGCTGCTGCTCCGCCCTGCCTCCCCCACTGGCAGGAGGCTCACGTGGCAATCAGGACAGATACAAACAGAGAATCAATAAATTAGGTTTTGGAAGGAGAGGAGGCTAGGGACCGAGAAGGACAGAGCTCCGTTCTTGTCAGGCTCGTCAGCCAACGCTAGGCAGTCTTTGCTCTGAAGGGCTCTGTGAGGCAGTGCGGGCACGCTCCATCTGCCTTTCTGCCTAGCTGTGGCCCTGGGCAACTGTTTCTGTGGCAGGAGGGGTGCCCACAGCGCTGGACCCACTGCTTGCCACCCTGGGTGGTGGCAATAAAGGGATGGGGCAGAGGGTCTTCGAGGGACAAAGGGGTGGATAGCACGGGGACTTGTGTCTCAGGCTCGGCACAGACTTGGGTTGGCGCTGGGGAGCTGGCACTGTGGGGAGATCCCTGCTCACCCCTGCCTGCTCACCGGCACCGGGGTGGGGGTAGGACTGTGGGGCTCCCCTGAGGAAAAGTAAAGGACTCAACTACGCTAACAGGTCACAGTTATCGACTCATGGTGAGCCCACGTGTCTCAGAGTAGAACTGTGCTCCAGAGGGCTTCGATGGCTGATTTTTCAGAAGTAGATTGCCAAGACTTTCTTCCAAGGCACCTCTGGGTGGACCTGAACCTCCAACCTTTTGGTTAGCAGTTGCACACATTCACCATTTGCATCACACAGGGACCTGGGCTGGGGGAAGGGCACGTGATTTCGCTGGCCTGGGAGGAGAGGAGAGGAGAGGTGTGCAGGGACTGCTGGGGTGGGTGCGTGCTGCTGTTTCCTTCACGTGATCCGAGAGCTCAGGGGAGGGAAGGGGGCCCAGGGCCCAGAGCTGGGGCTCCCCCTCAGGTGGTGGCACCCTGGGGGAGCCCAGGGCTTGGGGGGTTGGGGGCCAGGGGCTGCCCGGGGGCCGCTGCCTCGCCCAGGATGTGGCAAAGTTCCTGCAGGCGTCGCTGCATCTTGGGGATGCCTGCCAGCTGCTGTTCGAGCCGCTGCTTCTCCTCGGTCAGGCTTAGGCGGGCGGCCGAGTCCAGCTTCTCGAACTTCCAGCCTCCCTCCCCATCGAACTGCAGCAAGTGTGTGTGGTACTTCCTGGCGGGGAGACAGGGGAGGTGGGGGCCACCCGCCCGGCCCATGACAGAAGGCGCTCCCTCCCCACCCTGGAGGGGCACCTACCACAGGGATGGGCGATGGGTGATGGAGAGCAGGGCAATGCCTGCGTCCTTGGCGGCTTGGAAGATCTTGCCCTCCACGTCGATGCTGACAGCACTGGTACACTCGTCCAGGAGGGCGTACTTGGGCCTGGGGGTGGAGGGTGCCACAAGTCAGTCTCTGGGCCTCTGCACATCCTGGCCGCTAGATGCAGCTGCCTGCCTTCTTGAGGGGACCCCGGGCCCCCCGCCTGCCCCGGCTCACCTGTGGTAGAACATGCGAGCCATGCCAATCCTCTGCTTCTCGCCCCCCGACAGCACGTCCTTCCAGTCACACACGGCTTCCCAACCTGGAGAGAGGGGCCACCTGCTCACTCCTACCAGGGCAGGGGTGTCTGCGAGGGCCCGGACCCAGGTATGGGGTTGGCAGGAGGGGACCAACCACACCAGTGGAGCCAGAGATTTGCGCTTCATAAAAAGCCTCTAGCTGGGCACTTCTGCTCACTGCCTGGTGACAGCCCTCAGGCCAGGCCGGTGCAGGCTGCTCCAGTGAGTGAGTGAACAGGTGAATATGGGATCGTCTGCCAGGGACATGTGGCAGAAATGGCCCCTCGCCTCTTCCCAGCCCCTCCCTTCCCACAAGAAGAGAAGTTTTGGCAGCTTGCCTTGCAGTGAGGTGTGACCATGTGACTAAATTCTGGCCAATGGGATGTAAATATGTTACACATGTGGCAGCTTTTAGAGCCTTCCTTAAAAGACAGATAGTATGCGCCCCTTGCTCCTTTCTCCCCGTGCCCCTTCCTCCATCTTACTGCCTGGAATATGGATGTGATGGCTGCAGCAGCCATCTTGAACCATGAAGCGACTTCAGGCATGGAGGCCACACGCACCAGAGTGACTCTGAGGCCTTCACGGCGAAGGGCCACCCCCACCAACCAAGGCCTCCCTCTCTCAGCACTTTTACATCACAGTGAAATAAATCTGTGAAAGATGTAAGCCATTATGTGCAGTCTGTTGATCACAGTGACCCCAATCCTAATAGATCCCAAGGGGTGCCATCAAGAACAGGACGAGCTAAAGTGGTAAGGCCAGGGCAGGGGAGGGCTGGGGACAAGGCTTCCACATCACCACGGCAACCAGGGCAGGAAGGGGCCAGCTCTGATGACATCCCTTTCTGATACAGGCAGGGCCTGGTAAAGACTCCTCATGCCCTGGTCTGTTTCCTGTACCTGCCTTCTACCCTGCAGAGAGTAACGCATACACTGAGGGCAGCTGGGGCCGAGGCCCTGTACAGGTCCAGCGAGGGGGAGAGTTGTTCAAGGCTGCTCTCAGATTATACAGGGACAACAGGAGTTGGCGCCCAGACCCGCCCTCACTCCTGTCTTTGCGGCTGCCCTGCCCCCGCTGTCACCGTAGGACTGCAGACTCCCCAAAGCTCAGTCCAGCCCAGGCCAGACTCCTCTTGCCTCAGGCTTGCCCTTCCCTCCCACGGCCTCCATTGTCTCAGGGATTGGTCTGCCCAGGTGCATGCCAGCAAGCTGGGGTACACTCTGCCCCTGCGCCCCCAGCCCTGGCAGGCCCATTCGCCAAGGCCGGCCCCTCTCTCCAGCACCCGGCACTCCTTTCTCACTGCCCGTGTGCAAGGCAATGCTGCCTCACCGCAGCCTCTGCAACCCTTCCCAGGAGGACACCGAGCTCACCGCCTGGCCTACCCAGCTCCCTGCAGCCCGGCCCCTCCCTGCCAGCCAAGCCTCGTTCTCAGGCCCCTCTACCCCTTGTTCTGTCTCAGCCACAGGAGAGGCCTCGAGGGCACAGGCCACGCTGTCCTCCCCGCCGCTGTTACTGGGGTGGCCTCTGACACTCTCCCTCCTCCTCCCTCCTGTAGCACATGCCCGTCCCACCTGGGGTCACCTGTTCACTGCCAGCCCTGCCCCAGCACGGAGCACTTTGGACTCCTGGACATCGGGGTGATCTTCGTGTACCGGAACCAAGAGGGAGAGGCCAGGGGTGAGAGTGGGTGGCCACGGGTCCCATCCGAGTCTCGGAACAAAGAGCAATCCGTCGCCCTGATGCTGTGACAGCTGAGGCCGCCCTGGCCCCCTACCTCCTTCGCGCTGCAGGATGTGCTGCAGATTCACGATGTCCAGGATGGCCTCCAGGTGCTGCTCTGAGTGGCCCTTCCTCTGCATGTCCTCCACTGAGTCTGGGTAGATCACCTGGTCTCGTAGTGAGCCCACAGACATGTAGGGCCTGCAGGAAGGCTGAGCGTCCACCAGGGCCAGGGCCGGCCCCTCCCTGTGGACTCTTTGGAACTGAGCGGGCACCTGCCACAAAGAACCCTCTGGAACACCCATGGGTGCCTGCCACAAAGTGTTTGAGAGAGTGTGCATGAAAATTCACACACGGATGCACACACACGTAGCATGTGCATGCAGGCACACACACATCACACACACAGGCACGTGCACACACACATCACATGCACAGCACACACAACTCACATGCACACACCACACACGTGCATACGCACCACACTTGCACGCCACACATGCATGCATGCACACACGCACACTATACTCAACTTACACGTCCACCACACGCACATGCACACATGCTCTGCACACATATGTGCCTGACATGTACACACGTGTGCATGCATGCTGCACACATCTGAAACCACCAGGAGAGTGAGTTGAGCAGAGGGAGGGAGGAGGAGGCGCCGTGGTGCAGCTCAACTCAGGGCATGTCCTGATGTTCTCTCCCGAGGCCCCAACTTTCTGCCACCTCGGCCTCCACCAAGTAGAAGGAGGTACGAGGGAAGAGCGGCTCTGCTTCCCTGGCCTTCCACCACCCTGCCCCAGCTGGTCACCCCGCCGCTCCTCACCTCTGGGGGATGTAGAACATGCGCTGAGGCGGGGGTTTGTAGAGCACCCCGCCATAAGCTGGCCACAGCCCACCCAGGATCCGGAACAGGGAGCTTTTGCCACAGCCGTTGGGGCCCGTGATGAGCAGGTGCATGCCCTCCTCCACCTGCGGGGGCAGCAGCAGCGCTGGAGCCCGGAGGCATAGGTCTCGCCCTCCTCTCCACCCTCCACCCCCTCTGCCCCTTCCCAAGGCTCCGTCTGCCAGGGCGGACAGTGGGCCATTCTGCACCTCTTGGTAAGGGGCTGCAGAGGCCTGGGGTGTATCCCAGAAAGTAGCGAAATGGACAAGAACTGGCCTGTCCTCGAGGCCCTGCAGGCGCCAGAGAGCATGGTGCCAGCAGGCGCCAACGGCCCGTTCTGCCACATCTGAATGGCGTGTCCCTGAGAAAGTCACGGTCACCCTCACTGGTTTCCACTGCCCAGCCCAGGGGCTGGCACCAAAGAGGAGCTCAGGGAATACTGGCTGAAAAGGAATGAATGACTCCCTCTGGCTCTTCCCCTGCCTCCCTGGCTCCACCCTCACTCCATTGCCGCCCCACCCTGCCCAACCCCTAGCTGGTGCCCCAAGGGGATGACTTAGCTGGCCAGGGATTTTGGAAAGCCCGCCGGGTGCCAGACAGTCCTCCCCAGGAGTCCAGCTGCTGGCCCAGCACACAGGCCCTATATGGGGTCTTTTCAAAGTAGGTGGGCCGAGTCCCCAGGTTGGCCACTCAGGCAGTGGCGGAGCCCAGGCAGTACAGCTGCCATCTCTTCTACCACCAGCTGGAGTTGACCCAGAGCTCCCAAGCCCTAGGTTTCTGCAGGGGGTAGGGTGACCCTTGGGCAATTCTGGTACAGTACAATAAATTGTTTTTATATGGCCTTTCTTGCCATTGTCTTGTAACTCCCACCAAATGACTGAGTGGGACTATGCAAATAAGGTGTTTGTGGCCCACCAAAGGGATTGGACAGCTTGCTAATAATGCAAATAAGGTGCACGGCACCCTTGTGGGGGCGGGGAGACCATGCCAATAAGGTGTATGGAACCCTAACGAGGGGACCGGTCAGTTTTGCCATCTTGATAGACTTAAAATGAGCCATCCTAGAGGTGGACAAAGGAGGACCTCTCTATCACCAAGAAAGAAGAGCTGGGAGGGGAGCGCATCCTTTGGGCCCAGGATCCCTACGCTGAGACTCTCCTAGACTCAGGAGACAGAGTGAGAGAGAGCTGTAATCCTGGAGATGGTGAGGGATGGCAAGAAGCAGCAGCAGAGCAATGGCGGCAAAAGAGGCAGCAGAACCAGGAGATGTGCAGGAGATGGTGTGGTGGGCTTCCCGGCCTACTGAGCAAGAAAGCTGAGCACCTTCGGGCAGAGGCTTACTGGTGGAGTGGGGTGCCTCTGGCCATTTATCGATGGAGCTAAAGAGCTTTGTAACACTTGCCCAAGCAGGGCAGAGGCCGGGCAGAGGGGCCAAGGGGCTGAGAGCCCAAGGGCCAGAGAGAGGCCTGCCTGTGGGCACGGCGGAGAAGAGGCTGTCCTGATCAAAGAACTGTATCCTGAATTGTAACCTGTTACTTCCGTAACAAACCCCGTAACTGTGAGTACGATCTCTGAGTTCTCTGTGGCCATGGCAATGAACTCTTAAACCCAAGAGGGTAGAAGGTGCCGTAGGAGGGATGGTTGGTTTCAGAACTGGTAAAAAAGGTTGGAGGGTGGAGGCATGTCTGACTTATGCCTCACAGCAATCAGCCTTGTGAAGTCAGACAAGGAGGTCAGACACTGCTGCCAAAACCCAAAAACCCAAACCCAGTGCCGCCGAGTCGATTCCGACTCATAGCGACCCTATAGGGCAGAGTAAAACTGCCCCACAGAGCTTCCAAGGAGCGCCTGGCAGATTCAAACTGCCGACCCTTTGGTTAGCAGCCGCAGCACTTAACCACAAAGCCACCAGGGTATCCACTATGCTGCCAACACACCATTTTTACAGCTGGTGATCATTACGCTCTTTTCTCAGCTCTGACTCCACTGCCCAAGAACTAAGTCTGAGACATGTTGGTCTATCACTTTGACTTTGGCCCACCCGCCACTCAGATCTGGGGGCACCAGCTACTGAAAGCACAGGCAGTCCTGCCGGTCCTGATGCCAAGGGCTGAGGCTAGAAAACACAAAAGGCAGGCGCCTGGGTTGCCCCACCTGCTGCAGCACGCAGCCCTACCTAGGCTGCACTTGTTCTGCCCGCCCCCACCTACCCTGATGTTGAGGCCACCCACCGAGACCTCTCCAGTGGGCAGGCGCCTGGGTTGTCCCACCTGCCCTCGCCACGCAGCCCTAGCCAGGTAGCACTTGGCCTCCCCGCATCCACCTACCCTGATGTTGAGGCTGGCCACCACCACCTCTCCCGTGGGCGGGCGCCTGGGCTGCCCCACCTGGCCCCACCACGCAGACCCACCCAGGCAGCACTTGTCCTCCTCACATCCAACTACCCTGATGTTGAGGCTGGCCACCACCACCTCTCCTGTGGGCGGGCGCCTAGGCTGACACACCTGCCCCAGCATGCAGCCCTGCCCAGGCAGCACTTGTCCTCCCCGCCTCCACCAACCCTGATGTTGAGGCTGGCCACCACCACCTCTCCCGTTGGCAGGCACCTGGGCTGCCCCACCTGCCCCCGCCACACAGCCCTAACCATACAGCACTTGTCCACCCTGCCACCACCTACCCTGCTGTTGAGGCTGGCAACCACTAACTCTCCCATGGGCGGGCGCCTGGGCTGCAACACCTGACCCCACCACGTAGTCCTACGCAGGCAGCATGTGGCCTCCCTGCCTCTACCTACACTGATGTTGAGGCTGGCCACCACCACCTCTCCCGTGGGCGGCCCCTGGGCAGCCCCACCTGGCCCCACCACGTAGCCTTACCCAGGCAACACTTGGCTTCCCTCTCTCCACCTATGCTGATGTTGAGGTAGGCCACCACAAACTCTCACATGGGTAGGCGCGAGGGCTGTCCAACCTGCCCCTGCCACGAAGCCATACCCAGGCAGCACCTGTCCTCCCCGCCTCCACCTACCCTGATGTTGAGGCTGGCCACCACCACCTCTCCAGTGGGCTGGCGCTTGGGCTGCCCTACTTGCCCCCACCACGCAGCCCTGCCCAGGCAGCACTTGTCCTACCTGCCTCCACCTGCCCGGATGTTGAGGCCGGCCACTAACACCTCTCCCGTGGGCAGACTCCAGGGCTGTCCCACCTGCCCCCGCCACGCAGCCCTAAGCAAGCAGCACTTGACCTCCCCGCCTCCACCTACCCTGATGTTGAAGCAGGCCACCGCCACCTCTCCCGTGGGCAGGTGCCTGGGATCCCCACCTACCCCCACTACGCTGCCCTACTCAGGCAGCACTTGTCCTCCCCGCCTCCAACTACCCTGGTGTTGAGGCTGACACCGCCACCTCGCCTGAGGGCAGGCGCCTGGGCTGCCCCATCTGCCCCGGCCACGCAACCTGACCCAGGCAGCACTTGTCCCCCCCCGCCTCCACCTACCCGGATGTTGAGGCTGGCCACCACTACTTCTCCCGTGGGCGGGCCCTAGGCTGTCCCACCTGCCCCCACCACGCAAGCCCTACCCAGGCAGCAATTGTTCTCTCCGTCACCACATACCCTGATGTTGAGGCCAGCCACCACCACCTCTCCCTTGGGCAGGCACCTGTGCTGCCCCACCTGCCACGGCCATGCAACCCTACCGAGGCAGCACTCGTCCTCCTCCCCTCCAAGTACCCTGATGTTGAGGCTGACCACTACCACCTCTCCCGTGGGCGGGCGCCTGGGCTGCCCCGCCTGCCCCCTCCACACAGCCCTACCGAGGCAGCACTTGTCCTCCCCGCCTCCACCTACCTGGATGTTGACGCCGGCCACCACCACCTCTCCCATGGGCAGTCGCCTGGACTGCCCCAACTGTCCCCACCACCCAGCCCTACCCAAGCAGTTCTTCTTCTCCCTGACTCCACCTACCTGGATGTTGACGCTGTCCACCACCACCTCTCCCGTGGGCAGGCGCCAGGGCTGCTCCACCTGCCCCGACCATGCAGCCCTACCTTGGCAGCACTTGTCCTCCCCACCTCCACCTACCTGGATGTTGACGCCGGCCACCACCACCTCTCCCGTGGGCAGGCGCATGGGCTGCCCCACCTGCCCCCGGCACGCAGCCCTACCCAGGTAGCACTTGTCCTCCCCGCCTCCATCTACCCTGATGTTGGGGCCAGCCACCACCACCTCTCCCGTGGGCAGGCACCTGGGGTGCCCCACCTGCTCCCACTAAGCAGCCACACCGAGGCAGCACTTGTTCTCCCCGCTTCCACCTACCCTGATTTTGAGGCTGGCCAAGACCATCTGTCCAGTGAGCAGGTGCCTAGGCTGCCCCACCTGCCCCCGCCACCCAGCCCTACCCAGGCAACACTTGGCCTCACCGCCTACACCTACCCTGATGTTGAGGCCAGCCACCACCACCTCTCCCGTGGGCAGGCGCCTGGGCTGCTCCACGTACCCCCACTATGAAGCCCTACCCAGGCAGCACTTGTCCTTCCCGGCTCCACCTACCTTTATCTTGAGACTGTCCACAACCACTTCTCCAGAGGCCGGGCGCCTGCCTGCCCGACCTGCCCCCAACACGCAGCCCTACCCACACAGCACTTGTCCTCTCCGCCACCACCTACCCTGTTATTGAGGCCAGCCACCACCACCTCTCCCATGGGTGGGCCCCTGGGCTGCCCCACCTGCTCCCACCACGCAGCCTACCCAGACAGCACTTGTCCTCCCCGCCTCCACCTATCCTGATGTTGAGGCTGGCCACCACCACCTCTCCCGTGGGCAGGCGCCTGGGGTGCCCCACCTGCCCCCACTAAGCAGCCGTACCAAGGCAGCACTTGTTCTCCCTACCTCCACCTGCCCTGATTTTGAGACTAGCCAAGACTATCTGTCCCGTGAGCCGGCGCCTAGGCTGCCCCACCTGCCCCTGCCTGCCTGTGCTGTCCCACTGGCCCCCGCCTTGCAGCCCTACCCAGCAGCACTTGTCCTCCGCTCCTCCACCTAAGCTGATGTTGAGGCCGGCCACCACCACCTGGCCTGTGGGCAGGCGCCTGGGCTGCCCCACCTGCCCCCGCCACGCAGCCATATACAGGCAGAACTTGGCCTCCCCGCCTCCACCTAAGCTGATGTTGAGGCTGGCCACCACCACCTCTGCCGTTGGAAGGCGCATGGGCTGCCGCACCTTCCCCCACCACTTGGCCCTACAGGCAGCACTTGTCCTCCCCACCTCCACCTACCCTGATGTTGAGGCTGGCTACCACTACCTCTCCCGTGGGCAGGCGCCTGGCTGCCCCACCTGCCCCCGCCATGCAGCCCTGCCCTGGCAGCACTTGTCCTTCCCGCCTCCACCTACCCTGATCTTGAGGCCGGCCACCACCACCTCTCATGTAGCCAGGCCCCTGGGCTGCCCTGCCTGGCCCCGCTACACAGCCCTACCCAGGCAGCACTTGGCCTTCCTGCCTCCACCTTTGCTGATGTTGAGGCAGGCCACCACCACCTTTCCCGTGGGCAGGCACCTGGGCTGCCCCACCTGACCCCGGCACATAGCCCTACCCAGGTAGCGCTTGTCCTCTCTGCCTCCACCTGCCCTGATGTTGAGGCCGGCCACCACCACCTCTCCCGTGGGGAGGCCCCTGGGTTGCCCCACCTGTCCCCACCACGCAGTGCTAACCAGGCAGCAATTGCCCTGCCCGCCTCCACCTACCCTGATGTTGAGGCTGGCCACCACTACTTCTCCTGTGGGCGGGCCCTAGGCTGCCCCATCTGTCCCCACCACATAGCACTACCCAGGCAGCACTTTTCCTCCCCACATCCACCTACCCTGGTGCTGAGACTGGCCACCACCACCTCTCCCGTGGGCAGGTGCCTGGGCTGTCCCACGTACCCCCACCATGAAGCCCTACCCAGGCATCACTTGTCCTTCCCGGCTCCACCTACCTTTATCTTGAGACTGTCCACAACCACTTCTCCCGAGGCCGGGTGCCTCTCTGCCCCACCTGCCCCCACCATGCAGCCCTACCCACGCAGTACTTGTCCTCTCCGCCACCACATACCCTGATATTGAGGCCGGCCACTACCACCTCTCCCGTGGGGGGGCCCTGGGCTGCCCCACCTGCCCCCACCATGCAGCCCTACCCAGGCAGCACTTGTCCTGTCTGCCTCCACCTACCCTGATATTGAGGCTGGTCACCACCACCTCTCCTGTGGGAAGGCACTTGGGCTGCCCCACCTGCCCCCACTAAGCAGCCGTATCAAGGCGGCACTTGTTCTCCCTGCCACCACCTACCCTGATTTTGAGGCTGGCCAAGACCATCTGTCCAGTGAGCGGACGCCTAGGCTGCCCCACCTGCCCCTGCCACCCAGCCCTACCCAGGCAACACTTGTCCTCTCCCTCTACACCTATCCTGATGTTGGGACCAGCCACCACCACCACTCCTGTGGGCAGGTGTCTGGGTTGCCCCACGTACCCCCACAATGCAGCCCTATCCAGGCAGCACTTGTCCTCCTCGCCTCCACCTACCCTGATGTTGAGGCTGGCCACCACCACCTCTCCCGTGGGCAGCCCAATGTGTTGCCCTATCTGCCCCTACCAGGTAGCCCTACCCAAGCAGCACTTGGCCTGCCTGCCTGCACCTACCCTGGTGTTGAGGCTGGCCACCACTTCCTCTCCCATGGGTGGGCCCTAGGTTGCCCCATTTGCCCCCACCACGTAGTCCTATCCAGGCAGCACTTTTCCTCCCCACATCCAGCTACCCTGATGTTGAGGCCGGCCACCACCACCTCTCCCGTGGGCAGGTGCCTGGGCTGCCCCACCTGCCTCCGCCACGAAGCCGTACCCAGGCAGCACTTCTCCTCCCCACCACCACCTACCCTTATGTTCAGGCTGGCCTCCACCAACTTTCCCGTGGGTAGGTGATGAGCTGCACTACCTGCCCCCGCCACATAGCCCTACCCAGGCAGCACTTGGCCTCCCTGCCTCCACCTACGCTGGTCTTGAGGCTGGCCACCACCACCTCTCCCGTGGGAAAGAATGTAGGCTGCCTCAACAGTACGCACCACGCAACCCACCCATGCAGCACTTGTTTTCCCTGCCTCCACCTCCCCTGATGTTGAGGCCGGCCACCACCACCTCTCCCGTGGGCAGGCGCCTGGGCTGCCCCACCTGCCCCCGCCACGAAGCCGTACCCAGGCAGCACTTGTCCTCCCCGCCTGCACCTACCCTGATGTTGAGGCTGGCCAACACCAGCTCTCCTGTTGACAGACGCCTGCGCTGCCGCACCTGCCACCGCCACGCAGCCCTACACATGCAGCACTTGTCCTCCCCGCTACCACGTACCCTGATGTTGAGGCTGGCCAACACCAACTCTACAGTAGGCGGGCGCCTGTGCTGCACCACCAACCCCCAGCACGTAGCCCTACCCAGGCAGTACTTGGCCTCTCTGCCTCCACCTACCCTGATGTTGAGGCTGGCCACCACCACCTCTCCCGTGGGTTGGCGTCTGGGCTGCCTCACCTGCGCCCGCCACGCAGAACTTCCCAGGAAGCACTTGTCCTCAGCTACTCCACCTACTCTGATTTTGAGGGTGGCCAGCACCACCTCTCCAGTGGGCAAACGCCTGGGCTACCCCACATACTCCACCATGTAGCCCTACCCAGGCAGCACTTGTCCTCCCTGCCTCCACGTACCCTGAGATTTTGAGGCTGGCCAACACTACCTCTCGTGGGCGGATGCCTGTGCTGCGCCACCTGCCCCCACCACGCAGCCCTACCCAGGCAGCACTTGTCCTCCACACCTCCACCTACCCTGATGTTGAGGTTGGCCACCACCACCTCTCCCGTGGGCGGGCCCCTGGCTGCCCCACCTGCCCCCACCAGGCTCCCTACCCAGGAAACTATTTTCTTCCCCGCCTCCACCTACCCTGATGTTGAGGCCGGCCACCACCACCTCTCCCGTGGGCTTGCCACCTGACTGCCCCACTTGCCCCCACCACGTAGCCATATACAGGCAGAACATGGCCTTCCTGCCTCCACCTAAGCTGATGTTGAGGCTGGCCACCACTACCTCTTCCGTGGCCAGGCGCTTGGGCTGCCCCACCTGCCCCCGCCACGCAGCCCTACCCAGGCAGCACTTGTACTCCCTGCCTCCACCTACCCGGATGTTGAGGTTGCCCAGCACCACCTCTCCGGTGGGCATGTGCATGGGATGCCCCACATGGCCCCACCATGCAGCCCTACCCAGGCAACACTTTTCCTCCCTGCCTCCACCTACCCTGATGTTGAAGCCGTCCACCACCACCTCTCCCGTGGGCAGTCGCCTGCACTGCCCCACCTCCCCCGCCACGAAGCCCTACCCAGGCAGCACTTGTTCTCCCCCCTTCCACCTACCCTGATGTTGAAGCCGGATACCACCACCTCTCCCATGGGCCGGCGCCTGCGCTGCCGTACCTGCCCCTGCCACGCAGCCCTACTGAGGCAGCATTTGTCCTCCCTGCCTCCACCTACCCTGATGTTGAGGCTGGCCACCACCACCTCTCCCGTGGGTGTGATGATGGGGATGTTTTCACAGATGATGCCGTGCTCCACATCTACCACTTGGCCTGGAGAAAGGAAATGATGGAGGGCGGGCGGGCATCATTCCCACAAAGCGGGGTTCCATGTACACCTATGCTGCCCCTCCCTAACTGCCCAGGTGCTGGTGTACCCTCACTGTGCTCTGGGCAGGGGAGGGGCAGCACAGCTGCTTTTCTGGGCCTCTAGAACCCAAGGCACCATGTCTCACCTCCTGCTCTGCAGCCCCCCCCCCCACCACCTGAAGGCAGCATCTAATTCTGGGCCTTCTCTGCTGTAGCCCCTGGCTCGTACTGTAGCTGGCTGGACAACCTTGCCTGTGGTTGTACACTGCCTGAGCTCTCTTGGACCACGCTGGGTGGGTGAGTGACCACCTCCATGCCAGAACGACATCCCCCCTTTGGCAAAGAGAAGTACAGATCAGGGCACCCGGAAGGAACGTGGTGGATCAGCAGGTTGGTGGCAGCAACCACTCTGAGGAGGATGGCCTTCTGACCCATGGCTCTCCCCTGAAACCCTCCCTACAGCCCAGCTCAAGGCAGTGGAAGTCCTCCAAGACCCTGCTGGCCAGCCCTCCCCTCCCTGGTGGACTGACGGGGGTGGGGGTGCCATAACCCAAGTGTCCAAGCTGAGGCAGGGGCTGCTGGGAAGGGCAGGAGGGGAGGAGGAGCTTGGCAGCAAGTCAGCAGGGCCAAGACAAGAAGGGGCACTTCTGGGCAGGGAAACTCTTACCTCGGATCTTCAGAGGCCCCTCCACACGAACACCAGAGCTCACAACGGCCCCAGGACCCACTGGAGCATCCTCCGGCTCCCCAGGCCTCTTAAAATGACAGTGCTGGACGTCTTTGAAGACCTGGAACATCTCATGAACTCGGGCTGTGTAGCCAGCCAACTCTGTCACCTGTGGGGACAGCCACCCTGGCTCAGTCTCTGTTAGCGAGGAGGAGAGGGGAGTGGGAAGGTGGGGGTCAAGCCAGGGGTACCTCCTTGTACGATGACATGATACGCTCAATAGCATCCGCAGCAGCCGTGAGGAGGTTGCGGGCGATGGTGAAGGCTTCGGTGCGTTCGCTCACCAGCTCCTCCTCTCTCTTCTCCAAGGCAGCCTTTCTCACTGCCTCTGAGTCTACTGAGGGCAAAGAAGGGAAGGGGCAGAGACAATGGGAAGTCCAAAATGAGCCACTATGGAGCAAGAACAGTCTTTGCAACACAGGATGCTGGGACAACTGGATCTCTACGTACAAAAGAGTGAAATGGGACCCCTACCCCACACCATACACAGATGTTAACTCAAAATGGATCGTAGGCCTAAATGTAAGAGCTACGACTATAAAAATCTTAGAAGAAGACATAAATCTTCGTGTCCTTGAATTTGATAATGGCTTCTTAGTTTGGATACCAAATTTACAAGCAACAAAAGGAAAAACAGATGAATTGCACTCCATAAAAATTGAACACTTTTGTGTGTCAAGGAACATCATCAATAAAGTAAAAAGACAGCCCACAGACTGGGAAAAAAAATTTGCAAATCCTACATCCAGTGAGGATCTAGCATGCACAATATATGAAGAATTCTTACAACTCAACAACAAACAGAGAAATAACCGAACGAAAAAGCGGGCAAAGGATCTGAACAGATATCTCTCCAAAGAAGATATACAAACGGCCAACAAGCACATGAAAAGATGTTCGACATTAATCGCTGTGGAAATGCAAACCAAAACCACTATAAGACACCACTTCACGCCCGCTAGGATGGCTAATGTGTTAAACAACAACAACAATAACAGATAACGACGAGTCTTGACGAAGATGCCGAGTAAGTAGAACCTTCACGTATTGCAAGAAGGGATGTAAAATGGTGCAGACTCTGTGGAAGTCTGGCAGTTCCTCAACACGTTAAATGTAGAATTTGTATGTGGTCCAGCAATTCCACTCCTGGGCATGTATATACTCAGGAGAACCGAAAACAGGTATGCCAACAAATCTTTGTACGTGAACATTCATCGCGGGATTACCCACAACAGCCGAAAAGTGGGAACAACCCAAGTGCCCAACAACAGAAGAAGAGAGAAAGCAAACGTGGTGCACGCGTACAATGCAGCGTTACTCAGCCACGACAAGAAATGAAGTCCTGATACATGCTGCCACATGAACCTTGGAAACATGACGCTCAGTGAAAAGCCGGACACAAAAGGTCACCTGCTGTATGATTCCATTTATGTGAAATGTCCAGCACAGAAAGTTCGGAGACACAGCAAGTACGTTAGTGGTTACCTGGGGCTAGGGTAGACAGGAATGGGGTGACTGCTAATGAATGTGGGGTTTCCTTTTTAGGGTGATGAAAATGTTCTGGGATTAGATAGTGGTGATAACTCTGTGGCCATCCTAAGGAGCACTGAACTGCACACTTTAAACAGGGGGATTGTATAGTATACGAGTTACATCTCAGTAAGACTGTTTAAAAAAATGAGCCAGTGGGCGCCTGGCTTTGTTTCCCCACCCTCCATCCCGCGCTGCTGCTGCCAGCCCCTCCCAGCCCCTCCCGGGATCATCCCCCCTGGACCTGCCATACCGGGCCTCTCAAATGCAAGTTTCCCACTTTCTGCCCCTCAGCTGCTGTCTCCCACTTCCCTCTCATCTCCTCCTGTACCGTATTCCTTGACCTTGGTGAGAACGCCAGTCCCTGGCACCTCTTTCTCCCCAGGAGCCTGCTCCTGTCTTCACTTGCTTTTAGAACCCACCCTAGACCCCATGGTCCCTCCCCTTTCTCGTCCATGGCCTAACTTCTTTGGCTCTTGGAGCCCCAGAGGAGCAGAGTTTTCCCATAAGAACTGTTCAGGAAATGCAATGGGGAACAAGGAGGCGGCCAACTCCTTGGTGTGGATAAGTGAGCAGTGCCTGTCCTCTGGGGAGGGCAGGAAGGTTCCAAGACAGACATGCAGGGGGACCCCTGTGGGCAAGGAGGGGAGGGACGGGGAACTCAGCTCAGGGCAGATGGCCTACAGAGCAAGGTGGAAAGGGGCAGGACGGTAGACAGAATGCCTCACAATCTGGGACATGAGTGGTGGCAGTGGCAAGGGGGTTAGTCCCAGCAGTTGAAGGGCCTAGGGCTTCCTTTGCACCTGCCTTCAGGGACACAGCCTCTGACAGGCAGAGGGGGCACAGCCCTCCTCCCCTGCTGTCCTTAGGTGGACAGTCACTGTGGAGAAAGGGCAAGGTGTGCGGTCTTCCGTCCCATGGATGCTGGCAGGTAATGGCACTCCTGCTCTCTGCAGGGTCCCAGGAGCCCCAGGCAGCTAAAAGCAGGAACCTGGAGCAGGAGACCTGGTGGCCATTCCCAGCAAGGCTGCTGGGCTGGAGCTGGGAGCCATTGGCCCCACCATCTTCCCAGGCCCTCCAGCCTTTGGTGCCAGCAAGCACAAGCCACCGGAGTCCAGGGGCAGTGGGCCGCAAAAGTGGTGGGTTCAGGAGGACAAGCCTGACTGAAATCTCCCCACATGGACAAGTGCCTGCCTGCTCACCATCCCCTCAGAAAACCAACCCTTCCCGCCAGCCCCCAGCACTCTCAGCCTCCTTTGAGTGCCTGGTGCCCTTGCTAGCCACCAGGTACTGGGGACACAGCAGGGCCCAAACAGACAAAACTTCCTGCCCTCTTGGAGCTCACAGTCCAAGGCAGGGAGAGAGATGAGAAACCTGACAGAGATGTGAAAGAGCTGGGGTGTTTGATGGTGACTGGTGCCAGGGAGCAGAAAGGTGGGACAGTGGTCAGGACAAGGCCTCATGAGAGGGCACCAGTGAGCAAAGCTCAGAGAGAGAGGTCGAACGAAAGGGCATTCCTGGCACAGCCTGCAGCATGTGCAAAGGCCCTGAGGCAGAAACATACCTGGGGTTTTGAGGGCATAAGGAGGCCAGTAAGACCTCAGTAGACAGAGAGCGCTGCATGGGTAATGTAATACAGAGTATAAAAGTGGCAGTAAAAAAATGAGAAAATAAGAGACTTAAAAAACAGGCATATTTGAAAAGGAATCAAATCGCCCTTGTAGAAATGAATACCCACTGCCATTGAGTCGATTCCGACTCCCAGCAACCCTATAGAACAGACTAGAATTACCCCATAGGGTTTCCAAGGCTGTAATCTTCAGAGGAGCCCTGGTGGCACAGTGATTAAAGTGCTTACCTGCTAACTGAAGGGTCAGCAGTTTGAACACCCCAGTTGCTCTGTGGGAGAAAGATGTGGCAGTCTGCTTCCGTAAGGAATGCTGTCTTGGAAACCCTATGGGGCAGTTCTACTCTGTCCCTCAGGGTTGCTAGGGGTCAGAATCGACTCGACAGCAGTGGGAATCTTCATGGAAACAGACCACTACATCTTTCTCTTGCAGAGTGGCTGGTGGGTTTGAACTGCCAACCTTTTGGTTAGCAGCTGAGTGCTTTAACCACCGTGTCACCAGGGCTCCTTTCACTGAAATTTTAAAAACAAGTGAACACAGCTGAAGAGAAAATTGGTGAATTAGCAAGCAGAAGGATCATCTATGGAAATCGCCCAGAAGTCAGCACAGATAGTGCCAGGTGGGAAACAGTGAAGGGAGATGAAGGGACTCAAAGAATAGCGAGAGACCCAGCAGGAGTTCCAGAAAGAGAGAGTATATTTGAATAGATAATATCTGAGAATTTTCCAGAATGCTTGAAAACCCTGAATATTCAAAGACTACCCAAGTCTCAAGCAAGATAAATAAACAGAAACCCACACCTAAACACATCTTAGTGAAACTGCCACAGAGAAAGATCAGAAAAGCACTAGAGAGAAAATGCAGGTTATAAAGGAAGGACAATAGAGCTGCTAACATTTCTCACCAGCTACAGAACCGAGAAGCCGATAAAATATTGTCAAAGCCCTGAGGGAAAGTAACTGCTAACCTCAACTTCTACACTCAGCTAAATTCTGATGTGGAAAAAAGGCTGAAAAAAAGACATTCTCAGACAACAAGAAAATTGAGTTTTCCCCAACAAAACCACGCCAAAAGAATGTGTTCAAAAGATGTGTACCTAGAAGGAGGTAACCGAACACAGAAGGGAGGGATGGGGGCAGAGAAATTGGTAAACGTGGGTGAATTCGAACAAGCACAGACTGGATAAAACAACAGCAAAGTCTCAAAACGAGGGGCACCCAAGCTTCCCCCGGGGCCCCACCAACATGTGGGAGGGGGACTGGCTCTTGGAGTGGCAGTGCTCCAAGGAGGAGGGGAGCTATCGATTAACCTAAGCCTCTTTTCAATGATGCGTGGTGACGTTTGAACAGTAACTGCTAAAGACTAAAAGGAGAACGTATACCTTTCAGATCAGTAGAGAGACAAAATGAAAATAAAGAAACCTGAACGGCTAAGACAAGAGGCAGGTCAGGCTTCCCCCTCCCGCAAGGCCTTCTGGCCAAATCACTTCCCTTTGCAACCTACGGATGGAGAATCAAAGGCACACTAGTGGATGCTGCTCTACTCTCTGTCTCCCCGCGTTCAAGTGGCAGCAGGTTCAAGGGCAGGGACATGTGAACGAGGGTGCACGTGGGTGGTGAAGGGACACCCTGAAGTGCAGTCCCTGGGCATGGCTATGAGCAGCGCTATGAAGGCGAGGCACACGCAGGGGGAAGGACACTGAGGAGCTGACTGGAGGACTAGCCCGTGGCCCAGGGTCTGGCTCTCACCTGACTCCGAGTAGCCAGTGGCGGTAATGATGGGTACAGCCACCATGAGCAGGCCTGAGGCGCTCCATACATACTTCATGAGGAACTGCTCCAGCATGACGTACCACAGGCGCTCCAGCAGGATGAGGTTGATCTGTGAGGCCAGGTCCTGGTAGGAGTGCCGCAGCAGGGCCAGCTCTACCTGCGGGCCACCAGAGAGCCAGCGGCCTGGTGAGAATGGCCGGGCTGGGCGACAACCCAGAGGACCCAGAGCACTGCTCACACAGGCCACACCACTCAATGGTCTGACAAGGCTTACAACAGGGCTGTGTTTACAGAGGACGGGTCTGAAACCAGCGGCAGGGGCTTGCCCAAGTTTCTAGCACTGGGGCACAGCAGCAGTGACAAAGGAACTCACCCTGACTGGGGCTGGGGCGCTCAACGCTCCCTTCTTTGCTCTGGGCAGCTTCTAGCCTCTGTGGAGCCCATACTCTGGGCAATCATTTGGGGGCCTCCGTCCCAACACCCTCCTCCTGGCCCTGGTTCCCAGGCACGGAGACCGAAAGCAGTGGCACTGGTAGCACCTTGGTTTTGAGAACACTGAGCCCAGTCTCTCCCTCCCTAGGCACTGCCCTGCCAGTCTACTTTTCCAAAGTTCCTTGTAGTGAGAACTTATACTGCATTTTCCCACAGAAACCACGAGGGCGCGCTTCACAGCCAGTCCCTCTGGCCTTGCTCCATGTTGGACTGCCCCAAGCCCACAGCCCTCTGCCTCAGGCCAGCTTCCGGCTCCAGCCCGCTGGCTCCACAGTGGTGTGGAGCCTCCCCTCCCATTCCTCCATTGGCTACCACCTGCCATATCAGGGTGGGGACAGGGTGGGGGGGAGGGGCCTTGGTGGATGGGTCCTGCAGGGCCCAAAAAAGAGAGAGGGTGGAGAGAGGAAGAGGGTTCCTTGTGGCAGCAGCAGACCAACAGACTGTGGAGACATGGAGGTCTCCAGAAGTGGTGACGGCAAAGGGGGCCATTGGGTTGTGGACTTCTTGGCTCAGTACAGGGACCCTCTGGACGCCCAGCCTGGCCTTTCCACACCCAACCGACTGCCCAGACTGGCTCCTTTTGCCAAGTGCTTTCGCACTAGGCTCTCCATTTGATTCTCGCACCGCCTCATCGAATGTGCTCATTGTACAGTAGGCCAATGAAGCCCAGAGAGGCAAAGTGCCCTGCCCAAGGTCACACAGCATGGAGGTAGCAAGCACTGCTGGAATTTGAATCACGCTGCCAAAGCCCTTGAAAACCCTGGTGGCATAGTAGTTAAGAGCTACATGAACCAAAAGGTCGGCAGTTTGAATTGACCAGGTGCTCCTCGGTCACTATGAGTTGGCAATGGGTTTGGTTCTTGGTTGCCAGAGTCCTTAGGAGAATAAGATTCTTTTAATTGTTCCCAAGTAAATAAGAGGGTGTGTGTGTGTGGAAATGACCCCTCCATGGGAATTCCAATAAAAACAGAATGCTCTGCTATAGAGCCCTCCACTAGCCAGCCAGTCGCTTTTGCCCTACCTGGAGATCTGAGCCTGGGCCAGTGTCCGTGGGGACATCAGCCAGTGAGGTTGGGGTGCGACATATGTCTGCACAGCCAGCGCATTCAGCCCACCCTGTGGCCCGTCACCCCCTCCTCTCCCTCCCCCACCCAGCTCCTCATCCACCCAGGCAAGCAGACCTCCTGGGTGGCCTCTATGTATTGAAGCTGGCCAAGGGGAAGTCCTTCAAATGTCTCTCCTGCCTACCCCCACCCAGGGCCTCGGGCCAAGTCTCCCGTTCCTGAAACGAGCCCGCATCGAGCCCGCATCTTCCGAGCACCCTGGCAATCTGGACTTGCACTGTGAGCTGGCAAGTGTGCCAGCCAGAGCTGATAATGTAGCCACGGGGAATGTGCCAAGCACCTCACCCAAGGCCACAGCTGCCTGCCAAGGCGCTGCCAGCCTGCATGCAGGAGAGGAGGATCGGGCAGAGGGGATCACAGCCCAGTGTTGGGCACTTGTTCCCCTGATCAGCAGCCAGCTCCTGGCCCAGGACGCCCCTCCCTGCGGAGAAGGTTGACGACAGGCCGTTTTGGTCCAGGAGAAGTCTGCTCCTGTGCCCAGTGCAAAGCCACCAAGACAAGGTCGGGGTCCTGGGAACACATGCAGGCCTTCAGGGAGCAGAGGCCATCGTGCCCCTCCCCCCAGGAGAACCGAAACCAGAGTCGCAGGGAGCAGGGCCTGAGGCAGCTGCAACCCCAGGCACGAGGAAGGGGAGGGGCGAGGCGAGATAAAGGGAGTGCTGGCCGGGAGTAACCTTGCTGCGCCCCCCCTCAGGCTGGCCGCCCAGGAAGCTGTGCCTGGGGGCCGGGCGGAAGGGCGGTCACGCTGGGGCAGGCTGGCAGGAAGTGCGTCCCGCTGCAGCGACGGCCGGGCCAGTGGGCCCTTGGGGGCGGCTGTGACCCTAAGCGCTGCGACTGCCACGCTGGGCGCTGCTTGTTAATCTCCGCGTGGGCTGAGTCATGCCCATAATGCCCAGCTGCCAGACGCGGGCCCTAGGCCGGCCTTCAAAGGGCCGAAGGGCTGGCCAGGAGGCCGTGCATCCACTCGTCCCGCTCCCAGTGGTCTGCTGGAGTGCGCAAGGTGGGAGCTCTGAATCCGAACCGCTAGGATCCACAGCCCAAGGCCAGCGGTGCTGCCCAGGAGGGAGGAAGCAGAAGTGGCCTGGAGTGTGCAGGCGGCTGGGACCAGGCAACCCCCACCAGTCTTCCTGCTTCTCCATTTCTGCAGCCCAGGGCCCTGTCTGTTCTCAGCCCCCTCTTGCATCCACGCTGTGCCCCCACCCCAGGCCTTCCTCATGCCTCCCAGCGCCCCAACCTGCCCCACCTCGTGGCCCCCGTAGAAAGCGATCTCCTCCGAGTTGGCCACCACACGAGAGTGCATGTAGCGCAGCTCCCCCTTCCTCCGCGCCTCCTCTGCCACTAGCTCCCCGAACTTGGGTGAGAAGGCCCGCAGCACGTTGGCGGTGAGGAATACCACGAGGCCAGCAATGGCCGAGGGCCAGGCTGTGCCAGCTCCGCGGGAGCGGGCTGCCCGAAGCAGGGTGTAGGAGGTCACAGCCACGTCCAGGAGCGGCTTGGTCAGGTTGGAGTAGAGGTGAGCCACAGAGGCAGCAAAGGCTACCAAGTCCTCTGTCAGGGACTGGTCAGGGTTGCGAAGGCGCCCGTCCATGTTGCTGACTCGGTAGTAGGTCTGCTGGGAGAAATAGAGGCTGTAGGCGTGGGCCACCAGACGGCTGCGGAAGGACAGGGCCAGCTGGCCCTCCAGGTAGCGGATGGCACTGTTGATGAAAGTGGCAGGTAGGGCGATGAGGAGCCACTGGAGGAGCTGCCAGCCGAAGGCCCGTGGGTCCTTGCGGACGATGCAGCGGGCCAAACGTCCATCCAGGCGGGCCACATAGACCGACAGGAAAGTCCGGCTCACCAGGGCAGCCGAGTGCAGCGCCAGGAGCCCGGTCTCCCGGCACAGGACCCGGGGAAAGAGCAGGCGCAGGAGCCACAGGAGTCGTTGCAGGAACACCCGGTTCACGCTGGCCTTGGCTGCTGTGGCTGCTGCCCCGGAGGCCTCCTGCGCGGGCTCCCCTGCTGGCCCTGGAGGGCCCCTTGCTGGACCCAGGCACTGCCGCACCAGGGGGTAGATTTTGTGGGCTCCATAGGCGGTGAGGGCCAGGACCACGGCTGTGCGCTTCAGCGTGGTCACCCTCGAAGGCCGGGGGGTGGAGAGCACCGGCATGTCACCTGGTTGGCACCCGCTGGGCTGGGACTAGTGCCTGAGACTGCAGTCCAGGCAGGTGGCTGGAAGGGTCCTTGCTCTGACCCCGGGCTCGTTGTCTAGGCAACTGGAGGCCTTGCACTGGTCACTGAAATTGTTGCTTTAGGCAACTGAGGCGCTGCTGGGGCCCCTGGTGCGGTGGGCTCAGGGCCCTCCAGTGTCTTGGCCTCTTCAGGCAGCTGAGCAGGAAGACCTTAGCTCCCCTCTGTGTCAGTCTCCTAGCCCTTGGTGTCAGAGCTTTGAAAGGTTGAGGGCAGGGAGGACTTCTCTTCCCCTCCACCTCCTCCTACCCAAGTGGAGCCCCCGCCCGGGGTACCAGGCGCGTACGTCCGCTCCACAGCCTGGCTGAAGCGACAGTGACTCCGCCACTGGCCCATAATCCCCACCCACCCACCCCTCCCCAGGGGCGAGTCAGGGAAGGGGAGGAGGCGGAGGAGGAGCGGGAGGCGGAGCCCGGGCGCAGGGCTCCGCACCCCGTTCTCGCCCCACGGGAAGGCCCCGCCTCCTCCCCGCCTCCTCCCCGCCACAGAGACCTGGAGGGCCACGCGGACTGGAGGAGCGGCCTTCGCCTTCCCGCCAAGGCCCCGCCCCGCTCCGCGCGCGCCGCGAAACCGCGTTGCCTCGGGGCCGCCGGCTGCCCGCCCCGCCCGGGCCTCGGCGCCCTGCCCTCAGCTGGGGGGGTGGTGGGCAGTGGCCGTGGGGGGAGCCGCCCGGGCCTCGCCACGGTTGGTGGGCGGGCTGGGAAGGGCGTGGCCGGCGGGGCCACTTCCGGCTTCCGGCCGCGGGGGAAGGGGCGGGACTTGCGGCTGTGGAGGGAGGGTTCGGCGGCGGCTGCGGCGGCAGCGCGTGCGTCGTGGCTGAGGTGAAATTCGGCCAGCGGCCTGCGCGCTGGTGTGTGCGCTGAGGTCCTCAGGCACCTCGACGGGTGCAGCGGGGCTGGTAGCTAGCGGAGAGAGGCCCGGGGGCCGGGGCTGCGGGGCGCGTCGCGAGCCAGGGCGTAGAGCCTGCGGGCCAGGCTAAGGGAGTCGGGGCGGCGGGGCGGCGGGGCGGCGGGGCGGCGGGGCGGCGTCCGCGGGCGGAGCCCGGCTCAGGGCGCGGGCGGGCGGCGGCGAGCCCTCGTGAGGAGCCGTCACGGTGGGAAGTGGAGCCGCGAGTGGGTTGAGGCGCCGAGTCGGCGGAGAGAGCTTGCGGCCCGGGCCATGGCGGAGCCCCTGGGGTAGCGCGGCCCAAGTGGAAAGGTTTCTGAGCTTGCGGTGGGCAAGAGCAGAGCTACCGTAGTTTGCCAGGGAGGGCACCTCTGGCTTTCTAGAAGAGTGATCCTTCTCGAACTTTCTCTGCATGGGGCCCTGAGGTGCTTAGTGGAGACCTGAGTTTTCCCTTGGCCCTGGCTTCTGCCCTCTAGGAGTCGCTCTTGTGGGCTTTTCTGAGGCACCGCGAGTCATCCAGGCCCGCTCGGAGGCCGCAGCGGCAGTTGCAAGGCTGTTTTCGCCCTGGCCTTCTCAGTGGCCGCTGGTGCAGCCCCACAGGGAGGGCTGCTGCTTTTCTCTAGGCCCTCTTGGGAGGGCTGGGGGATAGGGCCTCCAGACTGCCCCCGGGGGTGGGGGCCGCCACGCAGCTTTGAGAGGAAGTGCTGTTCCTGGAACACTGCAGTGCCGGAGCTGCAGCAGAGCTCCTCTTGGCTGGGAAAGGAGCGTGCCCGACGGCCGTCTGAGCAGCTCTGCTGTTTTGTGTAATGCTTTTTATTGAAAGTGCTTTTGCAGTCGAACATGCATAAGGAGTCTCTTGGACTCCCCAGAGAAAGGGGCCCATTTGGCGAACAGTCATCAAGAAAGGTGGCACTGGACATGTTAGAACACATACTAGAGGGCAGCAGTGACTTTATTCCAGCCAGTGGAAGTTTGTTAGGCTCTGGAACAGTATTGGCCAAGTCGCCCTGCTGAGCTGAGCTGTGTCCCAGCCAGTGCTTCAAAGACTCCGAAGTAGGGCGCTAGGGTACAGGTTAAAGAATGGCTGTCCCAGTCTCTCAGGGACCTTGAACTGGCTGTCACTGGCTACCCAACTCTCATGCTTCTCTTGTTCCTTCTCTGCCCTGTCAGGAAAGTGCTTACTTCATTGGAAACCATCTAGCTGCAGAGGATGAGTCTGCAGTGGGTCGCAGTTGCCACCTTCCTCTATGCAGAGGTCTTTGCTGTGTTGCTTCTCTGCATTCCCTTCATTTCTCCGAAAAGGTATGGCCTGTGGAGCAAGCAAGCGAGCAGGAGGGTGACTGGCGGTCTGTTGCCGAGGCTGGTAGCTTATGTGTACAGAATTGGTGGGCCCTGGAATTGGGACCGGGCAGGAACAGGTAGAAATTGTCTGGGGTTGGGGTGGCAGAGGTTATGCTTAGTACTGCCAACCTTCTACCGTGTTGCTGTTCTGCTTTGTCACATTTGGCTGAGTTCCTTTCCTGTGCGTCCTGCCTTCTGGTCTTCAGAGTGCCCCGAAGAAGACCGTCTATCTCTAGTTATGGTTCTGGGAATCATGCCCTCCTTTCTACCCTTAGGTCCCTGGGGTGCTGGGGATGGCAGTGTGGGATCCTGAAGAGTTGTACCACTGGATCACATTGCTGCTGAGTTGGTGACTTCTGTCCTCCTAATTAGTCTCACTAGCATTGCCTCATGAGGATTACTCAGCCTGTGAAGGGTGAAGCCATGTTCTGTTTTAATGGACGGAGGACCTGTTAAGAGTTGATTTGGAATGAATTTTTAATTACACGTGGTACAGAAACACATCCTTACTAAAATTAAGAAGTTACAAATAAGACTAAGTCTCTCCAGGTTCTTAAAAAAAAAAACGTTACATTGCAAGGCACAGACTCCCGACCTGATAAAATAGGAAGTATACGGCTCCACCAAAGACCAAACCTAAACTGTTCATCCCTCGTAGAGTTCAGAGGAAATGCAGCAGACAGAAAAACCCCTTGGAGCTGGATCTGGGAAACTTTATAAGACGAATGACCTGGTTTCTTCGAAGAATAAATGGCAGAGGGAAAGGGAAACTTCTAGAATAGAGATTTAAGATACCATCTACATGTAGGACTGGAACTTTGTCGGGTTCTGAGTCAAACCAACTCTTTAAAAGACTGCCCAAATTAGAAATTTGAACTCTGGCTTTGGTATTGAGAAATTACTGCTAATTTTCTTTATGTCTGGTAACAGTGTTGTGATTATATTAAATATTTTTAAAGGGTCTTGTGTTTTAGAGGTCTGTACTGAAACATCTGTGGATGAAAATGATAGGTCACCTGGGATTTGTTTCATAATTTAGAGTACAGACGAAACAACATCAGTCAAGATCAGTTTAAAGAAATGATACGTGTGCGTGGTGGGAATTTTGAATACCACAAAAGGGAAGGTGGGAAAATTAAGTTTCCTACCTCAGAGATTACCATTTTTTAAGAATGTGGTTTTTGAGTAATTTCTACACATGGACAAGCATCTTTATATTTTGTTAATCCTTCTGACCGGATGTCATAAACTGGACAACAGCAGCTGAGGCTGACTGATTTTTGGCTGTTAGGGAAGAATGCACAGCCAGATTTCTGCTCTGTTCAGGGCCCAGGGTCCAGTGTGTCTTTCTCTTCAACCCCAGTCCATTTTGTCTTTTTCACAGATGGCAGAAGATTTTCAAGTCCCGCCTGGTGGAGCTGGTGGTGACATATGGCAACACCTTCTTTGTGGTTCTCATTGTCATCCTTGTGCTGCTGGTCATTGGTGAGTGAGCTGTGGCTGAGGTCAGCTACCTGACCTAGACCGCTTGCTGTGACCTCTGCCATTGAGTTGTAAACCCACTGCAAAGCCCTGTGCTACGTTGGGCTTCTCCGACATAGACTGATTGTGTGCCCCCTCTCTCTGTCTTGGTGAAGTGTCTCTCTTCATTCACGAAGAGGGTCCTGTTGACTTTCAGCAGGGTCTTTACTCTGAATGGCATTTCTAGCAGTGGGGTGGGCATAGACCGAGCAAACTTTTACGTGCCCAAAGATGACCACCTCATGTTGCTGAAACCAAGAGAAGCTAAGTGACCCATGACCTTGGTCTACTTAGCACTATTCACCAGTCACTTACACGGCATCGCTTGTCTTCTCCCTCCATGCTTGACCCAGGCTTTGAATCCAATAGACAGCAAGCCTAGTTGGGAAAGGAAGCTCTGCCAGATGCCTGCTGCAGTAGGAGAAGGGGAGATAGAGCATATCTTTGGGGACGTCCCCATATCCTCAACTGCTCGGGGTCTCGGTTAGACTGTTAGGTCTTTTAGGGTCCTTCCAGTCCTGTGGTTCTAGAAACCTCTACGGTGAGGTGTACGCTACTTAGTGCTTGGAAGACAACTGGTCTGAGGACATGCTTGGGGATGAGAATAAGGGGTAGATGGTGCTGAAAGGTGAACATTTGAAGGTCAAGTGGTAGTGGAGACAAGAGGAATCAAGAAAGCCTGTCTGGTGGTTAAATGTTATTTTGCGTGCTTCGTGATCAGTAAGGTCCCCTGCTCAGACTCCACCAAGTATGGGCTCGGTTCTGCTGTAGGAAGCAGTCCCGTCTCAGGGCCGTGCTGCCCTGGTAAGGTACGTGGTACTCTTCCTGCCTGAATCCCCAGCAGAAATGTGGCAGGGAGGGGTTGGGGAGAGAGCCTTGCTTCAAGGCAATGTGCAGAGCCCCACCCTTTAGCAGCAGCATTAGGCATTTATCCTTCTCCTGTCTCGGGGCCTGGCAGATCGGTTCAGGCAGGACTGCCTCTGAACTGGCCAGGTGTGGCCTACCAGCTCCTAGGCGCAGAGGATGGGTGCCAGCTCCCCGCATACCTCTGTGTTCCTGGAGTACTTGGAGAGGCTCCATGGGGTAGCTCTTTCCAATTAGGGTTCTCTCTCTGATCAGCCTCTGAGCCAGGAGGGATAGGGAATATGCGTGTTTTCCCTGGGGCTGAGCTCCATGAAAAGCCGGCTGCTGAGTGGAGTTTTGCTTTTGGGCTTGGGGATGGGAGGGACAGTTCACTGAGGGTCTTGCCCCTTCCCAAACCCAAATGAACATTTCTATTTCCTAGCTGCTGGGTTGGTGCTTCAGGGAGCTTGGTGGGCTGCTAGGGAGATCCTGTGCAGAACCACAGTAGTCGACAAGGGGGGGAGGAGTCAAGGAATTGCTTGGAAGCTCTGGACGTGGCTCTGATGACTGGTTGCTTCCTATCCTAATGTTAAGGATAACCTGCAGAGCCTTCTGTGAATATAAGTGTTAGCAGATAGCAAATGCTGATAAAAGTAACCAGGCAGAACCAGCTACAGCTATAGCCCTGGCTGGCCTCAGCCTTTGTTGGGGAGGGCCTGGATCAGAACCGACCGTGAGGGTGGGTGATGAGGCATCCAGAGACTGCTGACCTCAGGCAGGGCACTGAGATGGGGGGGGGCCCTGTCGTACTGCGTGCCTGGGTCTCCATTGCTGGATGTCCCCCACCCCCAGTCCACTTGTGTCATCAGTCTAGGTGCTCCTTAGGGGAGTGGGAGTCCTGAATACAGGTGACAGGTGGAAAAAAACGTTTTTTTTTTTTATCTTGTTTTTCTGATTAGAAAAATAATACGTATTTTTAAAATTCAGGCATTTCATTTAGAAGGTTGAACCAGATGCTGTGAATCGACCTTGATGTCGGGCACCCCCATGTGTGTCAGAGTGGAGCTGATTGTTCAGAAGCGGATTGCCAGGTCTGTCTTCTGAAGCAGCTCTGGGTAGACTCAAACCTCCAACCTTCCGGTTAGGAGCTGAGTGCTTAGTTGTTTGCACCCCTCGGGGACTCCAAGTCCCTCAAAATCCCCTGCGTGTCCCACAGGTCACCGTCATTACTGCCTTGTGATTCAGTGTCTGCTGCAGCGGAGTCACTCTGCAAACTGCTTTGTACTGTGTGTTTTTCACTTGTATCCTCCAACCCACCTCAAGCTGGGCTTGTATCCTAGACATCTTTTTTGTACCAATCTCATCCTTTTGGAAGTTCTTGTCATATTCTTTCATATGATAATACCGTAATTAATTTTTCCTTATATAGACACCCTCACACTGATGCACATTTATGTGACTGCTTCTGTAGGATAAATCCCTAGAGGTGGCGTTGCTCAATCGAAGGATGTGAATATTTTAGATTGTGTAATAGGTATTGCTAACTTGCCTTCCGAAAATGTACCAGGTTGTATACCTGCTGATAGGGCTTGAGAGTGTATGTTTCATGATACACAGCACAAAAGCCCACAGCAGAGGTAGGCAGATTTTATAGCATAAGATCACCTCAAAAGCCAAGCAGTCTAAAACCTGAAATCAAAAACCAAACCTTACAATAATACCCATACGGCCATAGCTTGTCCCTCTCACATGGGGGCCCGTTAAGAGCACATAAAGATCTATGTAAAGAAGAGATCTCTGCTCTCTTGAAGTTAGGAGTAGAAAGACAATAAACACGTAATTAAGATCGTTTTGGGTATGGTATGTATCATAAAGAAAATGAAATAGGGTGACGTGATTGAAAGTGACTGCTTTAGGTTAGGTGGTTAAATGCTTATTGTATGCGCTGTTGGAGGCATTGTGTCATGGGGTTCTTTCACTTCCTTCGTTTTTGGTGTACTTGACCTTATGATGAGCATGAATTCCTTTTTGTAATCTCAAGAAAAAATCTGCATGAAATTTTTAGAAAACCTGTTCTAAAGCTTGGAAACCCTGGTGGCGTAGTGGTTAAATGCTACGGCGGCTAACCAAAAAGGTCGGCGGTTCGAATCCACCAGGCGCTCCTTGGAAACTCTATGGGGCAGTTCTACTCTGTCCTGTAGGGTTGCTTTGAGTCGGAATCGACTCGACGGCAATGGGTTTTTTTTTTATCTTAAAGCTTAGAAATAAAAACACTTGAGCCTTTGATAGGCATTCTCTGTGTCTTAACTCCTGGGCTGGTGATGCTTCCTTAGCAGTCTCATTCCCATTGACAGGACTGTCCCGGTTTCTCCTTGGGGTGGCTGAAGGCCCAACTAGATATAAGACATCACTGGGGGCCCCATGGGAAAAGGGGGCTGCCTCAGTTGCCAGTGATGCCTCAGACTCCGTTACTATCTTGAGGCATCTAGCAAGCTGGTCTGGGTAGAATGGAGTGGGGACTGAGGTGAGAAAAGCCGGAGAAGAGGGTGGTTCTGAGGGGAGGGCTTCTGGTAAGGTGCTCCAGAAGGTAGGAGTGGTGGTGGTGTTAGGTGCTGTCGAGTCGATTCCGACTCAAGGTTAGGTGTGTGTAAGTGGGAAACTCCTGATGTGGAGATGACTGGGAAACTGATCAGAGGGAGTGACACCTCAGGCTCATGTTGTCTTTCTGACCTCTACCGCCCACGCTTGCCTATGTGGGACTTAAACACCACCTCTCTCCTCGCCTCCCCACAGACGCTGGCCGTGAGATTTGGAAGTATGATGATGTGACGGAAAAGGTGAACCTCCAGAACAATCCCGGGGCTATGGAACACTTTCACATGAAGCTTTTCCGTGCCCAGAGGAATCTCTACATTGCTGGCTTTTCCTTGCTGCTGTCCTTGTGAGTGTGTTGCAGGGGCTGTGAAGGGAAACCTGGGCTGGCCAGGAAGTGGGGCACGGCTCGGGCTCCTCCTGGGACTTTGACACCCTCCCTACTTAGTGACCTTGAGACAGGCCCTGTCCAGGTCTAGGGGAGCTATACAGTTTCCCCAGAGGCAGCATGCGGAGTGGGCAAGGGTGGACCAGAGGTTCAGAAGACCTGGGGCCTGGCTCTGCTGTAGCTCAGCACATGCTCTTTTAGGGCAACTGTCTCACCGGCTCGCTCCATTTGTACATAGATTGAGGTAAATGACGAGGACTTGGGAGTTTCCCGCCTCTGGAAGAGGACCTATAGAGTCCAGCTTAAAAAGGGCTCGAGCAATACAGGTAGTTCCCGACTTTCAACGGAATTTGTTCTGCCAACTCTGTCGTAAGTCGGCTCTGATGTAAGTTGAATACCTCGTTTTTTTTTTAAGGTTTTCTTTGTTATTGCGTTTTATATTAGTATCTTTATAAATCGTAATATCGATCATCTGAAAACGATAACATCAACAAACTACATGCTGCAACGTTGTAGTACATATTAACGGTTAGAAAAAAAAAAGAAAGAAAACAGACGCTGTAAGTGCAGTTCATTGTAACTCGAATGCATTGTAAGTCAGGGGCTACATGTAGTGGCTTTTTGTGTCTGGGCTCCTGACCCGAGTACAGGGGGCAGAAACATCATAAAGGGGCTGAGACTACCTCGCCCCAGGAAATTCCTCAGATGTTAAACCTGTAAACAGGTATATATGGGACTCCTCAGTTGCCTGAGTGTTTCTGGTGTTTGGTAAGACCGAGTGCCTGGATCAGGGCCAATGGAGTGAGTTGGGCACAGTGATACTAATGTAAAGCACCTGTGTCAGCCTGGGGCCCTGTTTGTTGTCTCGTGCTTCATGTTGGTGTTCTGACCCACTGAGCCACTTGCTAACTGGCTGATCAGTAGCTGTACAGCTAAGATCAAAGGCTTGTGAAGATACTGGGAAGATGTCTACTTTGGGGTTCAGTGCCAAGGAGTCAAACAGTTGTCAGACTGGACTTGCTCATGGTAATTCCCCACTTCGTTTTGTGCCCAAAGACTAAAGACTCTCAGTGCCTAAAAGACTCTACCACTCTCTCTACCTGGTGCAGACTTATTCAGTGGGCATTAGGATGCCTGTCTTTCTGGGTTTCAGATTTCCAGGATTTTAGGGAGTGGAGTCAGTGTTGGAAAAAGTAGACGTCTGTCCCTTCAAGTTAATGTATTTCAAGTTAATACGGAAGTAGTCAAGCACGCCACCTTAAAGCTTTTGGAAGTCAGGAAATAAGGCTGGGAGCACTCAGACGTATTTTTTAGGGTTTCAGGAAGGTCTAAAAAGAGGTATGGTCTTGTGGTCTGAGAGCAAAAGGGAAACAAGTCAGAATTCTGAGATAAGCTTAGATTTCATCTGAAAGAGAGCAGATTGAGCTTTACAGGTGGTATCAGGAAGGGAAAGCCTGTGGTGAGCTCTGGATCATGAAGCACGTTAAAAACAGGACCAAAGGTAGCCCTCTTTATATGTCTGTGTCATGTAAGGAAACAGAAGGTGGAGGGTCAAGGACCAGGATGGGTCACAGAAACGTTGGGAGGAGAGAATTGAAGTCCATGGTGGGTAAGGGTGTACCAGAGTGCTCAGCTGCTGGAAGTGAGTTGCTGTCAGCTTAGACTTGAAATCATTTGCAGTTGCAATTGCAGATCCTTTAGGAATTGCAGAGAGTAGGAGAGATGCTGGAAAACGACAGACAGGCAAGCACCCCAATTTCCAAAGGGGGAAAAGGGTAGATGAGGAAGTAACTAGACTGGGAGAGTCTGCCTGTGACCTCAAGCCGTGTTTTAGAAAGGATGGCTTATAAGAGAGAGGGATCATTTGTGACCACCATGAATTTCTAGAGAACAAGTTTTATCAGTCTTATCCCTGCCTCCTTTTTGGGCAAAATATTAGATCGGTAGATGAAGGGACTGCTATAGATCCAGTGTGTGTGGATTTTCAGCAAAACGTTTGCCAGTTTCCAGTTCTTGTGGACAAGATGCTAAAGGCTGGGCAGGGTACTAGTGAGCTAAGTGTGGCCCTAAGTCACATGTATGGCTGCAAAGAAGGATCAAGTCCGTCTAAAGAGGTTGTGAGGCTCCGTTAGCCTGCTCAGTGCATATCTGAGTGAAGACATTAGTCATGTGGACCAAATGCCTGGAGAAATGGAAGCTAGGAGGAAGAGGAAGTAGGTCGGCTAACATTCAGAACCCACAGCTGTCTAGATGACTGATGAGATCTGAAAATGCTTATAAATGTGCGTGTAGGTTCATACAGATGAGAACAGGCAGAGAAGATAGGGCTAAACAGTTGCTCAGAGAGATTTGGGGTTGTAGCTTATTGTGGCTCAGAATGAGTGCTGTTATTACTTGGGAAAATGATGAGCTGTTACAGGAGCTTTAGAGAAGGCTAGGTCCCTGGGAGGGAGGTGCCAGGCCTGTTGGCTTGCTGTCAGTCACATGCTACCTGAAGGGCTGCATCTGGGGCCCTGCATTTTGAGATTTGCTAGCCAACTGCAAGTTGCTTTTTTCAGGGTGGTAGCAAATAGACTAGGGCTTCACTTCTTCCCCACTGACTGAGGCCTTTAAGTCCTTTCCTGACTCTGGGTTCTGGTTTCCTGATCTCCCTTCTAGCATTCAGGTGCTACAGGTGTGGAATGGTTGCCTCCCTCTTTGTGCTGCCTTGGGGCAGCTAGGCGTACCAGAGGAGTGAGCGTGTGCACAGTCACTGTCACTGCTGTGGAGCCAGGGTGCTGCAGGGTGATTCTTGCAGTTGAGCTTTTAAAGTGATACGTGGTGAAGGTTGCCCCTTTGAGCCTATAGTTCTAGAGTTTGTTGACAAGTGTAGAGAATCTTGTTAACACCACTACAGTCAGGGCACAGAACAGTGTGCAGTTTCCTTTTTAGCCTAAATGGGTGGCTTCAAATAAAAACGTTCCCTCTTTATAGCTGGCAGCATTCCAAAAATAACGCAAGGAGGCTAGGAGGAATAAGTTCATTTTGGCCTATCGTTCCAGTCTGTTCTTCAATGCTGATAATATCATCTCTTGTACCTGCTTCTATCACCCATCCATTTGACAAGCATAGCAGTCCCGATCTCATTTGTTTTTAAACACATAAAACAAGATAAGTGGCTGTATTAACCTCCTGGGTCGAATTGTGGAGGCAGCCACAGATCTTTCTTTTCTCCATCTTACCTATAAGAACGTTTTAAGGCATGTGCCCAGTGTCTGCTGAAAACCACGCGTGCTGTGGCTGCAGCACCCACCATATCCTGATCCTGCCGCTCCGTCCCAGGAGGAAGCAAGGCGGGCCTTGGGTGATGTATTCTAGAAAAGGAAACTGTGATCCCAGGGATCCATATGGGTTCACTAATTGCTCACAAATGATCTGTTTAGTCAGTTCTAGGACTTTGTCAGAAATGTCTCCTCCATCTTAATGTAAGGGTCAGGTCCTGTAACAGTGCTTGTGGCCCTTTGGGAACTTCTCTTTCTTTGCATGACCTTAGCTGTAGAAATGCTCAGACCAGGGTTTCGAAATGGTTCCTTCTGGTTCGAACCCCTGCTGATGATTTGCATTTCTAAGAAATTCCCAGGGAATTATACATAAGAATCACTGGGGGATCTTGTTAAAAGGTAGATTCTGATTCAGTATAGCAGGGTGGAAATGCAGATTCTTATCAGCAAACTCGTTAGAAATGAACATTGATTTCCCAGATGATGAACCACTCACGCAAGAGAGGACTAGACAACTGTGGACAGTAAGAGATCTGCAGGAATCCTGTGGAAAAACCGCCCAGATATACTTTGGGTGAAACAGGCAAATCAGAGCAGAGCAAACAAAAAGTTACACATGTGTGTAAAAAAAATTATTACAAAGTATAGAAACATACCAGTTATTTCCAGGAGCCATCTCTGGGGATGGGACTACAGGGGCAGTCACTCTCTGCACTAGATATTTCTATATTATTCGAAGTTCGGGGGGCTTTGTTTATTTTACAGCCAGAGAGTATTGCTGTTGTTGTCAGAAGAAATATTTATTTCTCAAGTCATATATGGGCTGTATGTGCCTGGAATCAGTTCGTGATGTGAGCTGTTCCTAAAGCTTTACTATTAAAAAATGACACACATCTATGGCTTCTAGTTTGTCCTCACGACACGGTAGATTTTTTTTTTCTTTTTAATAATAGAAAATGGACTGGTGGTGACATGGCTCCCTGGCACCTCGCTGCTCAAAGTGTGGTCTGTGGACCGGTAGCCTCGACATAACCTGGGACTTGTCATAAGTGCAGCCTCTCAGGCCGGCCCCGACTTGCTGCAGGGGAACCTGCGTTTGACAGGACCCCTGGTGACTCCCGTGGATTGTAGAGATTACCAACTGGTTCAGGGCTGCATTGGGGGCGTTTTACTGCCTGGGATAGAGTTCGTCTAGGCCTGGGCACCTGGACGCGTTTACAATAACTGGAACACTCGCACATTCCCCACTTAACTGGGTGGGTTCTTCCAGAAACCATGTTACATCTACCCTTTTGGTTTTGGAAGAAGACTTTCTCTCATCTGTCAGCACATTCTATTTGCCCTAGATAGCGCCCAAGTCCCTTTTCTACATGTTCTCGGTATGTGTTCCTCCTAACTTCTAGACATGTTTTTTTCACAAGGAACCACCAACTCTGTTAGCTGCACACACGTGTCGTGCATGTGTGAGAGTCGGAAAGAGATGTCTCTGCCTTTTTCTTTGCTGCATCCAGTTTGAATCGTCCCGTTCGTGGTCTTAGCTCAACCAGCATGTGAGCATTACCGTACCCAAGGCCCAGTGCTGGGCTGTTACCACAGAAAGACAAGATGTCCTAGTTGGGGGAGACGAACACACGACTAGCCCTTAGGCCCAGCATGGAGGTAGGATAGAGGGCTGCCTAGAATGCCGCGAGACACGGAGTGGCAGCGCAAGCCCGCAGGTCAGGGCGGCTCTCTTAGGTGTCGTCAAACTTGAATCCTCAGGCTGATGCCTCTGCTTAACCAGCTTGTGTGGCTTTGAGCAGCTCACTGCATGGCCCTCAGTCTTCTTACCTGCATGGGTGAGTGGTTTGAGTGACTTACTTTGGGGTAGATTCTAATTGAAACCAATAAGGACCACAGTAACCTTTTGTCATTAATATGGATCTTGACAAATGGAAAAGAGAAGCCAAGAGACATTGTGTGGCCCTTATTGCCCAGCTTCTAAGTGGCCAAGCCCAGACTCATGCCAAGTTCTGGTCCCTTATTCAATACCAGGTGGTTTGAGTTGGTGGAAGCTGTTAGGACAGGTAGCTGTGTTTCTTCGGTCCACCCCTGACTGTAGAGCAGACCTGAGGCTCCTTTGCTTCCTTAGTAGTAATTACTTGGCTTTTGGTAGGAAGGTGCTGCTTGCTCTTAAAGCTGAAATCTGTTTTTCTGTATGTTCTCATTATTGGTCTTGGTTTTACCTGTTCAACGACTCTTATCTTTTAGTCCCTTTAATAAACCTGAAGATTAGTGAGTCGTCTGGTAACACGTAGTCACAGGAGGAAGACGAGGCCTTACGTGAGAACATCAGTTCTGTGAACTACCCCAGCTGCTGTTGACGTATACCTTTTCTGTGTATAATAGCAGTTGCCACTTCTTGAATGAAGGCGCACTGGTGGTGCAACGGGTAAGTGCTCAGCTGCTAACCGAAAGGTTGGCAGTTTGAACCCACCATGGCTCCATGGGAGAAGGACCTGGCAATCTGCTTCTGTGAAGATTTCAGCCTAGGAAACCCTGCGGGGCAGTTCTACTCTGTCCTATAGGGTCTCCATGGGTCGGAATGACTCGAAGGCGCACAACAACAACTTGTTGAATGCGTCCTATGTGCCAAGCACATAGTAATCTTTATAACAAGAAGCTGAGGTTCAGAGAAGTTCAGAAACCTCCCCAGGTTCACAGAGCTAGTAACTGGCGAAGTGGAGAATCTAGACGTAGAATGGTCCGATCCTGGCACCTGTGTTCTTTCCACCACAAAATACACACGCTTCTTAAAAACAGGATCAAGGTTTTCCTGCTGTTTAGTAGCTTGCACTTTCCATTTACTTTATCATGAATATCTTTCTGGGGCATCAGATCTCTCTCTGCCGTGCTGAGTAGGGTCTAATCAGGTCCCCGCTGTTGGACATCGAGCCCATTTCCCCTTGTTTCTGATGTCATAAACAACAGAGAAACCCTTTCGAGGGTCATTTTTCATGAGCTTCAGCATATTTGGGTTTCTTCAGGTCTCCCAGTCCTTCTCGAAGTGCCTACGCCACTTGTAGTTGTCTGTCATTTTCTCTTTCATGTTGGTACATGTTTTCACTGGCAGGAACCGGTTCAGTGAGAACATGAACATGAAACGGTGCTGGGGGAGTATGGGAAAGGGCAGGGGGAGACAGGGTCGAGTGTTTTGGGCAGCAGGTTAAGGAGTTTGCACATTGCCTGTCCGTGTGGTCCACGTGGTAGAGAGCCAAGCGGTTTCCAGTCGTTCTGGGACATGCTCAGGTGTGTGTAGTAATAGTGCTGCTTTGGCAACAGTGCGGGGATGGAGCGGAGCAGGGAGACCGTGTCAGAGATCACCGTCGTGGGAGACGCTGACAGCCTGACTGGGCCGCGGGATCAGCGCTGATGAGGAGGGGCACACAGCTAGGGGCAGAATGAGTAGGCCTTCCCATTGATGGCTAACAGAGAAGGGCGAGTGAGGACTCTCAAGCCTTTGAAGCTGAGGTGACCGTGAGAGGAAGAGCACAGAGTGCCTGGTGTGCACGATCTGCTGCTGGCCACAGAGCTCAGAGTACAAAAGGGATCGATGAGAGGCGCTGCCACGCAAAGGAGAGCCTGCAGGGGCAGGGGTGGCTAGAACCCAGCGTGATGCCTCTGCAGGGCCAGGGGGACAAGGGGCCGCAGAGCCTGCTGCGAGGTAAGAGAGAGTCCAACGAGCACGAGGGAAATCTGGGTGTGGGAGGCAAGACAATCGTAAGCGAGAGGGTGCAGACAGGGCACAGCAGCGACCTTGAGAGCAGCTTCAAGTGGAGAGTTTGCAAGGGCTTGCGACACGGGGAGAGGGAAATGCGGGCAGGAGAGACCACCCCCCTCCCCAAGAAGCTTGGCAGAGGGGACGGGGAGGCACAGGCAGGTAGAAGCAGCCAGGTTGAGGGAAGAGAGGAGTGTGTTGGTGGACAAGGAGAGCGCCGGTGGAGGGAGAAAGGACGGTCGCTGGAACAGTGCCTAGAGGGGACACGGGGGAGGGGGTGGCCTGGGCTGGTAGCAGGCTTCATACTCTACAGACCCTTGTTCTCTCCTAGCAGTCTGTGCGGCGGTGGCAGCGGTGGAGGAGGGAGAGCTGCTGGGCTTCCGAGCCAACCCTCATGGGCTTTTGTCCTGCCTCTGCCTATGGTTCACCTGAGCTGGGAGCAAGGTGCTGTCTTTTCAGGTCCTCCGGATTCCTCTCTTTAGGATGAGAACCGTGCTTTCTCCCGTGTGCACACGTGTTTGTGGTGACTGTTTATTTCGTAACACTGTCTTTATTGACGCACGTAATATTTGAGTGCTTGCTGAGTGTGGATTAACCCAGGCCTGTGACTGGCACTTACACACTTAACTGCTGTGCTACACTGCCTTGCGATAGTCATTGTCATTGTTGTCTTAGAGCAGTTGTTGTAAAGGGGTGCCTGACCAGCAGCATCCCCGGGGAACTTGTTGAAGTGTACATTCTGGGCCCTACCTTAGGCCTCCAGGCTCAGACTGAGAGGGGGTGGTGGAGGGTGTGCCCAGGCATCTGTGTTTTAACAAGCCCTCCACCAGCTTCCCCCAGTCACTGAGCCCAAAGCCTGGGAGTCCTCTTTTTTCTGCCCTTTTCTCTTGTCCCACGTGATCCCTGGTCCTGTGGATCTTGCCTCCTAAGCCTTTCTTCCATTATTCATAGAGTCACTGTTAGAGCTGAGCCACCAGTGTCCTCTACGGACCCCTGCAGTGGCGTCCCACTGGGCTTCCTGCCTCCAGCCTTGTGCCCTCCCATCTGTCAGCCAGGAAACCAGCTATGCCCCCTGCTTCCAGTGCCTTCATACCCCCTTTGGCAGGAAGAACTTGACCCCAGATCCTTCCTGAGGACGCTGCCTGACCCCTCCTGCAGGCCCCTGACCTGGGAGAGCTTCGAGCAGTCACACCCTCCCCTTGGCTTCTTTGCGCATTTCTGTTGCCTTCTTCTTGGTGCTTCTCCGAGAACCCTGCCTTGTGCTGTTGGGCTGGACCAGAGGGCTATCCTCGGAAGCCCCGGAGCAGGCTGTGTACTAATTTCTGAGGAGCAGGGCTGTGCAAATTGGACTGGGACGGGGACCTGGGTCTCTTCCCCACTAGGCTGGTGCTCGTCCCTATTAGTGATTGGGTTGTATGGGATTTTTTTTTTCCCACTTGAGTAGTATACTCTGCCAGTCCCAGAGAGGGTGTCAGAGTGCCCAGTCCGGGCCCTCAAGGACCTTACATTCAGGAGCGGGGAGGGCACGTGGAGCAGAACAGAGAAGACGGATGCAGCCTCGCTGTGATGGGTCACGGTGATGCCGGCAGGGGCAGAGGTTGCAATTGTTCTAGTGGGTTGGGGGAAGGGCTGCCCCTAGGGAAGGAATTAGCCTAAACAACAGTTTGACCCGAAGCCAGCCTGGGGTCTCCAGGGGCCTGGCCTTCCTTACAGAACAGTGGCTTAGCCCTGGCCACCCACTGGAATTTAGGACACGTTCACATTTCCTTGGCTGCTTTTTTTTTTTTTCTCTTAAGGACAATTTATTTGTTTAAGGCAATACCTAAAAAAGGTAACTGATGGGGCAGTTCTCTATCCTATAGGGTTGCCATGAGTTGGAACTGACTGCACGGCAACAGGCTTGATACTTTTTTTTTGGTGATGGTTAAGGTGTGTCAACTTGGCTGGGCCATAACTCTCAGTGGTTTGGCAGTTAGGTAATGGTGTAGATTGGCAGTTGGGTAATGGTGTAGTTACTTTCCATTTTGTGATATATTGTAATCACTTCCGTGATGTGATCTGATGTGATCAGCCAATCAACTATAAGGGGAGTTTCCTTGGGTGTGTGACCTGCATCCAATATATATGGATGTTCTGGCAAAGCTCGTGGGCTTATACTCACTCTGCTTTCTGTGAGTACAAACAGGATAATAGCACTTCGATCTAGGCACTGGGTAAGAGCCTTTTCGGCAGCTCCGTTGATTTCTAGCCCCCAGGCCAAAGTTGCCCCAGCTGTAGTGGCGGGCCAGTGTCCTCTGGGTGTTCCATCTGCCTTTCAGCTGAGCACAGGCCTTGTAAAGAGGGGTTCCCAACCTGTCGCCCACGCAGGACCCATGTGATTCAGCAGAACAAGTGTAGGCTGCTTTCAGAGGAATTAGCTACTTAATTGGGGCCAAAAGGCTCTCTTCCTCACACTCGAAAGACCAATATTGGCATCCCTCCATCTGTGGACAGGAAGCTATGCCAACAGGGGTACCTGATTCTGAGGGCATGTGAAGCGGAGGTTCTAGGAGGGCCCCTTGCTCTGTGGGCTTAATGTCGACGACCGCTGTGGACCTAAAGGAAGAGGGCTGCAACGAAGATGAGAGCGGAAGGCAGGGTGTGAGGTGAAGAGAGGTGATGGGCATGTCCTTCCTGGGTGCTGCCAGCCCAGTGCTGCCCAACAGAATTTTCTGCACCAATGCTAAGAGCGTTGTTGGAACTGATGCTCCTAATTGTATTGCCTTTTCATCACTTGCTACTGGAACGGCCCAGTGTGGCCAGTGGCAGCAGCATCGAACAGCACAGACATCCCTCTGCCCAGGTCTCACCCTGTTGCAGGCACTTCTTTGTTTCTGGTGGACTCAAGGATTGTGCGATGGGCTCCCTGGGCCATGTGCCAGGTGGTCTGCGGGGCAATGGGCTCCTCGCTCTTCCTACCTCTAGATTTGTACTTCCAGAGACAGGGGGCCCAGTACTTGTAGTCGGACTCAGCTAATCCCTGAATCTTGTTGCCAGGCTGTCCAGCCTCATCCGGTTGCCTCTGCCCCCAAGTTACAAACATGTCCTCAGATAGCTGGTTTCAAGCAAACCAAACCAAACCCCAGAAACAGCTCATGTAGTCAACTCCAAAGGAGGGAGGCTGGGGTACCTCCCCCTGTCCCCCTCTCCTGTACCTACCTTCACTGTCCTTGGGAGGCTGAGCGGGGTCTGGGATGTTAGCGGGAGTTGTTGCAAGGCCTTCTCATTTTAAGTGGCCTGGTTTCACCTACCTAGAGCCCTCCTCTCCCATTTTCTAGAACTTCTTGTGTCCAAAGGCTGAGAGAAGGGTAGAGCTTCTGTGCTAAGATCTCCTTGGGCAGCCCTTTGGGAAGATCTTTTCAATTAACTTTGCTGGTTGGAACTGATGTTCTTATTTTCAGGGCTGGCACTCTCTTTAGGATGAGGGTTTCCCTGATATTGTCACTCTGTGGCCTTTCCAGGGGCCTCGCCTGGCTTTGGTCTCCTTGCTGGGGTGGTCTTCACCTTATCATTTGTTCTGATAGCTGGGAGTGTCCACAAGTGGGAAGGTCCGGCTGAGGCAGGAGCCAGGGCCTCTGCTGGCTGTAGTAGGCCTAGAGCCTCAACAGGTGGCACTATGGCTCCAAGATGCAAGGGCTGGTAGGGTGAAGACCTCACCACTCTTCCTGTCCCCTGCAGTGCTAGCTGCCGGCTAAATGACCTAACTTACCTAAATTGCTTGCTCTCCAGGAGATGCCTGGTCAGTGTCAACCCAGCAGGACCGGCAGGGGGCAGGGTCACCACAACCCTAGAATATTCAAAGAGGAACTTGGCAGGACCCCACCACTTCCTCCTTAGTCCACATCTTCCTCTGCAGCTCTCAGAGACGGAAAGGGGATCGGTGAAAAGGGCAAATGAAAAATACCTTTTCCTACCTGCTAGGGTTGGCCTTGTTGCGCCATGTCAGTGAGAGGCTCTCTCCTGCCTGCTCTTGTTACTCAGCTTTTCTAGAAGCATGCTGGCACTGCTCAGCATCCAGAACCATTTTCCCGAGGAAGCTGAGCTCAATTCTGGTTTGGGCTGAGTCAGGCCCGCGTGGTTGGGTGCGGCACTCGGGATCACTGCTCAAGGCCACGGCCCGTCTGTCAGTGTGTGCCTCTCCCTTTGGGAGCGCCCTTGGCTCTCAGGTTCTCACCCTCTGTCCACAAACAGGGATCTAAGAACAGTTGTCCCTGGAGCAGGACTTGGGAGGTTAAGGCCAGAGCAATCGACTGCAACGATAAGCTACTTCTCAGGTTATTCAGCGCATGTTCTCTGTGTACCCAGCCCTGTCCCGGGCGCTGAAGGTACCCACCCTGGTCCCTGTTCCTGGGGAGCCCTTAGTCTGGTGCTGTGGGTCCTTCCATCCAGGGAGCAGTGTGGTCCAATGCTTTGAGGAAACACATGGTGGCGAGGGTGGGGGGCAGAGGGGTCACAGCGGAGCAGATCTCAACATGCAGGGTGTGAGGGAGCAGGAAGACAGTGCAGAAGGCTGGGCACTGGTGAGAGGGCCCTCAGGATAGGGCCTTAGAGAAGAGGGCCCACGAGGCTGGTCTTGACCATCAGTAAGAGCTCTCACACAGAGAAGAGTAGAAAAGACATTTCGGATGGAAGGGGTGATATGCAGCGGCATGAAGGCAGCAGAGGGCCCACATGGGGTGGTGGCCTGTGTGCCAGCTGACAGTGCCAGGCTCCAGCCTGCAGGCAGTGGGGAGCAGGGCGGTGACGTGGTCAGATTTGTTTTGGAGAAAGCCTGCTCTGGCCACGGTGTGGAAAGGGATTGGGAAGATGTCTGGTTACAGCTAGGCCCAGGTACTGGCAGTGGGGCTGGAGAACAGGGCCGATTTGGGGGCTGGTTGGTCTGGAGTTGAGATGGATGGGACTAGGCAATAGCCCGAATGGGGGACAAGGAAGGAAAAAGATGCTGGCGTGGGGGGGCGGGGATCCACCACAGCAGGGGCTTTAAGGAGGGTGGTCAGGAGGGCAGGCGAGCTCGCTTTCTGAGTCTGAAGGGCCATCCGAGGTGCCCAGTGAGGGTAAAATCAGCTCAGAAGAAAGTACAAGTGAGAGCTGAAAAGTGCAGAGAGCAGAGGTAGGGGAATGACCTGGCAATGCAGGGTTTACCGGAGACGAGAAGGGAGAATTCTGTGAAGGTAACTGTCTGCGGAAGTCAGATGCTGCAAGAGCCAGTGAGACAAGGCCTCCAGCATGTCTGCTGGCTTTGGCAATCCGAAGAGTTGCGGTGACGCTAGCACGAGCAGTTCAGGGCTTGGTGAGGGCAGACAAGCAATTGTGGTAGGTCGAGGGCTGGCTGGGACTTGCGTGGGTTTGTTGAAATCTTCTGGGAGAGGGCCAGCTGAGAAGAGGGGTGACTGCAGGAGAGGGTGGTTGAGGGGCATACCCAGCACGGGGAGGAGCTTTCCTTGCGCAGGTTGGAGGAGGAGTTGGTAGGCAGCATGAAAGGGTGGGGATGGGAAATGGCTGCCTTGGCCTGGGCAGCAGAGGCCTATAGGAGGTGTGGGGGGAGCCTGCGGAGAGGAGGAAGCTGGCCCAGGGCACTTAGAAGGCTATGGTCAGCTGGTGCTGAGTGCCCAGCTGAAGTTGGGGACATACCTTTCTAATGGCTGCAGCCCTGGGGTGTGACCCTCCCCACAGTCTAGGGGCACTCCAGAGGGGACTAGGTGGCTGACCAGGGTTGGGCTTTTGCAGGACACTGGGTGTGTCTTGCTGGATTGGGTGCGTAGACCCTGCCCCTGTGACTTGGCAGCCTTTGTTCCCCATAGCTGGCCAAGGAGGGGCTAGGAGGGCAGCTGGAGGGCTGGGCCCCTGCCGCTTTGCTGTCACGGCCTTGGGCCTGGCCTCTCTGGGTCACCGTAGCTACAGCTCTGCTGGGACCCTGCCTGTGTTAGCTGCCCGCCCAGCCAGGAGACATCACCCTTGGCCTTGCCAGTGTTTGCTAGCTCAGGCCCTGTGGTGTCCCCAGACCCCATCTCTGCCACTAGGTGGCATCCATGGCCATCCCCTGCCCTCGCTCACAGCAGAGGAGTGGGCTTCCTGCACAGCCAGAGAGAGGACTTGTTTTAGGGTGTTTGGGCTCAGTCAGACTTGCCTTTCTTTCTAGGCCCCTCCAGTGACTTCTGGCCATGCTAGCGTGAGTCAGGTTTCTTTCTGCTCTGGCTTCTGGGGCAGCTGGTAGTTCCCTCCACCTCCAGGGCATCAGTCCAGTGGGGGCAGGCCGGTGGGCAGGCCGAGCTAGGAGGGAAACCTGAGCCCTGGGCCACGAGGTTCCCAGACGCTAATTTTAGTGAGTGCATGTCACTGGAAACTCTCCTCTTCTGCCAGGAATCAACTGCCTGCTGGGTCCATGCTGCCAGGGTCCAGGGCCTTGCCCCAAACCAGGAAGAGCTGGTGGGCTTCTGTGGCCCAGAGGCAGAAGAGCTCATTTGATGGAGCCGCTTTGCCAGGACCCCCCGGGGGTAATGGCTGTGCCAGGAGATGGAGCACGCCTCTTGGTGTTCTTGGTCATTCTTCTCCGATGGCCTGAGCTCCAGGTGCAGGTGACGACCCTGTGGGAGGGCCTGGTGGCAATCAGGAGAGACCAGCCTGGGAGCTGGCAGTTGAGGGCCACACAGTCTCTTAGGAGCAAGCACTTCATTATTAAAGCGAATTTTTCCCTTCTTCCCTGGGCCATCTCCATGTATGTAGCTCACCTTCTCAGAACATTCCGGCTGGCCAGGGTCTCCTCGCCAGCCTGATGTCCTTTCCCCAGGTATGCTCCGGCTCAGTCAAGGAATGAAGGGTATCCTTTCCTCCTTTTCTTGCCAGCTGACATCTCAGGTCGTTCCGTCTGCTTGGGGACCAGAATCTGCCCCCCGCTGTCACCTGTCTGCGTCTTTTGCTGGTTTAGATATCAGATGGGCTCCTGGGCCCAGATTCTTTTTTTCCCCTGTATCCTCTAGCCCAAGATCTCCACTTGGGCTCTAGCATATAGTAGACGTGCTCTGGTGGCTGCCTGTAGAAGTGTGTCTGGGAAGGGGACAGGACACAGAATAGCAACCATCCTCTTTTCCTTCTCTTCCGTTGAACCTGGGGGCTGCTCCCTCTGAACTCACAACGTGTAGTGGGGAAGAACTCTGGCTTTGGAGTCAGGCAGACAGGAGTTTGAATTCTAGCCAGGTTAGTTTCTGGCTTTTGACCTTGGACAAGGTGTTGTGTCCTGCTGAGCCTTGGTTTCCTCCTCTGTAGAGTGAGGGTAGCAGTAGTTGTAAGAATTCAACCCAGCATGTTTCAGGTGGCCCGCATCTCTTAGCTCCTTTTGTCCGTTTACGTGGCGGCCGGCCTTGCAGGAGGAAAGCTGCCGTGTGGTGGCTCTGACGCATCCCGGTGCTACCTGTGAGATGCTGGCATTCTGGCCTATGGGGTAGCAAGGCCCTGCTCTGGGTGGGCTGCCAACCTGAGCCCACAGGCTCCTCCTGCATGGAGCCCCTCCAGGAGACCCCTTCCTGTGCCTTCAGGGCTGAGAGGGTACTGGATGGTTCAGTCATCCTAGTGGCAGGGACACCTCATGGGCTCCACCTTCCCCCTTGTGCCAGATCCAGGCCGATGGCATCTCGCTTGGCTGTCCTGGTAATTCAAGAGAGCAGATCTGGGCTGGAGGCAGGCACAGGCCTGAGAGCACCCGAGAGGAGTTAATGCCAGCAATTTTCCTCTGTCTTTGTTCCCCTGCTGTCTTCGTTTTGTAAACACTTGCAGCCTGCTTCGACGCCTGGTGACTCTTATCTCCCAGCAGGCCACACTGCTGGCCTCCAATGAAGCCTTTAAAAAGCAGGCAGAGAGTGCTAGCGAGGCGGCCAAGAAGTACATGGAGGAGAACGACCAACTGAAGAAGGTACGTCAGCCTGCCCCTTCCCTGCCCCATGATGCCCCAGGACGCTGCCATGCCAATATCCTTCTCTCTGGGCCATAGTGGCCAGCAGGGCCCCAGGGCATGGCACCCCACTCCATTATCCTCTCGGGCCTGGAAATGCTCTGGCGGCCAGACTTGTAATAAGTCCGCTGTTTTCCAAAAAGCTGTCAGAGTTCAGTGGAAGAGCTGAGAGGAAGCTCATGGGGGAATGTATATTCTGGATGCTGACATGTGGCGTGGGGGCTGCCTAGAGGCCCGGGAGAGAGGTCTGTGGTGACTCAGACGCTCTCACCTAACTAACTCTCGAGGCCTGGGTGGAGGAGGGGCACCTCATCTCAGATCACCTTTCTGCCCACTCCTCCCAGGCTAGATTCTGCTTTGATAAAAATGGCTCCGGGTGGACCAAGCCCTGGTCCTGTGAACTATGGGCCTGCCCTCTGGGAGATACTGGCAACTACCCACCCTCAGGAACATGGGGTCTGCTTGTCTGAAGAGCTGCTGTTGATAACAAGCTCAGGGGAAGATGGGGGATTTGGGTTCTGGGGGCTTTCCTCAGAACCTGGGTGGGGTTGGAGGGCAGGGGTGAGCTTACGGTTCCTTGGCTGGAGTGAGCTGCTGGAGGTAGGGAGGGGACAGAATGGGACTGGATTGTTGGGGCTACTGGCAGAGATCCCCAGGTGCGCTTGGATGGTAAACTCTGCGGCGCTGGGGAGCCCTTGCTGGGGAGGAGGGAGGTAGGCAGGGTCGAGGCGCAGGTAGGGTGTGCAGCCTGTGAGCTGGAGCAGGTGGCCCAGCTGGCTCTTTCCTCTCCCTCAGCAGGCAGCCAAGCTCTGGCCTTTGATGGGTAGCTTCGAAGTAGCAGTGGCCCAGTTCTGCACTGACATTTCTGAAGGGGCAAATGGTAGCTCTGTGGCGAGAGGAGGGCTGGAACCTCCCCTTCCCTCTTGAGTAACCCGGACCCTTGGCTCTTTTCCTAGGAAGCTGGTGCTGACGGGGGCAAGTTGCGCGTTGGGGAAGCTGAGGTGAAGGTGGAGGAAGAAAACAAGAGCCTGAAGGCTGATCTGAAGAAGCTGAAGGAGGAGCTGGCCAACACCAAGCAAAGTGAGAGTTGTCCTCATGCATTCCAACTCCCCACCCTCTGGAAGTCTGGAGCCTCTGTTGGCTGCTGTTGCCCCTCTTGTGCCAAAATATTAATAACAAACCTCACACGCCTTGCAGAATGGAAACCAGCCCTGACTCAAGAGCTGGGTGAAAACACACATATTGCACCCTGCTCTCCAGGCCCGGCACAGACACACCCAAGCCGTGTGGGGTGAGGTGGCCCTGGTGAAGCCCTGGCTGCCACAGGCATCACACCCCAGCTATCCAGGGTGCTGGAGCAATGCACGCTGGGGACTTCTGTCAGACGAGGCAGGCCAAGGGGGCCCCAGGAGCTGAGGATAGAGGTGTGCCAGGGGTTCAACAGAGAGAAGGAAGGCTTAAGCCAAGAGGAGAGAGGTTCAGGAAGGGCATGGATAGGAATTCATGGCTGTTGATTTTTTTTTTTTTTAATCTAAACTAACTCTCAGGCAGAGACTAGGTCCGGAGCATTGTAGGCTGCAGTGGCTTTGCCACTGCTGTACCCTGCACAGGCCTCAGGGCAACCATGAGACTGTCTTTGAGATGGGATTTTGCTCCCTGCCTCCCACTCTTACCTCCCAATTTCTCAGCACGTTTCCTCTCCCCTGAAGTTACCCCTATGGAGAGCTCTTCCTCCATTGTAGGGGCGAGGGGATCCTCTCTGTGGTTTTACTCCTTCCAGCTTTTTTTTGGGTAAGCCGTTGACCCCAGCTGGGGGCAGAGTGTGATCCAGGTAGCTGGCGGGAGCCCCATTTAGAAGATTCTCCTCCACTGCCTCACTTGGGACAGACGCAGAAGCTGGCGCTCCCTAACCCCATCCTGTCTTTCTCCTCTCTTCCTTGTTTGCATCATTTCCAGAACTGGAGAAGGCTGAGAACGAGGCCCTCGCCATGCAGAAGCAGTCAGAGGGCCTGACCAAGGAGTACGACCGCCTGCTGGAGGAGCACGCCAAGCTGCAGGTCAGTGCCCCTCACTAGTGTCTGACTAGGGACAGTGCCCCTCACTAGTGTCTGACTACGGACCCCCTTGTGTGCTGAGAACGTTTGGCAGAGGAAGACAGCGAGCATGACTGCTCCCTGCCACGGCCAGTTCCAGAGGCCCAGCATCCCTGCTGGGTCCTTAGCCTGAGCCTTTCTCGTGGCAGCGGTGCTGTTTGCTATTGCACAGGGGGCCTTCTCGCCCTCAGGCCCAGCCCCAGAACCCGCTCCCTCGGGCTTGGCATCAGTGCCCTGGAGAGTACCTTCTTACCTTACCCCTCCCCCCACAACCCAACTCGAGCACAAGTCTGGTGAAGGGGCACCATCAAGAACAAAGATGGCCAGTTGAAACTCTGGGAGCAGCCACTGGCCTTTTGTCCCTCATGGGGTGGGATGTGAAGTGTGGGGAGAGACCCCACAGGCAGAGAGGGTGAGGGGATCAGAGGAGGCCTCAGCAGTCTGAATCAGGGAAGAAGGGGGCTCAGGGAGAGGTGGTGTCTCACGTAGCCTGCCCTGAGCCCCAGTGAAGCAGCGCCCTCACCCTCACTTGACTCCCCTCCCTGCTTTTTTTTTTAACCGAATTTTATTGTTGAGAATATACACAGCAAAACATACACCAATTCAACAGTTTCCACATGTACAGTTCAGTGACATCGACTACGTTTTTCAAGTTGTGCAACCATTCTCACCCTCCTTTTGAGTTGTTCCTCCCCCATTGACGAAGGTTCACTGTCCCCTGAGGTGCCTGTCTAAACTTTTGAGTTGCTATTGTCAATTTGATCCCGTATACATAGTTCTTAACAGAGTATAATGCTCAAGGTAGACAGTTTTTACTAGTTAAGCTAAAGTACTGTTCAGTTTGAAGATGACTTCAGGGGTTATTTCTGCTTTAAGGTTTAAAGATTATCTCAGGGCAGTAGTTTCACGGGTTCATCCATCCTCTGTGGCTCCAGAAAGTCTAGAATCCATAAGAATTTGAAATTCTGTCTGCATTTTCTCTCTTTTGATCAAGATTTTTCTGTGGAATCTTTGATCAAAATGTTTGATCATGGCAGCTGATAACCATCCAGTTGTTCTGGTCTCATGAGAAAGGGGGTGGTTGTTCATGGAGGCAGCTAGCCACACATTGCATTTCCTCCTATTCCTGCCTCTCCTTCTTCCCCTGTTGCTTCAGGTGAATAGTAACCAACTATTGTGCCTTGGATGGCCGCTCGCAAGCTTTTAAGACCCCAGGCACTACGCAACAAACTAGGAGGTAGAACAGAAGCACTAAACACGTCATTCGGTCAATTAACTGAGATGTCCCTTGGATGGCTGCTCGCAAGCTTTTAAGACCCCAGGCACTACGCAACAAACTAGGAGGTAGAACAGAAGCACTAAACACATTATTAGGTCAATTAACTGAGATGTCCCATGAAACCATGACCCTAACCTCCAGACCAAGGAACCAAATCCTATGAGGTGTTTGGCTGTATGGTTGTACATAAGCAGCTCAACAGCTACATTTTATTTTTTTGGTCATTGTAAATACATCTGTCATACAACTTTTGCCAATTCAACTTTTTGTAGGTGTGCGACTTATTGACAGCAATCACAATAATGGGCTGTGCAACCCTACCCTTAATGTGATTTTTCCATCACCGTTAACCCTCCTTTTCCCTCTTCCTCCCGTCCCTGATAACCACTAGTAATCATTGGTCTCCATGCATTTGTCTTTTCTTTTTTTTTTTTTTATATAAGTGAGGTCATACAACATTTGTACTTTTATGATTGGCATAATGTCTTCAAACTCCATCCACACTGTAGCATGTATCAGACTTTATATCTCCTACCGGCTGAGTAGTAGTCCATTTATGTATGTACCACATTTTGTTTATTCAGTCATCTGTTGATGGGAATTTAAGTTGTTTCCACACTTTGGCCATTGTGAATAGCGCTGCAGTGAACATTAGAGTACAAGTCTCTGTTTGAGTCTCTACTTTCAAGTTTTTTGGGCATATACCTAGGACTGGAATTGTTGGGTCATAAAAAAAAAATTTTTATTATGGTAGTTCTATTTTTAGTTTTTTGAGGAACCACCACACTGTTTTCCACAATGGCTGTACCATTTTGCATTCCCACCAGCAATGGGTAAGAGTTCCAATTTTTCCACATCCTTGCCAACATACATTATTTTCTGTTTTTTTAATCTTAGCCATCCTAGTGGGAGTGTAATGGTATGTCATTGTGGCCTTGATTTACGTCTCTCTGATGGCTAATGACACTGAGCATCTTTTCATTGTCTTTGGTGGCCATTTGAATGTCCTCCTTGTTGAAATGTTTATCAAGTCCTTTGCCCATTTTCTGATTGGGTTATTTGTCTTTTTGTTGTTAAGTTGTTGGAGCTTTATATGTATTTTGATTATTAGATTCTTGTTGGATATATGGTTTCTGAAGATATTCTTGCAGTGGGTAGCTTATTTTTTCACTTTTTTGGTAAGGTCTTTTGATGAACAAAATTTTTGAGTTTTTTATGAGGTCCCATTTGTTTATTTTGTGCTTTGCTGTTTGTGCTTTTGTTGTTATGTAAGATAACCCACTGTTGAAAGCTAGGCCTGACAGCATTGCCCCTGCTTGTTCTTTTAAGAATTTTATGGTTTTAGTTTGTACACTCAAGTCTTTAATCCATTTTGAATTTGTATTTGTGTATGATGTGAGGCATGGATCCCATTTCATTTTTCTGCGTGTGGGTATCTAATTTTCTCAGCACCGTTTATTGAAGAGACTCTTCTTTCCCCTTTGAATGGACTTAGCATCCTTGCCAAAAATCAGTTGACCATAGATGTGTGTGTTTATTCCTGGACTCTCAATTCTATTCCATTGGTCTATGTGTCTATGTTACACCAGTACCAGGCTGTTTCGATTACTGTAGCTGTTCAGTATGTTTTAAAATCAGAAATTGTGAGTCTTCCTATTTTGTCCTTCTCTTTCAGCATTGCTTTAACTATTCAGGGGGTCTTGCCGTTCCATATAAAGTTGAGGATTGGTTTTTCTATTTCTATGAAGAAGGCAGTTGGAATTTTGATCGCTATTGTGTTGAATCTATAGATCGCTTTGGGTAGTATTGACATCTTAGCAATATAAAGGCTTCCAGTCCAGAAACGTGGAACACCTTTGCATTTAAGTCTTCTTTAATCTCTTTCAGCAGTGTTTTATAGTTTTCATCATGTAAGTCCTTCACATCCCTGGTGAGATTTATTCCTGGGTGTTTTATTCTTTTAGATGCTATTGTAAATGGAATTGTTTCCCTAATGTCCCTTTCAGATTTCTCTTTGCCGGTGTATAGAAACCCAGCTGATTTTTGTCTGTTGACCTTGTACCCTGCAACTTTGCTGAAGAAGTTTTCTTGTGGAGTCTGGGATTTTCTGTATATAGGATCATATCCATGAATAGAGATAATTTTACTTCTTCTCTTCCAATCTGGATAACTTTGATTTCTTTTTGTCTTATTGCTCTGGCTAGGACTTCTAATGCAACATTGAATAGAAGTGGTGAGAGCAGGCATCCCTGTCTTGTTCCCAGTTCCAGGGGGAAAGCTCTCAGTCTTTCTCAGTTAAGTATGATGTTGGCTGTTGACTTTTCGTATATATACCCTGAATCATGTTGGGGGATTTTCTTTTTAGTCCAGTCTTCATTAGGGTTCTCATCAAGAAGGGGTGTTAGATTTTATCAAATGCTTTTTCTGCATCCATAGAGATCCATGTGGTTCTCTTCCTTTGTTCTATTGATGTGGTATGTTACGTTGATTGATTTTCTCATGTTGAACCATGCCTGCATTCCTGGAATAAATCCCACTTGGTCATGGTGTATGATGCTGTTGAATTCAGTTTGCTAGTATTTTGTTGAGAATTTCTGCATCTATGTTCCTAAGAGATACTGGCCTGTAGTTTTCTTTTCTTGTGGTGTCTTTGTCTGGTTTGGTTATCAGGCCTATGTTTGCTTCATAGAATGAATTCGGCAGTATTTCTTCCTTCTTTACCTTTTGGAAGAGGCTAAACAGGATTCGTGGCAATTCTTGTCTAAATGTTTGGTAGAATTCCCCAGTGAAGCCCCTGGTCCGTAAGTTCTTTGTTGTCATTGGGAGGATTGTCACCACTGATTTGACCTCCTCACTTGTTACAGGTCTGTTGAGACTCTATTCGCTCTTGAGTTAGTTCAGGTGGGTTGTGGGCGTCTGAGAATTGGTCCATTTCATCTAGGTTATCCGATTTGCTGCTGTACAGTTGTTCAGAGTCTGTCATAATTCTCTTTATTTCTGTTGAGTCAGTTGTCATGTCCCCTCTTTCATTTTCTATTTTCGTTATTTGCCTCTTTTCTTTGTCAGTCAAGCTGAAGGTTTGTCAGTTTTATTGATTTTTTCAAAACCAATTTCTGGTTTATTGAGTGTCTCTGCTGTTCTGTTTTTTATTTTATTTCTGCTCTGATCATTGTTCCTCCCTTTCTTCTGGCAGATTTAGGCTTAGTTTACTCCTCTCTGTCTAGTTCCTGGAGTTGTCAAGTTGGGCTGTTGATTTGAGATCTTCTTTCTTCATGTAGGCATTTACTGCTGCAAGTACTGCCTTCACTACATCCCGTAAGTTTTGGTAGATTGTGCTTTCATTTTCATTTGAGTCTAGGAAATTTGTGATTTCTCTTTTGATTTCATCCTTGACTCTTCGGTAGTTTAATAGTATACCTGTATCCCTGTTGCTGTCGAGCCGATTCCGACTCACAGCGACCCTATAGGACAGAGTAGAACTGCCCCATAGAGTTTCCAAGGAGCGCCTGGCGGATTTGAACTACCAGCCTTTAGGTTAGCAGCCGTAGCACTTAACCACTACACCACCAGGGCTTCCAGTTCAATAGTATGTTGTTTAATTTCCATATGTTTGTGTATTTTCCAGTTTTTTTTTTTTTTCTGTTATTGGTATCTAGCTTTACTGCATTGTGGTCAGAGAAAACACTTTGTATGAGTTCAGTCTTTTGAAATTTATTGAGACTTGCTTTGTGACCTAAAATGTGGTCTCTTCTGGAGAATGAGCCATGAAACAGAGAGTGTGGGGTGGAGTGTTTTATGTCTGCCTGTTAAGTCTAGTTGGTTTACAGTATTATTTAAGTTCTCTGTTTCCTTGTTGATCTTCCTTCTGGATGTTCTGTCCAGTATTGAAAGTGGTATATTGACATTTCCAATTGTTGCTGTAGTGTTCTCTGTTTCTCCCTTTAATTAATTCGATCGGTGTTTGCTTTACGTATTTAGATGCCCCAATGTCGAGTGCATATGTATTTATGGTTGTTAAATTTTCTTGATGAATCGACCCTTTGATCACTAAAATCATGTCCATTTTATCTCTTCTGAAAGATTTTGTCTTAAAGTCTACTTTGTCTGATATTAAGATTGCCATCCCAGCTCTCTTTTGGTTACTCTTTGCATGGAATATTTTTTTCCATCCTTTCACTTTCAACCTATTTGTGTCCTTGGGTTTAAGGTGTGTCTCCTGTAAACAGCATATAGTTGGATCATGTTTTTTAATCCCTTCCCTGCTTTTTGCCACCCTCGAGTTCTCAGACTAGCCTGGGAGTACCACGTTCCATCTTGAAGCTCAGGTGGTCTTGAAGCTGGGCGTGAGGGGCAGGTAACAATCCCTGTTTTCTGACAGCTTGCCTTGGTGCTTGGTGGCCAAAGTTTGGGTGCCACAGAAGATGGAGAGCTGGGGCCAGCCCCAAGGGGGAAGTGACACCCTCAGGACAGGCCAGGCTCATGGGGTGGTAGGACTTGGGTGTCAAGATGTTTGCAGAAGGCATAGAGTTTGGAGATAGCAGAACAGGCCTTCAAAGGGCCTTGGATGCAGAGCTTGCCGTGGCACGGGGAGTGCCTGTGAGGGGGCTTCAGGTAAGGTTCCAGCTGCTCTGAGGAAGGCTAGGCTCACCCTGGCGGGGGCTCGGCCACTCAGCCAGCAAGCCCCCAGCTTGGTCCTTCAGGGCCTTCAGTAGAGTGAGGGTGAGGGTTGACAGTCTCACCCTGGCAACTTTGAGTGCCGTTAGGGCAGGGTCCCTTGCTCACCTGAGTACCTGTCACAGGGCCAAAGGAACCAAGCTAGGCCTTGGGGGCTAGGGGCTGGAGGTGAAAGTCGTAGGGTGGTCCCTGCCAACCCATTGCTCTGGGCTCTCTGTCCCTTTCCAGGCAGCGGTCGATGGTCCCACGGACAAGAAGGAGGAGTGAGGAGAGGCGCTCTGTCCTCCCTGCCCGCAGCTGCCTCCCACCTGGCACATGCTTGCACAGTACCGCAGCTCACTGCCTTCTGCCTCCCCCTCCCCAGACGCACTTCCGTTGCTTGTTCCACCTCGGGCCGTCCCCTCTCCAGCATTTGACAGGGGCCTGGTTTCTACAAATTCCCTGTGATTCTGCCCCAGCCCGCCCCCAGTTTCCATTTCCAGAAGGCGTGGGCCGGCCTGGGTAGGGGCTGCTTCCTGGTTGTTGAGCCCCCTTTCCTCTGCTCCTGTGGGAGGGTGCAGCAGGCACAGCAGTTCTTGGGGCAATAAAAGTTGTTGTTATGATGCAAACACGGTGCCTCAGGAGACCACCTTTCTCTCCTCTCTGAAGCCCGGTATGGTACTGGCCAGGCGGGGGCCAGGTAGCTCTCCCTGAGGCCAATAGTACTCACCCTCTGAGGCTTCTTGGGGGGCCAGCCTTGGGGTGAGGGGCTGCTCCTGGGTCTGCTGGGTAGGCTCGCATTTGCTCTGGGAGGCTCTGCCCCTCCCCCATGCCTGCCGACTGGGTGAGGCCCCACTTTATGACAGCCTGGGGAGTGTCTGCATGTCAGTCTCCTGGGGGTTGGCAGCTGGAGCCAGGGGACCGGTGAGATGCAGGTAAGCAGGCAGGGCCTTGGGTGGCCGACTCCAGCTCTGAGTTCCTGTTAACTCACAGTTGGGACAGAGAGAACTTGGCAGAGTGCCACTGGTCACACCCTACCCCACCCCCTCTTGAAGGTTTGCAGGATGACCTCTGACTAATGCAGCTCAGAGAGGAGGCTTGTCCTTGGCCATGACTGCAAACTGGTTGGGGGCAGAGTGAGGCAGTGGAGAGGGGCTCCAAATGGGTCAGGTCTCCCTCTATTGCTTCAGCCTTCAGGAGTGGGCTCGGCCCTAAAAGCCCCCCCTTCCAGTGGGTTTCCCCCAGGGTGACTCACCCTCACCCCCACCCCCCTAGGCTGCATTTGGCAGTCTGGGTTTAGCAGAGCTGGGCCTGGTACGCCAGTCTTGGAGCTGGGCCTTGGAGTTGAGTCTCCTCAGTCAGACACGGGCTGTGCCTGGGGCTGAGGCAGGGGCTTCCTGCCTCGTGGGCCCGAGCTCAGCCAGTGCCAGGCCTCTCCAGCCCCCGCCCCCAGTGTGATGCTCGTCCTGTGCAGGGTCTCTTCTGCCTCTGCCGTGCTTGGCATACACATGAGGACCTGGGAGAGGGGTCGGGGGACCTCCTGAAGACGGAGCAGAGTCGCTAGAAGTGTCTAGGTGGCCAGTCACGTGCCCCCCCCCCCCATGCTGCCTGCCCTGTCTGGCTCCAGGCAGGGGGCTCCCTTCTCCTTTCTGTAGCGTTTCATCAGGGAGTTCCACCCTTTTCCTCCCACTCTGCTAGGTGCTCTCTGTGAGGCAGTCTCGGCACCCACAGCACGCGGATGTCTTCCAGGCTTGCCGGCGACAGCCCTGGGGTTGCTATGCCAAGGCTGAGGGTTGGACCCACTTTCCAGGAAGTGGGGCCTTACTCTGAGGCCTCCCTGAGTTTCTAAAGGCTAAAGTCCAAACAGCATGCTGGCCGGGCCCTCCTCGTCAACAGAGGGCCTGCTACTGTTCCTCTCAGCGCTCTCGTCCCTTCCCTGTCCCCCTGTGAGTTCCCATTTGGATCAGACCCTGTGCTGGGCAGAGGAGAGGTCCCCAAGCTCCCAGCCAGGGGGTGGAGCAGGGACAGGGAGGCATGCCCTAAGGGATGAGGCTCGGGCGCTGTGGAAACGACCAGTCTCTAGCCCCTGCTCTCTGAACAGGCCCAGCTCACCTGCCCTTTCTGCATGCTCCCTTTCTCTTGGCGCCCCAGCATTCCTGACAGTGACCATCCCCCAAGGCCCCAGGGCTGTCCACTCAGAGCGGTGCTGTCATGAGCCTGCTTCCCACCGGTCTCATACTTATGTCCTGAACACTGAACATGGGAGCAGGGTCACAGCCATAGGGGCTCAGTCGCTGTCTCCTCGATAAACGGTGATGCCCGCTGCTCCTCATGGCGGTTCCAATGCCGCCACTTGGGGAAGCTTGCTTTTTCCCTTCTTCAACATGGGCCTGGTGGAAGGGAGGTGGGGGACGGTGAGTAGACTGTTGCTCTAGTCCAGGCAGGAGATGAGGACCTCGGGGAGCAGTGCAAAAGTCCCACAGGACTTTTGGTGGGAAGCAGAGAGGGTGGCCTCAGGCCCCATCCAGTGAGTGGGTAGCCACAGGACCGCATATTGAGAAGGTAAGTTGTTGGAAGAGGAGTTGATTGAGGGACAGGGACTGCAGGTGAGGGCCATCAGGAGCAGTGTGAGGGTATGGGCCACCCTGGGGCGACATCTGATGTAGTTGGAAAGGGCGTTTGTAGCTGAGGGCCAGGCTGGAGGTTTGGGAGTGAGCCGCTTGGGGTAGGGGTGGGGGTGGGGGGGGGGGGTGAAGTTCCAGGTAAGCAAGATCAGAGGGTTTGTAGGGTGAGAAAGAACAGAAGGTGACCTTGGAGAACACCAGTATTGAAGACATGAGTGGGAACCAGGAGCCTGAGATCTGGGCAAGAGGGGCCCATCCCCGTCATTATTACACGAGCACCTCGTGACTTCTGCCCACCTGTGCCCATGCCCTCTGCCTGCCAGTCTGGGCAGAGTGCCATGTGCTCAGCCAGGGTCACCTTTTGCTTGTCACCAGACCCCTGCCCTCAAGACTGGTCTGGACTCACCACCTCCAATGACTCTCTTCCCCTTCTGTGAACCCCATTCATGAGGACTGCCCCCTCCAGACCCCTCCTCTACCCAAACTGCTCTCGTCCAGACCACTGTCATTTTGCCGCCAAACCCAGCGAGGGTTCTCAGGCCTCACTGTACTCGCCCCTTCAGCAGCATCTGACAACTGATCACTCCCTCCTCCTTGACACCAGGGAGCCTCACTCGTGTTCCATGCTGCCACCTCACTCTCGGTTTCCCTCCCTCCCCTCCCCACTGGACGCGGGGTCCTCGGGCAGCTTCTCCCCCTCCCCCCACTCCCTGCCTCCCTGGGTGAGCTCTTCCAGGCTCAGGGCTTTGTATGTGCCGACCACTTCCAAAGTGCTGTTCCCAGTCCAGACCTCTTTCCGGAACTCCAGACTCCCATATCCAACCGCCAGCAGACATCTCCACTGGGATGGCCACACCTGCACAACCTGCCCGGGGCAGACTCCTGATCGTTCCCTCCAGACCTCACCTCCCCGTCGCATCACCTGGCAACTGCATCCTGCCTGTGGCTCAGGCCAAACCTCTTGGTGTCATCCTTGACACCTCTCTCAATCCTGCATCCTGTTCATCCACAACCCTGTGGAATCTGAAGGCTGCCCATCACCTCCACTGCTACCACCCTGGTCCAGGTAACCACCACCTTTCCCCTGAGTGTTGCTGGAGCCTCCTCATTCACCTCTTTCCCAGATCTGCCTGACCCGCGCCCTCAACTCGTTCGGATCTTGAAAGTCACCTTTTCAGTGAAGCATTCTTTGGGCAACCTGGTGAAAACTCCAGCTTCCATGACTTCACACCCACCCTTCCCTGCTTGATGTGTTCTTCTTTAGTGTACTTTTATCGTTATCTCCCCAAGTGTGTCAGCTCCGTGGGGAAAAGGCTTTCCGCCGGCCTCGTTCCTGCTCTACTCTTGTTCCAAGGCCTTCCCGGGCACCGAGGCCCTCAAATACTTGCAGAGAGAAGCTGAGGTAGAAGCAGGAGCCGCTTTGGAAAATGACATGTTTTTATTGCTATGTTTGCAGTGGCTTTGTAGCACAGTAAGAATGTCCCCGTGGGCCCTGCGCCCACCCCTCCACCTATGTCACTCAGGGTGTGGGGGAATCCTTTCTCAGCTGCCTGGGCTTCCACGTGACACAGACGTGGGTCAAAGCTGCTACGTGGAAGACTTCACATGTGTTAAGTGCATCGGTCTTAAGCTCGGAGGTGGCAGCTGTGCCCAGGATCCTTTCCCTGGGCTCTGCCCACCTCGGATCCCTGCCATCCTGGCTCAGCCTGGGGAGCAGGGTGTGAGCTAAGCCTGAGCACACCAGGTGAGCAGCCCAGATTCCCACAGGGCACAACACTGCATGCTGTGACCCCATGACTGTGGGCACCAGGAGGGGAGATGCCTCTCGAGGCCCCACGTGTCTGGGGCTGAGATCACACACGCACACCCACACGGCTGGCTGGCTTACTGGACAGCTGGAAGCTTCGGTTTTGCCTATGAAAATTAGAGCTAGAAATTCACACTCCTTGGCTAGGGGGAGAGGAGGCCGGTGGGGCCGAAGCGGAGGGGTGTGGTAAGGAAAGGGCCATTTGGGCTGTTTTCTCTTTTTAGAAATATACAAGCAGAAATCTCACTCAAGTCTTTATAAAATGTGCAAAATACAAGCCTCGTTTGCCCAGCAGCACAGGTTCCACCTGGTATTCACCTTCGCTAACAGACAGAGCTCTAGGTATACGGCCTAGACTCAAGTGTACTCACAAGTGCACACAATTGATAGCGGTGGCAACTGGTGCAGGAACCAGAAGGTTCCATTCATGGCTAGCTCTCCAAGCTAGGAGAATAGGGATGGGGGCGTCTAGCCCAGCTGCAATCTGGGCCTGGGCCACTGCGCCTCCCCGGGGGCTCCCCTCCTCACCGTCCCCTCTCCTTCGGGCCCCCAGGCAGCCTCTGCTGGTTCTGGGGCGATGGGCCCCCAAGGGTGGTCATGTTGTGGGGGTAGAGCCCTGAGAGGCAGGGCGGGCCAGCCGGGTCTCCCGGGTTAGCGGGCAGGTGACTAGGGGAGCCTGGGCTGAAGGTGGAGGGGAGAAGGCAGGCCTGGGAGCAGCATGTGCACCAGCTTGGCTGCGGGCAGGGTGGGGAGAGGAATCTATTTTTGGTGGGATGTGATATTTTTGGTGTTTTATTAAAAACGGAAAAATGATTTTAGTTAGCACTCGTGGTGCTTCCCCCTGGCCGCCTCCCCCTGCCTCCCGTCCCCAGGCAGACCCCGAAGCTATCAGGGAAAGGCAGGTCCCCTGGAGGGGTGGGGCAGGGGCTAAGCAGGGGCTGCTATGGCTACAAGAGGGTGCGCTGGTGATGTGAGCTGGCGAGGCCAGGGCTCTGCGGAGGCTGTTGTCACATGACGCTCTCCACCACCACGACCTTGCTGCTCTCAGACACTGGGGTCAGGGTGGTCAGGCCCCTGACATCCGAGTCCTGAGCTCTGTACTCCACGTGGTGGAGGCCCCACACAGGCTGGGTCAGGTGCTGCCAGCGCTGCGGGAGAGAAGGGCACGGTGAGCCCCCTGGAGGGCCCCGGCTGGGCCTCAGCGCAGCCGTGCCCACAGCCCCTGCCAGGAGCTCACACCCGCCCGCCACCTGCTCGCTCGGTGGCCCCCTGTCCAGCCCGCTCCCTGCACTGTGAAAGCAGGGTTGAGTGGGTGTCGGGACGGGTGAGGGACGCTGAGGACTGCCCTCCTCCCCCTGCCACTCCCAGGCTGTCGAGGCCTAGTGTTCCCTCCACCCACCCCAGTCGGAGCTGGCTCCAAGGCTTCCTGCACCAGGGCCGGCCTGCCCATTCTAGGGGTGGGTTGACGAGGGGACTGACCTCAGCCATGGTTCCCTTGGCACTGAGGAGGCAGCCCAGGAGGTGGAGGGGCACACAGAGCATGGAGGAGAGTGCAAAGCCCCAGCCCATGGCCTCGCCCCACCATGGGTACACGTAGGTGTTGTTGTACACCAGCGGCTCGTAGTACACCACGTTGAAGATGAAGATGCCCTGGTGAACAAGAGGCATCAGCCACCTGCCTGGCCAGCCCGCAGCCCTCCTGGCCCAACTTGTGGGCATTACCATGCAGATGAGCGGGGTGAAGAAGGACCAGCACCACTTCATCCAGGGGCATGGCCGGTACCCGATCATGCAGGCAATGTCGTCCATGAAGCGGTCAGCGCCTGAGAGGGAGAGGAAGGGAGGGGAGGAGCTGGAGTTCTGCCTGTCCTGGCTGCCCCTGCCCCTGCCCCTCAGTAGCACCTACCGTACACCCAGGCCACCACCGCACACTCCCAGAAGGCCTGCCAGAGCAGGGTCATGCCGCTGGCTGAGTAGTAGTCAAACAGCTGGAAGACGTACATCCCGCCCTGTGTGGGGCACACCCAGGTCAGGCAGGGGCCGAGGGCAGCTGGGAGCCAGGGCTGCCCCTCCGAGCCCACTCACATCGGTCACCATGGAGAGGTCAATGATGAAGCAGAGGGCACAGCAGAGGGCCACGGAGATCTCCCTTTGGAAGCGGAAGTAGTAGGAGGCCGGGAGGAGGTCGAGAAGGCCGGTGATGAAGCCCTCCACACCTACGAACTGTGGTGGGCAGCTCAGGCGAGGCCCTGCTCCTATCTGCCCCGCCACCACCTCTCCTCCCTCTGCCCCCCGCCCTGCCTGGGTCCCCTCCAAACCTGGCTGTCGAGTCCGAGCAGCAGCAGCATGAAGAAGAAGAGGGCAGCCCAGAGCGGGGCCACAGGCATGAGTGTGACAGCCCGGGGGTAGGCGATGAAGGCCAGGCCAGGCCCTGTGGGAAGGTGCTGAGTCCAGACCTGAACACCACCTGAGCTCATGCATCCGCTCAGAGGAGGAGGGCAGTGACAAAGCCAGGGCCCTGGGGGCACTAGCCACCTGCCAGGCCTTTCCATACTGTGAAGCACTGCGGGCCTGCCCCAGCCCCAGGGCACCCCACAATAGGGCAGGAAGGCTCCAGGTCCTCCCCAGCCCCCAGCCATAAGACCTGTGTGCCTGAGTCAAATCCTGCAGTCAGAGGTGACCACGACTTCTGGGTGGAGGCCCGCCTTTCCCTCTGCCACACTCTGACAAAGATGACGACATACCCCAGGCCCCTGGGACAGATGGACGAATGGAGCGGGGGGCTCAAGTCCCCAGATGGACTGGCCTACAGCCCGACCCTGGGGGCTGTGCCCAGCCCGCAAGGGCCCAGCTAGCGGAGTGTTGATGTCCAGGATGCACACGCACAGCAGCACAGCTCTGGAACTGGGCACCACCCAGGGCCTTTACCTGACTCGGCCACCTTGGAAATATGCACCCCCTGCTCTGCCGCCATGAAGCCCAGGATGGAGAAGACCACGAAGCCAGCAAAAAAGCTGGTCCCGCTGTTGATGAGCGCGAGGATGATGGCATCCCTGGTGGGCAGGGTAGGGCAGGAGGGACCGGTCAGCGCCTGCAGGCAGGGAGGTGGGCAGGCCAGGCTACGGGGACTGCAGGGACATGGAGCTTACTTATAGCAGTTGTTGTTAAAGCGGTTGTAGCTGCCCAGGGCCGTGAGGGCCCCCAGGCCAATGGCGTAGGAGAAGAAAATCTGGGTGCCGGCATCGATCCACACCTGGAGGGGTGGCAGAAGCAGGAGTGAGGGGGTACCACACCACCAGCCCCGCACCATCCCGCGGTGGCCCGGCTCCTTACCTGAGGGGACCCCAGCTTCGACCAGTCGGGCTTGAGATAGTACACAATGCCGTCCAAGGCGCCAGGCAGCAGCACGCCGCGCACCAGCAGCACGACGAGGACCACGTAGGGGAATGTAGCAGTGAAGTACACGATCTGCGGGGTCAGGCTGCTCAGGGGGGACCTGGGCTGGCCACAGCCCCCAGACTGCACCTTGGCTCAGAGGCCCCCATCCTACCCCCAGAGCTGGGGTTCCCCCCAACAGGAAGTAGGTGTGAGGCCAGCTGGAGCAAGGCCAGGCCTCGTTTGCCAGGGAGCACGTCCTTTAGGGAGCGGGCAGGCTGGTGCAGGCTCACCTGAGGGGCGGCGCACAGGCACTTTCTGAAGTGTGAACCCAGGTGTGTGGGTGTGTGTGGGGTGTGAGGACTGTGAGGCGCAGGCAGCAGGACCTCCCTCCCAGAACCCTGTAGGGCCCAGGCTGAGGGGATGCCAGTCAGAGGGGGTGGGGGGGTGGGCAGCTCCTTTGCCTCACACACCCCTAACCCCAGGGCGTTTCTCTGTGGAATGGCAGGCTCCTTATTGGTAGCTTGGGAGGGGACTGGGCCAGGTATCAACAGAGGCAAGAGAAAGACTGACAGCAAAGTCCCTGCTTCCCCCTGCCAGGAGTGAGACACGCTGGGGTCCCACGTTCATGTGTCTCTGGTCATACACAGGGCCGGACAGGCCGGTGAGAGAGACTGTCACAGAGCCGGTTCATCCCGACAGAACAGACCCAGCAGAGTGTGAGGAAGAGAGAGAAGCGTGGCAAGGGGGTAGCTGCTGCCTGGGCCTCTCCCACTCAGGGTCTCTGGGTTTGGAGAGCGGGAGGAATAGCCAGCAATGGGGCAGGGACCAAGTGGCCTAGATTTAAGCACCTCCCCCCTCCTCGGTCCAGTCGCCTCCTGTTGCAACAGTTGTCCCCTCCAGAGACACCCCTGCCCAAGGCCGTGCTGCTCCTGGTGTCCCCCGCCAGGCTCTGGCTGTACCTTTCCTGTTGACTTGACCCCCTTCCAGACACAGAAGTAGACCAGCACCCAGCAGGCCAGCAGACACAGCGTCACCTCCCAGTTGAGAGCCCCTGGAATCTCCAGCCCCCCAGAGAGCCGCAAGACTTTGTTCCTAGGGAGGGACAGCTCATGAGGGTTGCGTCAGTGGAGGGCAAAGCGATTGGCAGCTCTCCGAGGGGTTGTGGCCCCTCCCTCCTTCAGCTGTGAGTCCAGCTGGTCCCTTCTGTCTACCTGGGCTCGGCCCGGGCCCAAGCCTGCCTCCTGGAGGCACTCCAGGGCACCTGGAGCCTTGGAGCCCCTGGCTGCAGGGAGCGGGGCTGCTGGCCTGGCCCCAGGCCACCCCCCACCCCCCCACCCCCGCACATGCAGCACCAGCTCCCCCACTGGGCAGACAGGACTGAATGACAGCGAAGAATGGGAATGACAACTGGTGCTGACAGAGCAGCCCCCCTCCAGCTGCAGGGATGGCCTGGGAGCTCCCCAAGGGATGGGCCAGGCCTGGGAGTGATTCCTCTGCACCTGGCCTCGGTTCCCAAGGGCTGGGCCCCAACAGGCTGAGGCCAAGTATGGGAGACCACAGGGGCATGATGGGCTTGGCCCAGAGGCGCCTGACTCACTCCCAGAACTCGATGACGGGGGAGCGGCGGTCAGCAAGCTGGTCACATGTGAGGTTGGCTAGGCTGGCATTGGCACAATCTTCGTGGCGGAAGATCTCCACACAGTCGGGACTGTTCCAGCTGTGGCCACAGGTGGCCCAGGGCAGCGTGGTGGTGAAGGACTTGACCAGGTAATAGAAGCCCCAAGCCAGCACCATGATGTAATAGGTGTTGCAGTAGAAGACGATCACCATGGAGGCATAGCCCAGGCCTGGGGGCGGCAGGGAGAGTTCTTTGCTGGCCAGCTCCTGCCCCTCTTAGCTACCCTACAAGGGACTAGCACCAATGGCTTCTACTGTCCTCCCCTCCCCATCCTCCTCCTGTCCCCTCCTTCTGTCTCGTGCCCAAGTGTCCCAACACTTGGCAAACTCCTCATCCCCTACCGTCACCTTCTCAATCTACCGTCAGCCCCAGGGCAGAGCCCCTCCCCTCCCACTCACACATAGGTCCCCTGCTCTCGGGCCCCATGTGCGCCACAGTGGCTCCCCACCAGCCGGCAGCACACAGTGGCTGGGGGAGCTTTCTCGTAACCTGGGACCGTGTAGGAGACAATTGCTGCCTCAGTGGGCAACCTTGGGCAAGCCGCTCCACTTCTCTGTGCCTCAGCTGCCTCATCTGTACAGTGGGCAGATATTAGTAGGCCCTGCCTTCTTGGGTATCCAGACTGGTGACTGAACACTGCCCGGCACAGAAAGTGATCTTTCCTGTTAGTCACACCCTGAACTTGCAGTGGCTCCGCACGGCCTACCGGGCCAAGTCCAAACTCCTTCGCTGGCCCTCAGGCGTGGCAAGAGCCAGCCTCGGGCGCCTTCTGCCATCACCGCCTCCGGTGCCCAGCCTCCATTCGTCTGCACCCACGCCCACGCCCCCTCTGTGGGAAAGTGGCAGGAGGCACTGCGGCACTCACCTTTGAATAGGGGGCAAATGTTCCAGACATTGATGCTGCCAGCCTTCATGAACTGGCCCAAGGAGATCTCCAGGAAGAAAATGGGGATTCCCCCCACCAGGGCGATCAGGACATAGGGAATAAGGAACACACCTGTGGGAGAGCAGTGCAGTGTGGGGCTCAGGGGGAGCTGGCTGCCCCAACCCCCACAGCCTCCAGGAGCCTCAGGAGGGGGGCGGGGCTCAGCCCAACCCCACCCTGTCCATGTGAACTTCCCACTGGGTGAATCAGTGGAGTGTGGCCGCTGACTCAGTCACAAGGTGAACAACCTGGGGTCGGGGGCTCTGGGTGAAAGGATGGGCTCCAGGGGAGCCTGACCTGGGGCCCCTCCACTCACAGGGCTGCACCCCACAGTTGCCTGCGCTGACCTACAGAATGGAGGACGTGTGCGCTCACACATGCAGACCATGCCTTGTGCAGCAGCTCGTTCTTTGCCAGGCAGCGACCAGAAGGCACAGCAAGGGCATGTGTGCGTGCGCATGTTTGGCGTGTGCGCCTGTGTTTGCGCGTGGCTGAGCGCTGGGGCCTGAGGGCCTGCCTGGACTTGAGTGAGGGCAGGGAGCTCTTGCCTCCCCTGCACTCTGACATGCAAATACGAGGGTCGGGGAAGTGGATGGGTGGGCAGCAGGCCTCTGCCAGGGGGAAGGTGTGCTGAAGGTGTCAGTGGGCAAGGGCAGAGGGAGACAAGCTGGACGTAGCAAGCCCCGTTGAGGGTGAGCCAGGCTCTGGAGGAGGTAGGGCCGGGCCATAGGGACAGGCCCAGCAGAGCAGGGGGCAGTGCAGAGAGCTGGTCCCCCTAGCAGCCCATCTTGCTCCCCGCCTCCCTGCCAGGCCCTGTCCTTGTTACTGGCTCTGTTCTCTCCCATCCTCACCTCCGGAAGTGGGCTTGGCTGCAGCTTGCCCAGCGCCTGGTCCTAGCATCCTACTTGTGTGACCTTGGACCAAGGCCTTGTGTCTGGGCCTCAGTTTCCCACCGCATCACACAGTAACTGTGCTTCCCACTACCCCCAGTGCTCCTTCCTCGCCCCAGGACACTCGCGTGCTGGGGCAGGCAGCACAGTGTGTGCATGCTGTGTGTCCAGCGGCGCCGGGCGGCCGGCTGGCCGCAGGCTTCCCAAGTCTGGCTCAGGCACCCAGTGTTCCAGGCACAGGCGGAGGGGAGGAGAGGGAAGGGATGGGAAGGGTAGGGCAGCGGGAGGGGGAGGGACAGAGTGGCCCATTGTGTATGCGTGTGTTCGTGTGTGCACACGTGGGGGGCTCACACAATGTGCCACTTGTGTGCCTGACCCGCGGGGGCAGCCAAGGCTCCTCACCTCTGAGAGCCCCCCCAGGGGGCAGGCCGGGCTTCCCACCTCCATGGCCAATCCCCGAGGCCGGCCCCCTCCCCCCACCACACTGCCAGGCACATGACTGGTGAGGGGGGTGGCGGCCACCGGCCGCTGTGTTGGGACCTACCCCCACCCCCTGGCCGGCCTCACGTGCCGGCGGACGGGCGGGGGCGCTCACCTCCGCCGTTCTTGTAGCACAGGTAGGGGAAGCGCCACACGTTGCCTAGGCCCACGGCGAAGCCCACGCACGACATGATGAAGTCCATCTGGCGCGTCCATGTCTCGCGCGGCGGCACAGCCAGGCCCACGGGGCCGTCGCCCTTGGCTGGGGCGCCGTCGGACCCGGGTACGATCAGGGGGCCCTTCTTCTCGTCGCCGGACACGCTGTAGATGCCGTTCTCGGCGCTCTTCTTCGCCATGGCCCCGGCGGGCGCGGACGCGGGTGCGGGCGCGGGGAGGGCCCCGAGGGCGCGGCGGGCCCTCCCGGGGCCGGGCCGGGCCGGGGCCGGGCCGATGGAGCGCGAGGCGCGCTCAGAAGCAGTCCACAAAGCACTTGAAAGTGAGCCTGAAGAATCTCATGTGTGTCGGGGGCCCGGGGGCGCGCGGGCGGCGACGGGGCCCGGCGGGGCGGCGGCGGCTCCCGAAGCTCCCGCCCGCGGCGGCGGCTCCGGCTCCGGTTCCGGCGGCGGCGGCGGCGGCGGTGGCGCGCCTGGCCCGAGGCTCAGCCTAGCGGGCGGCGGGCGGCATCGGGTGCCGGGGCGCCCGCACTCCGGAGCGGGGCCGAGCGGCGCCCCCCGCCCGGCCGGCCCGCGGTGGCCTGGTCGCCGGCGGCTGTGGCCCGGCGCGCCTCGCCCCTCCTTCGCGGCGGCGCGGCTCCAGCCGCTCTCGGGGCCCGCGGCGGGCTCAGCAACTCGCCACCGCGCTGCGACCGTCCCTCTCCTCCCCCGGCCCGACCGGCCGCCGCTTAAGAAGCGACTCCGGGTGATGTCACTGTCGCCCCACCCCCACGCTGGCTGCTCCCTTCCCCCTCCCCCGTGCCGCCTCCTCCCGCCGTCGCTCAGCCTACCGCCTCCCGCCTTCCTCCGGAGGAGGAGACGCCGCTCCTGCGGGCGCGGGAGGCTGGACGCGGCGCCGCGCCCCGGCCCGGGGGGCGTCCCGGCTCGGCCCTCCGAACCCGCCCGCTCCCCGCGCTGGGAAAACCCTAGTTTGTTGGCCGTCTTCCAGACATCCTAGGCTCCCCCCTAACCCCACCGTGCTCCCCTTCCTCCCCCTTTCCCGGCTCCCGCCTCCGCCGGGCACTCCTGCTCCCCTGGGCCCGTGTAGCTTGTCCCGTCTCCCGTCGCCCATGAGCTTATAAAGCTTCCCCGCCCCCACACCGAAGGGGGCTGGGGGCGGGCCTGCCGGGAGAAAGGCTGAGTGGGGTGAGGTGGGCCTGCCTCCAGGGGGCAGCGGGAGATTGCAAGGGGCACACCCCTGGAAGCTGCTGGAGGTCCAGGACAAGTGTTGGGGTTACAGGTCTTGGGAGTCTCTGAAGGGGGCCACGGGGAGCCAGCTGGCCGAGGAGCAAGACCTGGCTTTGTCACCAGATGGAGAAGCCTGCAGGGGGCAGGGGGCCGAGTGACCCCTGCCACCCTGAACCCTGCCGAATGGGGCGGTGGAGGCACCTGACCTGTGGACTATTGGCAAGGTGCGGGGGTGGGGGGTGGGGTGGGGTGGGGGTGGGGGGTGGGGGGTGGGGGGTGGGGGGTGGGAGGAGGGGGAAGGGGGTGGGGGGATGGGGGAAGAGGGGTGGGGGGAAAGGGTGGCAGCTGCAGGAATAGGATAAGGCTGCCCTCTGGTGCCTGGCCGGGGCACAGACCCGCCCCCAAAGGCCTCAGCCTCAGGCTCTGGCTCCCCAGGGACCTCCAGGCTTCCCCAGCCAGAACCAGGTTGTTGGGTGCCCCCCTTCCCCCCCCCGCCCCCCCCCGCCGCCAGCTGCTGGGGATTTTCCAGGGCACAGACTAGCCTGGGGTGGAGAAGGAAAGGACCACTGCCCAGGGTGGGGAAATGCCCCCTCCACCCCAGGCCCTCTGATCTTATTGCTGCAGTCCCCAGATGGCTCATCCCGTTAAGCTAAACCCTCAGCAGCCCGAGGCTTTAGGAAGCAAAGCAGTTCTGGGCTGAGCCAGATTGAGTCTGCAGGGTGAGGGAGGGGCAGCACCTCCACCCAGGCTCCAAGGGGTGTGGGGAGCACGGCCATGCTTAGTCTGATGGGACCCTCGAGGTAGCAGGATGGCACCTACACGTGTGGAAGATGCCGCTTTGGTCTGAAGCACGGAAGAGATGTCTGGTCTGGAGACAAAGAGGTGATAGACAGGGCCACAAAGCGTGGCCACCCAGGGAGGGAGCATGGAGGGGGAGAGGGTCCCTGCAGTAGGAGGTTGGGCAAGGTCCCAAGAGCACCTGGGTATGGGGGACACCCTCAAGAATCTAAGACCTCTCCTGTCCAGGGGGAGAAAGACATCAGGACACTTTGGGGAGGACAGAGAATGAAGAGAGGTGGCGGAGGACCATCAGGGAGCTGTCACCTGAAGCTTCTGTTGCCTCTGTGGGGGTCACAGAGGGCAGTGGAGGGTTGGTCAGCGGAAGGTTGCTAGAGAGAGACAGGACAGGCAAGGTGGCAGCCAAGAATGGCCAGCCTCTCTTTCTTCCTGTGTGAGCTCCCACCTCTCCAGGGACCACTCCCTCCCATGCAGGGAAGATGTGGGGGGCGGTGTACAATAGGCACCCCAGACCCTCCCTCACCCCTCCTCCTGTCTTCCCCCACCCAATAATGATTGCACCCCCACCTGCTGCCCACCAGCCCGAGGCTCACCTGGGAACCCTCTCCACCTCTCTTCACGGGTTCTGTCATGGCCGCCCCCCATCAGCAGGGCCTGCTGCTCCACACCCCTAGTGCCAGCCCTGGGCAGGCCTCCACGGCTGGCCTGGGCCCTGCAGTACACTCACTCCTCACAGCAGCCCCCTGGCCTTGGCCCTGCACTGGAGGGCCCTTGTAGAAAGTGCCAGCCCTGCTGAAACCCTCTGTGTGCTTTCTATTCCCTGAAGACGAAACCCAAATTCACTGCATGCGTCCCATCTGCTCCCTGCACCTCCCTTGCCCTTGCCCTCGCCCTTGCCCCCACTGCCTGGTCCCTTCCTCTCTTGCTTCACTGCCTCCCCTGGGACCTGCAGGAGGTGAAGGACCAGCCTCCCTGGCTGGGCTCCTAAGGGCATTCAGCTACCTCTTCCCTTCCTCCTGGCCTCCTCAGGATTGTCAGGCTGGGCCGACAGGAATGTTACACTGTTACTGTGGGCGACTGGGACTGGGCGCTGAGTACCGGGGGAGACCAAGGGGCTCCCCACTCTGTCCCAGGGCTTTGCCAATGGCTGTTGTGCCCCCCTCCCCTCCTGGGCCCCCAGCCCTATCCGAGCCAAGGCCTGTCCCGCCAGGCCTCTGGCGTTCGTGGCCCTTCAAGGCTGGTTTTACTCTCCTAAGGGGGCCAAGTGTGCAGGATGGGGTGGGCTGGCCTGGTGACTTCCTTCAAGAAAGAAGCCAAGTGTTCCAGGGAGCGCAGTGCCATTCGGACCCCAGTTAGGCCTGGGGATGGAATGGGGGCTGGGGAGGGGGAGGAGAGGGGTGAGCTGTAGGGAGAGCAAGGAGGGGGTGGCCTGGGAGTTTAGGATTCTAGATTGGACCCAGTGCCCTCAGGCGATGGGGTGTTGGGGCCCACCTGGGTCGGGGGCAGCTGTGGACTGCGGGTGGGCTGGGTGGTACCCGCCCACTTGCCCTGGAGTGACTGGTTATCCAGAGGACCTGGGCTGAAAGAAGAAGGGTGGGGGCTCTGGTCTCTGGGCAGCTGGGTGGGCACAGTGCTTTCCGATGAGAATTAGCTGGAACAAAGGGAAAGCTGGAGTGCACCTTGAAGGACTTTCTGCTGCAAACTCCCAGGGCCAGGTGGTGGGAACCAGCAGGGGAGGGGACAAGAATGGCAAGAGCAGCTGTTGGGGCTGGGGAAGGGCTCATCCTGGCTGGGGGCTAGAGCACCGCTGGGGCTGGGGCTGGGGAGTGGCGAGTGGCCTCATGGGACTTGGAGGGTGTCATGGATTGAATTATGTCCCCCCCCCCCGCCAAAATGTGGTATTTCTGTTGTGGCGGCACTAGATGACTAAGACAGAATTTGGTACCGTGAGAGTGCGGTGCTGCTCTAACAGATACCTAAAATGTGGACAGGGTTGCGACAGTGGCAGAGGACCAGCGCAGCAGAGAACCTGCGGTGGCAGAGAAGTGGCAACAGCAGAGAACCAGCAGCAGCAGAATCAGGAGACCAGTGCAGGATGGCACTGGAGCCTACCCATGGAGTGAGAGAGCCGAGTGCCTGTGTGCAGGAGGCTTCCTGGTGGAGTGGGGTGCCTCCGGGCACTTATCAGTGGAGCTACAGAGCTTTGGAACGCTTGCCCCAGCAGGGCAGATGTGGGCATGAGGCCTGAGGAGCCAAGAAGCCAAGAAGCCAGGAAGCAGAAGCTGAAGAGACAAGGAACCCAAGAAGCCGATCTGCCTCAGTCTCAAAAGGTGTGACCATGACCTCTGGTGTTTCTAAGGGTGGAGTTGCCACTCAGATGGACTAGAAGAATGGTAGGCCTATGCCCAAGAAAGGTGATCCAACCGAACGCGGAAATTATAGAACAATATCATTAATATCACACGCAAGCCAAATTTTGGTGAAGATCATTCAAAAATGGCTGCAGCAGTATACCGACAGGGAACTGCCAGGAATTCAGGCCGGTTTCAGAAGAGAACGTGGAACCAGGGATATCATTGCTGATGTCAGATGGATCCTGGCTGAACGCAGAGACTATCAGAAGGATGGTTACCCGTGTTTTATGGACTATGCAAAGGCATTCAACTGTGTGGATCATAACAAATTATGGATAACATTGCAAAGAATGGGAACTCCGGAACACCTAGTTGTGCTCATGTAGAACCTGTACTTAGACCAAGAGGCAGAAGTTCTAACAGAGCAAGGGGATACTGACTGGTTTCAAGTCAGGAAAGGTGTGCATCAGGCTTGTAAGCTTTCACTATATCTATTCAGTCTGTACACTGAGCAAATAATCTGAGAAGCCGGACTGTAAGAAGAAGAACGGGGCATCAGGATTGGAGGAAGACTCATTAACAACCTGCATTATGCAGATGAGACCACCTTGCTTGCTGAAAGTGAAGAGGACTTGAAGCACTTACTGATGAAGATCAAAGACCACAGCCTTCAGTATGGATTGCGCCTCAACATAAAGAAAACAAAAATCCTCACAACTGGACCAATGAGCAACATCATGAGAAACAGAGAAAAGATCGAAGTTGTCAAGGATTTCATCTTCCTTGGATCCACAATCAACGCCCACGGACGCAGCAGTCAGGAAATCAAAAGACACGTTGCATTGGGCAAATCTGCTGCAAAGGACCTCTTTAAAGTGTTGAAGAGCAAAGATGTCACCTTGAAGACTAAGGCGCGCCTGACCCAAGCCATGGTATTTTCAATCACATCATATGCATGTGAGAGCTGGACAATGAATGAGGAAAACCAAAGAAGAGTTGATGCCTTTGAATTGTGGTGTTGGCGAAGAATATTGAATATCCCATGGACTGCCAGAGGAACGAACAAATCTGTCTTGGAAGAAATACAACCAGAATGCTCCTGAGAAGCAAGGATGGTGAGACTGCGTCTTATGTACTTTGGACATGTTGTCAGGAGGGATCAGTCCCTGGAGAAGGACATCATGCTTGGCAGAGTACAGCATCAGCGGAAAAGAGGAAGACCCTCAACGAGGTGGACTGACACAGTGGCTGCAACAATGGGCTCAAGCATAACAGCCATTGTAAGGATGGCACAGGACCGGGCAGTGTTTCGTTCTGTTGTGCAGAGGGTCGCTATGAGTTGGAACCGACTTGACGGCACTTAACAACAACAAAGCTAAGGGAGCAGAGTTGCCGTCCCAGTGCACCTGGAAGTTGGAGCTGAAGCCCAGGGTCCATGGGCCTCCACTCAGAATCTGGAGAGTGTGGCCAATACCTAGAACCTGGAGGGCAGGGCCATTGTATAAATGGTCTCAGAGAACAGAGAATTATTTTCAAAGCTTTGAGGGCTGATGTAATATGTTCTGCTGACTTGCTTGGTGCCTGTTATCCCTTCTTTCCGTCCAGTTTCTCCCATTTGTAATGGAAATGTCTAGCTTGTGCTTGTTTTGCCCTTGTCCCCTTGGAAGTAGATAACTTGTATTCTAGATTTCACAGATGAAGAGGAATTTTTGGATTTTGGACTTGTAGTTAAGACTTTTGCTACGATATGATGGAATGAATAAATTTTGTGTGCTTCAAGGATGTGATTTTTTGAGGGCCAAAGGGTGAAATGTCATGGATTGAATTAATGTCCCCCAAAAATGTGTGTATCAACTTGGTTAGGCCATGGTTCCCAGTATTGTGCGTTTGCCCTCCATTTTGTGATTGTAATTTTATGTTAAGAGGATTAGGGTGGGATTGTAACACCACCCTCACTCAGGTCACCTCCCTGATCCAAAGTAAAAGGAGTTTCCCTGGGGTGTGGCCTGCACCACCTTTTGGCTCTCAGGAGATAAAAGGAAAGGGAAGCAAGCAGACAGTTGGGGACCTCAAACCACCAAGAAAGCAGCTCTGGGAGCAGAGCACGTCCTTTGGACACGGGGTCCCTGTGCCTGAGAAGCTCCTCGACCAGGGGAAGATTGAGGACAAGGACCTTCCTCTGGAGCCAACAGAGAGAGAAAGCCTTCCCCTGGGGCCGACGCCCTGAATTTGGACTTGTAACCTACTAGACTGTGAGAGAATAAAGTTCTCTTTGTTAAAGCCATCCACTTGTGGCATTTCTGTTACAGCAGCACTAGATGACTAAGACAGAGGGGCAACCTGACAAGCCTGGAACCAGCAGAAAGGCAGAGGAGGGGACAGCCTGCCCCCAACCCCTGCAGCAGCTCTTACCCAGCAATTGTGCTCATACACACAGATCCCCTAAAAGGATTTTGTTTTTATGTTTTGAATAAACTTTGTATATTGGAATAGTTCTAGGTTTACAGAAGGATTGCTGAGATAGTATTGGAGAGTCCCCATAGACCCCAGCCCGAGTTCTCCCTATTGTTAATAGTTGACGTTCGTGAGGTACATTTGTGGCAATAAATGAACCAATAGTGCTCCATTGTTATTAGCTAAAGTCCATACACTTTTCAGATGTCCTCAGTTTTTATCCATTGTCCTTTTTCTGTTTCAGGATCCCATACGACATTAAGTTACTGTGTCTTCTTAGGCTCCTCTTGGCTGTGGCAGTTTTTCAGAGGTTCCTTGTTTTTGAAGACCTTGACCGTTTGAGGAGTACTGTCAGGTATTTTGTAGGATGTCCCTCTATCGGAACTTGTCTGATGATTTTCTCATGAATTTTAGGAGAGGAAGGCCACAGAGGCAAAGTGCCATTTTCATCACGTCACACGTCAGCGGTGCATGTCCTCAAATGTGACTCATTCCTGTTTTGGGAGTCACTCACAGAAGTGAGCAGTTCTGCCCCCCTCCTCGAGGGGGCAGTATCTACGTACATGATTTGGGATTCGGCAAAGGAGATTTGTCTCTTCTCCCACATGTATTTATTTATTCAATCATTTGTTTATTTCAGTATGGACTCAGGGATATTTATTTTATATCTTGAGTTATAGTCCAATACTACTTGTTTATTTTGTTGCTCTAATTGTTCCATCTTTGGCCTTTGGGAGCTCTTTCAGTTGGCTTCGGTGCCCCTTTGACATGCCCCCGTCAGTGTATGTTATTACTTCCTTGCCTGACTTTAAACCATACATGTATGTATGCAGAACGTGTACATAGACCAAGAGGCAGTTGTTTGAAAAGAACAAGGGGATACCGATTGGTTTAAAGTCAGGAATGGTGTGCGTCACGCTTGTATTCTTTCACCATACCTATTCAATCTGTATGCTGAACAAATAATCCGAGAAGCTGGGCTATATGAGGGAGAACGGGGCATCAGTCCTGTGCCACCCTCACAATTGTTGCTGTGTTTGAGCTCATTGTTGCAGCCACTATGTCAATCCATCTCATTGGTGGTCTTCTTCTTTGTCGCTGACCCTCTACTTTACCAAGCATGATGTCCTTCTCCAGGGACTGATCCCTCCTGACAACATACTTTGGACATTGTCAGGAGGGACACTTCAACATAAAGAAACAAAAATCTTCACAACTAGGGCAATAAGCTACATCATGACAAACGGAGAAAAGATTGACATTGTCAAGGATTTCGTTTTCCTTGGATCCACAATGAACAGCCACAGAAGCAGCAGTCAGGAAATCAAATGACGTATTGCATTGGGAAAATCTGCTGCAAAGGACCTCTGTAAAGTGTTGAAAAGCAAAGATGTCACTTTGAGGACCTAGGGGCACCTGCCCCAAGCCTTGGTGTTTTCAATCATCTCATATGCATGTGAAAGCTGGACGATGAATAAGGAAGACCGAAGACGGGTTCACGCCTTTGAATTGTGGTGTTGGCAAAAAGTATTGAATATACCATGGACTGCCAGAAGAACGAACAAGTCTGTCTTGGAAGAAATGCAACCAGAGTGCTCCTTGGAAGCGAGGATGGCGAGATTTGTCTCACGTACTCTGCGCATGTTACCAGGAGGGACCCTGGAGAAGGACATCATGCTGATATAGTAGAGGGTCAGTGAAAAACAGGAAGACCCTCCACAAGATGGATTGACACAGTGGCTGCAACAATGGGCTCAAACATAGCAAAGATTGTGAGAATAGCACAGGACTGGGCGGTGTTTCATTCTGTTGAACGTAGGGTCGCTATGAGTTGGAACCGATTCAACAACACCTAACAACAACAAGAAAATGCTCCACACTCATCTTGTATATTTCCTGCCCAAGTCCTAGAATCAGCCATTTCTCCAAGGAGGCATTTATTGGGCAAAGGCATTAGAAACAGAGATCGGGTGCTAGGTGTGCTTATTGCTTACTGTAGTATTGTTGCTTCTAGGCCTCTCGGCTGACAAAGCAAGGGAATACATGTGTGTATATTAACCTGTGTATATATACAATATCTATAATATCTATAAATATTTTGAAGTATAACCATCTGTATATGTAGTAAGCTATACATGAGTTCATACTGATGTCTCCAAATCTAATGCGGGACCGTAGGGATTATTCTAGCCTCCTCTCCTTGCTCGTCTGTAACCTCCCACTCCAACAGTGAGAAACCTGGCTCCTGGCTCCTGCCATCTGCCACAACTTAATTGTTCTACTCCACTATAGATGTATGGTGGTTTTAGAATTGTTAACCCCTACCCTCATGGAAAGCAACTTCATCAACTAGAGTACAGCGCTTGTGTGCAGTTCCCTTTGCCTTCTGTCTTACAGACTCCACTCATGTTCAGAGTTACTTAGGTCAACACCTTAGCGCTTACCCCCTTCGGTGAGGTTGTTTCATATATTTGTAATACAGGTGAATTCTTTCATCACAGTCTGCATTCCATCCTGGGATCCCCTGACCTCCTAGGTGATCATTTTTAATTTGCATACATTAAAGTTCACTCTCTTTGCTGTAAAGTTCTGTGGATTTTGACACATGCACAGGGTCATGTATCCACCATTATGTGATTCCCCTAATCAAAAACTACCCTCTCTCTCCAGTCCCTGACAACCACTGATCTGCTTACCTTCTCTATTGTTTTGGCCTTTCCAGAATGTTTGTATAAATGGAATCTTACAGAATGTAGCCTTTTTCATACTGGCTTCTTTTGATTAGCAATATGTATTCAAGATTCATCCATTTCTTTGTGTGACTTGTAGTTCTTTCCTTTTTATTGCTGAACAGTATTCCATGGTATGGATGTACGGCAGTTCCTTTATCCATTCACCCATTGAAGGACATCTTAATTGCTTCCGATATTTGGCAATTATGAATAAGGCTGCTATAAACATTCACATGCAAGTTTTTATGATGAAATACATTTCTACCTCACTTGGGTAAATACCTAGGAGTGTGATTACTGGATCATATGGTAAGCCTGTGTTTAACTTTGTAAAAACTGCCAGAGAGTTCCTGTAGCTCCACATCCTCAACGGCATTTGGAGTTTTCAGTGTTTTGGATTTTAGCCATCTGTGTAATAGGTGTGTGGCGCCCTGGTAGCGCAGCAGTTAAGTGCTACGGCTGCTAACCAAAAGGTGGGCAGTTGGAATCCACCAGCGGCTCCTTGGGAATTCTATGGGGCGGTTCTACTCTGTCCTATAGAGTCAGAATCGATTCCATGGCAATGGGTAATAGGTGTGTAGTAGATCTCATTATTGTTCTAATTTGCAATTCCTAGTGATGTGTGGTGTTGAGCATCTTTTCGAATGTTTATTTACCATCTGTACACCCTCTGTGGTGAGATGTCTATTCAGATTTTGCCTTTCTTTTTAAATTTTCTTTTATTTCATTGGTATGTCTTTTAAATTCCTCTCTCTCTCTCTTTTTTTCTTTTGGACATTTTATTGTGGTTTGGGTGACTTAAGACACGACCTAATCCTGTAGATCGAGTCCTGCATTATTAACATACTGCTTCTAATCCTGCCTCGTTTTCGTGGATTAAATTGTGTCCCCCCAAAATATGTGTGTCAACTTGGCTAGTCCATGATTCCCAGTATTGTATGACTGTCCACCATTTTGTCATCTGATGTGATTTTCCTGTGTTGTAAATCCTACCTCCATGATATTAATGAGGTGGAATAGCTGGCAGTTATGTTAAGGAGGCAGGACTCAATCTACAAGATTAGGTCGCGTCTTAAGCCAATCTCCTTTGAGATACAAAAGAGAGAAGTGAGCAGAGAGACATGGGGACCTCATACCACCAAGAAAACAGCGTTGGAAGCTGGGGTTCCTGCGTGGAGAAGCTCCTAGTCCAGGGGAAGATTGATGGCAAGGACTTTGCTCCAGAGCTGACAGGGAGAGAAAGCCTTGTCCTAGAGCTGACACTCTGAATCTGGACTTCTGTCTCGTCTCCTGGACTGTGAGAGAATGAAGTTCTGTTTGTTGAAGCCATCCATTTGTGGCATTTCTGTTATAGCAGCTGGGGCTGTTCTACTCCGTCCTATAAGGTCACTATGAGTCAGAATCAACTTGGTGGCAATGTGTTTTGTTTGTTTGTTTGTTTTGGGTAACTAAGACAGTGTAGAAGTTGAGGTCTGGAAAGATGATATTTCAAAAACTCTTCCTAACCCATGGACCCACTTAAAGGCCTGTTGTCATGCCAGGGGCCCGTAGACCTCTGTGAAGTCCCAGATTCAGCGGGCCACTCCTGGGTCCTGTGACTTGGCATAGCTCCCTGGGGCACTGGCCTTCGTGGAACACAGGCTCTTAGGCCACTGTAAGGACTCATGCTTTGACTTGGAGTGACGTGGAGTCCAGGGGGGACCTGATCAGAAAAAAGGGACCGCTCTGGCTGCTGGGTGGAGAAGCGACTGGGGTGGGTGGGGTAAGGGTGGAGGCAGACATACAGATGAGCAAAATGGGGGCTCAGATTAGGGTGGGAGAAGTGGCCTAGCCACTAGAGACCTGAAGACAGGGACAGTGAGCCAGGACAACATGTGGGTGAAGAGACTTCCAGATGTTGGTGCAAAGGCCCTGAGGCCGGCCCGGTGCTGGGGCGGCGCTGGAGTGAGGCGGGAGCTGGAGCGATTGAGCCAAGAAGGAGTCAGCTGCAGGCGAGCCAGGCACAAGAGCTCCTTACGAGGCGCCCTGGGGCGTCCCAGCCGCGGTCTCGGGCCACCGCGTGCTCGGTCGCCCGCCGCCCGCCGGGGTGCGCGCGGAGGGGGCGGGACCGGCGGGGGCGCGGGCGGGGGGCGCGGCGCTGCGGCCACTGCGCGAGCGGCGACGCTGCGGCAGGCATCGGGCTCAGGTAAGGACCGGCCGCCGCTGGGCGCGCGCCCCGCCGCAGCCCCCGCGCGCACACCTGTCACCGCCGGCACGCGCGGCCCACGCAGCGCGGGACGCGGCCGGCTGCGGCATCCCCGCCCGCGAGGCCCTGAGGCCCGCTGCTCCTGGGCGCCGTGTGGGCTGCTGTGGCCGTGGGGGCCGCTGTGTGCTGGAGTAGCAGGTGCATCCCGGGCGACTTGGTGGCGGGGGGGGGGGGGGGGAGGGTCGAGGAATGGGGGCAGGTGTGGGGGCTCTGAGCGTGGGTGGGTCCTGAGGGGCCGGGGTAGGGGGACAGGGAACCTTCTAGAAAGCGGCCGATTGCGGATGTGGGGAGGCAGAGAGGACGGGGCGTCTGGGCGCTGATGGCCGTCGGGGTGCCACGGTGGGGGGAGCTACCGACCCTAGTCGCTTACCTGGGGATGGGGAGGAGCAGGTGGCCTCGGCGGGAGGGTGGACCTGGGCTGTGGGGGGAGGGGTGAGAAACACCTGGGCTGTATGAGGGGGAGGGGTGTCTGCTTGGGAGAGGTGTATTCAGGCCTGAGTTCTTGAGTGGGGTGGGGAACTGTGTTCTTGAGTGGGGTGGGGGCCCGAGAACAGGTGGGGGACTGGCTCTGAGGGTGCCCCTGGCCCAGGAGGGGAGAGCCGCCCCTTGCCCTGGGCCTCCCTCCACCTCTCCCTCCCCCCCCCCCCCCAGCCATGCTGCTGCTCAAGAAACAGACCGAGGACATCAGCAGCGTCTATGAGATCCGGGAGAAGCTGGGATCGTGAGTGTGTGTGAGTGTGAGTTTGTGTGAGTGAGTGTGTGCGTGGGGGAAGTGGGGGGCTAGGGTTACGGGGGCCTCCCCATCTGGCTTTTTCAGGTAGGGGGGCCTTTCACTCTAGCCATCTCTGCTCCTCCTCTCTCCCCTCTTCTCCTCCCTTCCCCTGCCTCCCCCTCCCTTTCTGCTTCCCACGGTCTTTGGCAGGGGCGCCTTTTCCGAGGTGGTGCTGGCCCAGGAGCGGGGCTCCACGCATCTTGTCGCCCTCAAGTGCATCCCCAAGAAGGCCCTCCGAGGCAAGGAGGCTCTGGTGGAGAATGAGATCGCAGTGCTCCGGAGGTGCGGCCCCTGGCCACCACCCACAGAGGCCGGACTGGGGACTGCTGGGGGCGGAGGGCGAGGCGAAGCCTCCCGAGAGCTGCTGCGGCCCTGGCCAGGATGGGCGACGGGTGCCACAGGGGCTTCTTCTTGCTGTTGCAGAGTCAGCCACCCCAACATCGTGGCTCTAGAGGACGTCCACGAGAGCCCTTCCCACCTCTACCTGGCCATGGAGCTGTGAGGAGGGCTGGGTGGGCTTTGGGTGGCAGCTGGCCAGGGTGTGGGGTGAGGCGCCTAGGTCAGCTGAGCTCCCCGGCTCCCCCCAGGGTGACGGGGGGCGAGCTGTTTGACCGCATCATGGAGCGCGGCTCCTACACGGAGAAGGATGCCAGTCACCTGGTGGGCCAGGTCCTAGGTGCTGTCTCCTACCTGCACAGCCTGGGCATTGTGCACCGGGACCTCAAGGTGCCTGGGCGGCCCTGCCCCTGCCCTGCCCCCTGCCCACCCAGCCCTGTGTGTGTCTCATGGGAGAGCTGGGGGGTGCCGGCCCCCATGGTGCACCCTGGCTCAGGTGGGCCTATGCCAGGGCTGATCTTGCCTTCCTCGGGTGCTGTGTCACAGCCTGAAAATCTGCTATATGCCACACCGTTTGAGGACTCCAAGATCATGGTCTCTGACTTTGGCCTCTCCAAAATCCAGGCTGGCAACATGCTTGGCACTGCCTGTGGGACCCCAGGATACGTGGGTAAGTGAGCGAGGGCACCTGGGGCTACTGACAGGGTAGCATGCTGTGGGGCCCTGCGGGGAGCCATGGTGACAGGGTGGAGGCCATTATGCCTGGTGTCATCCCCAGGGCTGAGCTGGGTGGCACTGAGCAGGTGGTGTGTGTGCTTATCTCAGCCCCAGAGCTCTTGGAGCAGAAGCCCTACGGGAAGGCGGTGGACGTGTGGGCCCTGGGTGTCATCTCCTACATCCTGTGAGTGACCACTGGGAGACCCCGCTCCCGCATGCCTGCCCCTGCTGGTTTGGGGAGGGAGGGTTGGGCAGCTAGCTGACTTCTCTGTGTGCGCCAGCCTTTGTGGGTACCCCCCCTTCTATGACGAGAGCGACCCCGAACTCTTCAGCCAGATCCTGAGGGCCAGCTACGAGTTCGACTCACCCTTCTGGGATGATATCTCAGAGTCAGGTAAGCTCGAGGCTCACCCCGCTCGGGGTCAGGATGGCAGGGTGAGAGAAGCTTGCTCCCAGGGGCCTTGACCGGCCTTCCTGCTCTAGCCAAAGACTTTATCCGACACCTCCTGGAGCGGGACCCCCAGAAGAGGTTCACCTGCCAACAGGCCTTACAGCACCTTTGGTGAGTGGGACCTTGCCAAGTGATCCCAGCGCCAGAGGGACCTCTCCCTCAGAGATCCCCTTTGCTGACCCTTGGCCTTTCCTCAGGATCTCTGGGGATGCAGCTTTTGACAAGGACATCCTGGGCTCCGTCAGTGAGCAGATCCAGAAGAATTTTGCCCGAACCCACTGGAAGGTTGGTGTGGGCACGATACTGGGTGGGCCCTGACGGGGCCACCTGCCCCCACCCCCTCGCTGGAGGGTTTAGCCTGGGCTGCCCAGTGGCCACTGTGGTCCTTGGCAGGCTTGTGGCTGGTCCGGGACCTGCCGTGATCACTCCCTCTTCTCACAGCGAGCGTTCAATGCCACCTCTTTCCTGCGCCACATTCGCAAGGTGGGGCACAGCCCAGACGGCGAGGAGACCTCCGTACAAGGCATGACCCGCCACACCCACCCGGGCCTCCTGGCTACACAGCCCCCGAAGTGGTGATTTCCAGTGTGCGCAGGTGGGGGCCCCGCACCCCCTGGGAATGGTGCTTTGGTGCTTGCCAGGGAAGGGTGGTGGGGCCTGGTTGCAGCTAGTGAGAAGCCCCACAGACCACGAGGCCTGAAGGGGGAATAGGACCAGGTGGGGCAGGCCTGGGGGTACCACTCCAGGAGCAAGAGGGGTGCGTGGGGACAGTGTCTGACTACCCCGTCCCCTGTGCTTCTCCCCTCCAGCCAGCAGATGATGGTGGCCGAGTGGCTTGTGGACTGACCCCGTTCCTGTCCCTTGGACCCTTTCAGTTCTCCACCCCAGCCCCAGGGCCAGCCTCTGGGGGAGAGTTTGGGATGTGTGGGCGTGGGGCGTGGCGCTGGCGAAGCGGGGTATCACGGGGTTCCCCTTCCCTCTGTGATGGCCCTCAGGCTCCAGGGGCCGTCCTTCCTGCATGGCTGTTCTGTGCTTCGCTGAGTGTGGGTGGTCCTGCTTGTGTTGCGGCCCTCCAGCCCCCCCTCCCCAGTATTCCCCAAACCAATAAAGACTGACAAAGCAATGGGCCAGTGGTGAGCTGGAGATGGGGTAAGGGACAGGGATGGGGGAGGAGTGTCCAGGAGACCATGACACCTGCCCACCTGTTCCTCTCCTCTTGATGCCCATGTGACACCACCACACAGCCTCACTCACCGCCACCCCAATCTTTTCTCTCTGCTAAAACCTCCCATTCCACCCCAAAGCGCCAGGAAGAGGCAGCCTGCAGTCAGCCCTGCGATCCGTGTGCCCAGAGTGGGCACGCGGCCTCTTCTGTGCCCTGGCTCCCAGAGGTGGCTGGAGGCTGAACGGAGGCCCAAGGAGTGCCTTCCCAGGGCCTAGGGATGGCTTGCAGGGGTCTCCAGAGTGGCGTCTGCCTCCTCCTGCCCTTCCTTCTTCCCCTTCTCCGTGGCCTCGCAGACAGCATGTCTAGAGCGCATCTTCTCATGCGGAAGGCTGGGGCCCCAGCATCAGCAAGTACGGGGTGGGAGCCGTGGGCTAGGAGAGGATGCCCCCGGGGCCTCAGTCCCCTGTGCTAGGGCTCTGGAGCCTGGGCCCCAAGCCTGGCGGGCCCAGGCTTGGGAGGGGTGTCGTGATTATGGCTGCAGACGTGAGGAGCTGTGGCCTGCTGTCTGGCGCACATGGCCTCAGCCCCTCCGTATGCGTCATCTGGCCTGCCCAGGGCTGCAGAGCCCCGCTTCTGGGCCCCAGGCTTCTCCCTGTCCCCTAGGCCTTTCTACTGGGCTCGTCAGGGGAAGACTATGAGGCCAGTCCTAAGCTCCAGCCTGAGAAGGCAGCACTCTCAGAGCCCTGGGCGAGCTGGCTACCTTTCCGTCTCCCCGCTGCTGCCCTGCCGCCAGGCCCTGGATCTGAGTCCAGGGACTCGCCTTTGGCCGGACCCCTAGCACAGTGCTTCCTGTCCTGAGAGTTGGGTAAGGCTTTCCTGGGCTCCCTGCCCCACCCTGCCCCCAGGCCTCTCCCTCTGTCCCCTCCCCTCCGGCCCCTCTCCTGATTCAGAGGGCGTGATGGAGAAGACCTCTCTACTCATCCAACCCCTTTGGGAGCCAAAGGGAGGTGGGCAAAGCCAAACAAGACTGGCCTCTGGCCTCTGGGTTGGAGGCAGGAGGAGAGCAGTGCTTGCGCAGCACCCTGCATGGGGAATCTAAGGCTGGCTGCTCACGGAGCCCTGGGCAGGACGGCTAGGAGCAGCCTCCTGCCAACTTCCATTCCAGGGTGCGCTGCCCAGAGCCCTGCCGCGGGGCGCAATCTGACCTCTGGCCAGAAGGGGGCACCATGGTCCCATCTTTAGATGCCCATTAGCCAGCCGGTTCCTTCAGCACCAGGGGCAGCCGCTCACACAGTCTTCTCCACCAGCTCCCCATCCTGCCGCACCCTGCCCTGGGGATGTCTTCTCTTGTGGGAGAGTTCCTGCCCTACCTATCCAGAAGCAGACAGAGGGGCCCTCCAGGTCAGGCAGAGGTGGCACCCCTCCTTGGTCCCTCCAAGATCTCCCACCTCGTGCAGGCAGCCTGTGAGAGGAAAGCTTTGGGGTGACTAGGCAGTGGGATGTGCTGCCCAGGAGAGGGAAAGTACTAGGTTTAGCCAAGGGCAGGGGAGGGGGTGGGTTGGAGAGGGAGCTGGGAGTGGGGGTGATAGCGTTTCCAGCTGAGGCACTTCCAACAGGCATTAAGGTGCTGTGGCTGGCTGCTGGAGGAGCAGACATTCTGTGCACAAGGGAGCACCATGGGAGGAGTTTGAGATTATCCAGTGTGAGTCAGGCTCGAACTCCAGGGGGATTCAAGGCAAGGGCTGTGAGTAGGGAGCAGGGTCAGCCCGTGCAATGTGCACTGTTCCTCCTACGGTGTTGGAGATGGGTCCACAGTTGAGAGGGAGCTCTTGTCTACATCACGAGAGGAAGCTGTTTTCACTGTTCTGGGCCACACAGGGGCAGTCACACACTGTCTTGGAGCAAACCTGTGGGTGACAGGGTTCCAGGGTAGCCTGGGAACAGGGAGCCCAAGGGCTGGCCCTGAGAGTTCTTGAGTAGATTGAGTAGCCTTGGTGGATTGGGGTGGGGAGTGAAGGGTGGACTATGGTACCGTTTGCTGAGAGGGGTCAACTGGGGTGCCAGTGGGTTTCGAGGGACACATGATGAGAATGGCTTTGGATATGGTGAGTTTGAGGTGACTGGGGAGTCCCTGGGTGCTGCAAGTGGTGTACATGCTTGGCCAGTAACCAAAACAATGAAGGTTTGAGTCCACCCAGAGGCACCTTGGAAGAGAGGCCTGGCAATCCACTTCTGAAAAAGCAGATCTTAAAAACCCTATGGAGCACAGTTCTGCTCTGACGCATATGGGGTCAACCATGAGTTGGAGTCAACTCAATGGCAACTGGGTTTTTGGGGGACATGGAAGAGAAAAAGTGACTTATCCTTCCCCCCGTCTTTGCACATGTGAATACGGATATAGTTTTATAGCTAATATTCATGAAGGCTTATTCCTGCTAATCAGAAGGACACTGCTAGTGACTCTGTTGAGCACTTAGCAGGTGCCAGGCACTCTTTCAGGAGCTTTACCTGTATTAACTCAAAGTTCACCTTTGAGGTAGCTACTGTCATGATCGTCATGCTTGTGGCTGGGCCTCAGAAGGTGGGCCACTCTGCTTCATGGGGTCATCTTAGGGACCCAGGCTTCCACTCTATTGTTTCTCAGCCATCCTAGGATGGCATCCATGTTTGCATGGGCAAGCTATGGGAGGGGAAGAGAAAGCATAGGGCAACCAAATGCCTTAGGCTGCGTTCTCTAGAAAAGCAAAACCGGTGAAGCATGTGTGTGTATGTGTGTATATATATATATATATATATATATATATATATATATATATATATATATATATATATATATATATGAGAGAGATTTATCTCAAGGAAATGATGCATGCAGTTGTAAAGGCCAGCAAGTCCCAGGTCCATGGGTCATGCGTCAGGCTGGAGGCTCTCCTAACTCACATAGCTGCAGGGGCTGATGAATCCCAAGATTGCTAGCTCAAGTCCCAAAAACCAGAGGTCAGATGATGATGAGCTGGATGCAGGATCCAAAGTACGAGCCTTGCTAGAAGATCCGTTTATATACCGGAGGCCGGCCACACCCGCAAGGAAACTCTCTTTCAACTGATTGGCTGCTCATAACGGCTCTCATCATGGAGCTGATTTTATCATCACGTAAGTCCCGGGTACATTTTCTGCCCCTGGAGGGTTATCGGCAGGCACTTGAGCCACTAAGCCACTTTAGTACGTTATGGTGTTGTTAGGGATAGTCTGCAACTGCCTAAAAAACAAGAAAGTTGGTCTGCACCACATTTGAGTGTTGGGAGCCTCAACGTCCTAAGCAGGGATGCTTCCCGGAGGAGTGATTGTGTGAAACTTTTCCATCTTTTGGCTTCTGTACAGCAAGATAAGGCTTGCAAGTATGTTTAATGTTTCTTTTGTGTTATGGGGAAGGTATAGTTACTGGCATTCAGAAATATTCAAGTAAATGAGTTTGTGGTGCACTTCCTGGGCCATGGGACTGATATGTCCCACAAGTGTGCTGAGCTTCATGCAACATGGTACTGATAACAATTATGTGCAGCAAGTGCAATGTTTATTTAGCATTTTGTGTGTATTTTTGGAAAGCTGAGTAAGATATTTCATGGCTCAAGTGTAATCAGGAAGTGTGATACGCCATGGGACTGATAGGTCCCGCATGTGTGATGGGCTTCATGGACGTGGTCCTGATATGCCCCGCTTGCAATTGGCATCCCATTTTTTCAAATAAACAAATTACCAGCAAACATTCTGCATCCATTCTATTAGTGGAAAACATGGCTTCACCAAAAAAATTTTTAAAAAATCACCCATGAATGGGTTGAGGAAATGATGTAGAAGTTGCACAAATCATTCAACTCACATTTCCTTGGTGAGTACTTAGGCACGGGGCCTCTTAACTGTAAGGGAGGCTAAGAAATAAAGTTTTCACCTGGGAAGCCATGTGCCCCATTAATCTTTGGGAGGGGGGCTCTATTCTAAAAGGGGGAAGGGGGAGAATGGATACTGGGGGACACTTACCCATCTCTTCCTTCCACAGTGTTCTTCAATTTTGGAAAGTTCTCACCCATTATTTTTTTTAAATATTGCCTCCTCTTTATTCTATTTTTTTTTTCTTCTAGAAATCCAAATAAGTATATGTGAGACCTCACTCTCTATGTCTCTCTGTGATGCATTTTGGGTAATTTATTTAGGTCCTTCTTCCAGTTCACTCATTCTCCCTTCAGCTATGTTTAATACGCCATTTAACCTATACCCTGAACTTCTAATTTTAATTACCATATTTTTAATCTATACACATTTTATTTAGTCCCTATTCAAGAGTACTGGGTCATTTTATAGTGTCTTGCTCTTTTGTTACACTTTTAATGCTTTCTTTTATTTCTTTAAATCATACTTATTTTGTATTCTATGTCATGTATTTGGAAACCCTGGTGGCATAGTGGTTAAATGCTATGGCTGCTAAACAAAAAGGCCGGCAGCTCGAATCCACCAGGCACTCCTTGGAAACTCTATGGGGCCGTTCTACGCTGTCCTATAGGGTCGTATGAGTCGGAAAAGACTTGATGGCACTGGGTTTGGGTTTTGGGGTTTTATGTCATGTATTTTCACAAACTGCTGTCTTTGTAGGGTTGATACTGTAATTCATTGTTTCTGCAGACTCTCAGTCATGGTGACTTGTTCCTGTGTACGTTCCATGTATGTGATTTTTCATGATATTTGTTCTTTAGGATTTTCTATAGGACTTCTTTGAAGCCTGAATTGAAAGGACACGGAGGATTTGTGCTTGTGTCTGCCAGGCACTCTGGGGCACTACTAACTCCACACCATCTTATTTTAAACTTTTTAAAAATTGGATTTACTAATGTTTTACACGGCTATTTTTATTGGGCTGTCATGATCTGAGTAAAGCCTTTGTGCAGGCTAATCCAGTGAAGCTCTGAGACAAGTCCAGAAGCCCCTCCTACCCAGACTACTGTTTCTAAGTCCTTCCAAGAGAGAAATTCAGGAGCATGCATTAGTCTGTTGTTGGTGTTGGGTGCCATCGAGTTGATTCCGACTCTTAGTGACCCCATGTGACAGTAGAAGTGCCCCTAGGGTTTCCTAGGCTGTCATCTTCACAGGAGCAGATCACCAGGTGTTTTCTCCCATGGAGCAGTGGGGGGTTCAAACCCCTGACCTTTTGATTAGCAGCCAAGCACTTAACCTCTGCACCACCAGGGCTCCTTACTTTCGACCTAGACTTTTTTTTCTTTTCATTTCCACACAGGTCCAAAGTCAAGCTAAGCACGCATCTCATCCTCACCTCTTTTTATGGGGTATTTTTTTTCCCCTAGGCCACCGATTCTATTACTTTCCCGTAACAAATTACCGTTTGTTATCTCTTAGTTCCGGAGGGCAGAAGTCAGAAATAGGTCTCACTGGGCTAAAATCAGCCGGGCTGTGTTCCTTCTGGAGGCTCCAGGGCAGAATCTGTTGCCTTGCTTTTTCCTTGGCTTGTAGCCCCTTCTTCCACCTTCGGAGCCAGTGTGGCAGCATCTTCCCTTCCAATCTCTCTCTGACTCTGACCTCTGCTTCTGTCATCACCTCTTTGTCTTGTGCTCCAGACTCCCTCTTTCACTTAGAAGGATACTTGTGACTGCATTGGGGGTCTACCTGGATAATCCAGGAAAATCGCCCCATCTCAAAATCCTTAATTTAATCCCACCTGCAAAGTCCCTTTTGCCAATGTAAGGTGACACGTTCATAGGCTCTGGGGATGAAGGCATGAGCATCCTTGAGGGCCTTTGCTCAAAGTCTCAGAAGGCTAAAATCAGGGTGTCATCAGCAGGACTCTTATTGGGAGACTCTGGGAGGATCCACTTCCAGGCTCATTCAGGTTGCTGGGAGAGCCAGGTCCTCGCTATTACAGGTCTCAGCCAGGGACCACCCTTAGAACCTAGAGTTTCTCTCTGGTCCTTGAATGTGAGATAACACAGTCACAGATTCTGAGGACGAGGACGTAGGCACCTTGGGGGCCACTGACGTGCCCACCACACCTGGTGAGGGTTGTGCCCTCCAGGAGTCCTGGCGTTACATGTGGGCCTCCTACCCACCATCCCACCTGCTCAGACCCAGGCTTCGTTCCCTGGTCCCAGGGTGTGGCCTCCGGGAGCCAAAGAAAGAGAGTGTCCCTAGAGGAAGGAACGACCCCCAGTGTCCAGTGCTGCTGACCAAGCAAGGAAGTGGAGGCCCTGGGGAGAGCGGAGCTCCAGCCCTTGCACAGTACCTGGGTCAAGGGCCCTCACTGATTCTGTCTGCCAGCTCTGTCATTCATTCAAAGTAATTTTCCATCTCAGCCCACATTTTGGGGTTCTGCATCTCCAGGCATCTGGTCCCCATTGGTCCACAAGTCTCCACTGCTTTCTCACACTCACTCATGCCCCCAGCCCCAGCTTCCCTCCACTTTCCACCGTGGCTCTGTGGTTCAGGGGTGCCACTTGGGCAAGACCAGTCTGGCCAGAGCTGAGGGATGTGGCAGGTATGGCAATGCTCTGGGCACCACTTGAAGGGGGATCGCCCCTGAGCAGTCGCTATTAACCATGACAGTGAGATCGTTCAGCAAGTTAAAACCAATACTTTTGTATTTGAGAGCCTCCGTGTGTCCAGGCAGACTGTGTGATCTTGCTCTGCTGAGTGTGGAAAGAGAAGAAACTGGAAAAAATGACTCTGAGCACATCAGACCAGTTTTCATCAGTGAAAACCAGGAAGGTGCAGCTGGGATTTTCATGTAGTGCCGTAATGGGTTAAGTAAAAGATTAACAAGCTTGACTTGCGTTTCCGAGCTGATACTACGGTACAGTTATTTAAAAGATGGGTGTCCGATGTTTAGCCAGGGGCACAGAGTCGTAGCAATGGGGGGACAGAGGGGAGAACTTGCCCCTGGGCAAGTGGCATGCCATTCTGAGCTGTCACAAATATGAAAGGTGACTGAGGCAGCCAGACAAGAGAGGGAAAGGCGTTTCTGCCAATGTGTTGCCGCTATCACTGTCCATTCATCTTGAAATTGTGCTGGGGAGTGCAATTTAGAGGTGGCCCCTGAGCGTTCCTTACTCTCACTAGGCCTCTGGCTGGGAGGCTGGGAGAAAGCCGCCTCCAGTCTGTCACTTCAGGGGGCCTCCAGCCTGGACCTTGGCAGTCCAAATTCCACACTGCCTCAGCCAGAGGGACACGCATCAGATGTGATGTGCCGTTCTGACTCTCCCTGCCCGAGCCCTTCTGTGGCTCCCATGGCCCTTGTACCAGGCTGCTGCTCAGCAGCCACACCCACGGTCACCTTCCTTGCTCTGTCAGCGGCCTTGGGCAAGTGCCCTGGCATATGCTGGGTCACTTTCTTGACTACTATTTGTCTGTCTCCCCTCTGGAGCGCCAGCCCCCAGCAGCCAGGGGTCGAGCTGTCTCACTCACGTCTGCGTCCTGGTTCCTAGTGCGAGGAATGGCGAATGGACAGCAACCAATGTGGGTTTTGGCCCCCACCTGGGAAGTGAGGCCCTAGGGCAGGGCTGGCACTCGAGTTCCTGGCCAGCCCAGCTCACCCCTGTCTCCTGAGCATCTGCCCCTGGTCCAGGTCCCTGCCGTTTTGCTGCATTCCTTCTAGAGGCTCCATTCTGGAGCTCCTTTCCCACCCGAGGTCTCGTCCCGCCTCCCTCCCCCTCCTTCCCCAACCCCCCTCCCCAGAGGCACTCAAGGAAGCCTCCTGGTACAGTATCTTAAACAAACAGTTTATTCAGAGTGAACAATTAAAGAGAGTGATCATGAGGTGGATTACAAAACAATCAAAGGCCGCTCCTCCTCCTGGTTGAAAGGTGACATGACCCCACCACAGGCCTGCAGCACACAGACCTGAGAGTGTGGCTGCTGTGAATGACCCGTGTGCAGCTCTGCCCGCCCGGCGTGTGTGACTACAGAAGCCAAAGCGAGGCCTTCTCCCCCTTCCCCATCTCCTTTGGCGGCAGGGTGACCACCCTCAGTCACAAAGGGCCCCAGTGATCCTGTCAAGACATCTGGAGGAAGTGGATAAACAGTCAGGGCGCCGCCCAGCGAGAACTGTCCCACTCCACCCCAGGCTCACAACCCCAGGCAAACCCCTCTCTACAGCAGCCATTTGGGTACAGGGACAGGCCTGGGAGCAGAGCCCTGTGGCAAACCAGGTGGCCTTAACAGGCACACACCCTTTCAGGAGAGAGAAGATTAGTGGGACGGCCAGGGCCCAGTGAATGGCCCCTCCCAATGAGAACCCCACCCCCACCCCCAAAGAGAAAAGTAACAGTCGCAGCAGAGGCAGGTTCCGGAGCCGAGCCGGTTCAGCCCGAAAGTGGCGGCAGGTTTAATAGGCACGTTTAATAGGCTCCTCGCTGATGTTTCAAGTGGGCAGGACAAGGCTCTCCTCCTCACCCCTGCTGGTGAGACGAGGGAGCCGGGAGCCGAGGGAGCCGGGCCTTTGAGTATCCCAGGCCCCAGCCCCTGCCTCTTTCCACCGCGCCATGTGAGGTATTGTGCTCCCTCCCCCAGCCTCCTGCCTACAGCTGAGCCCCCTCCCCGAGTCCCACCCCACCCGCCCCCTCCCCCGCCACGTGAGGTGGTCAGGAGCACCCGTTGAGAGGCGGTGGGCATGGGGGGCCTTATGTGGGGTCCAGCTCAAAGACGCCATCGCTGGTGGGGGTTGTGAAGAAGGAGGGTGGGTCATTGGAGGTGGTGGATCCCTGCCCCCCACTGTCGCGCCCCTGCGAGCGCCTCTCCTCCAGCCTCAGGCTTCGCTCGAAGTCCAGCAGCTGCCCCATGAAGTTGAAGTTGGGGGAGATGTTCGACTTCTTCCTCTTGACCAGGTCATAGGCATCATTGAGGGAGAGGTGGAGCTTCTGCATGAGGTAGGCCACGGTGACAGTGACGGAGCGGCTGACCCCAGCCAGGCAGTGGACGAGCACCCCGCAGTTCTGGGACAAGGCCTCATCTAGGAGGAGCCAGGGGAGGGCAGCCTGCCTGAAGCAAAGGTCCTCCCAGCCCCCGCTTGCCCTGTGACCCAGTGGCCATGCCAGGTCAGGCCTCTGGGAGCTGGCCCCAGCCCTGCGCACCACCTTGAAGTTGCCATCTTGCTTTCTGGGGAAGGGCAGCTAAGTGGCCACCTGGTCTGCCTTACAGAATGGGAGGAATTCTCTGAGGAGGGACCGGGAATCAGGTCTGGGGGGTAAGGGGGGACAAGGGGTGACTCACCAATGAACGCGATGGCCTCTGGGAAGAACTGGGACAAGTTCTGGCTCCAGTGGTCTGAGATGGGGATCTGCTTGTAATGGAAGTCGCCGTTCTTCTCGAAGAGGTTGGGGAGGTTGGGGGTGACGTTGAGAATGTAACGGATGCCCAACTTGGCCAAGCTCTCCAGGTTGGCTGAATCCCGGGCACTGCCCAGGTAGAGGTTGGGCAGGATCTGGACAGGAAAGGATGGCAGCAGCCCCGCTGGGGGAGGTGTGGCACCCTCTGAATCCAGGCCGAAGCTTGTGGGGTCACGTTCCGGCTCAGATTCTGCGTCAGAGCAATCGGAGCTCAGGTACAGGCCGCCTAGCCCCACGACGGGCACTGGCCCGGGTGCCTGGGCTGTGCTGGGGCCGCCATGGCCCTGGAGGCTGGTCTCACACAGGTGAGGGCACTCGGCCTGGAATCGGCTGAAGCCACCTGTGCAGGGAGAGGGAGGGTCCTGCTCACCTGGCTGGGGATAGGGAGCTAACCCCAGATGCCCCCAAAGGGAATGAGAAAGCCTGCAGCTTGATCTATACTGGTGTCCTCATGTGGATCAGGAGTCGCCCCACAGGCTGTGGGCACCCCCGCCACCACCCTGAATCTGCAGCTGCGGCTGCTGTTGCAGAAGGAGCCCAGGGAGACTGACCCAAAGTGGACCATATTCAGAAGGGAGCAATGGGCGCAGACCCAATGACCCTCCTTGGCCACCAACTGAACTGAAGGGGATGGGAAAAACTGGTCCTGTAGGCTCAGGGGAGCCCTGTTCCTGCCCTGGATGTTGGGGAGCAGCTGCATTCCCCCTCTCCCAGCCCCGCCATGACTGTATGCCCCAGAGCCTGGGAGCTGGTCTCCTGCTGCCCTAAGAGGTGGCGTGACAACCATGGGGAGGCCGGAGAATGTGCCAAGCTAGGTCAGGTCAGCCCAGTTCTCCTCATTTTCCAGACTGAGAAATCGGGGCTCCCAAAGGTGAAGGACTGGGCCAAGGTCATGCTCAGACCCCCAGCCCCCAGCTGCCTGGCAGGGAGTCAGAGAGGGAGTCTTACCTCCACTTTGCCCAAGGACGAATTAATTATGAATCCCCAGGGCGGGAGGGGCCCTACCTCCCCAGGCTGGGCTGCAGACACTTACCCTGTAGGTAGTAGGCTAGGTAGCCTTCCTCCCGCAGCTTCTGGAGCAAGGTGCCTAGCACCGACTCGGCTTCCCACTCCTCAACGGCCTCAGCTTCAGCCTCCCCGCGCCGCCGCCGCCCGCCGCCCTGGTCATACAGGAGCACGGGGGCAGGTGGGGGCGGCTGCAGCGGCGGCCCAGGCAGCAGCGCGCGCACCGACAGGCTCCCCCGGCGCAGGCGACGCAGCAGCAGCGCTGGCAGGGCCACGCTCAGCGCCCCACCGATGCGCGCCGCCTCGTATAGCTCACGGCTGCGGCAGTCCAGGAGCAGCAGCTGCGGCCGTGGGGGCGACAGCTCGTGTCGCAGCCACAGGCAGGAGCGACCCAGGCCCTCCATCAGCCCCTTGCGCTTCTGGCCACCGGCACTGCGGAGGAAGGGGAGGTGGCTGTGAGCCCAGGCGGGCGAAGTCGCCTCTGCTTCCCAAGGCAGGCGTCCGGGCCCGCGAGGCACCTCGCCATCGCCGGCTCCTCTCCTCCCACCACCCCAGCCAAGACGCACAGGAGGGCGCCCCGAAGGAAAACACGCGGTGTCCGGCACTGCTCCCTGCTCTTGCGAGAGGAAGGCTGGCCATCTGGTGGCCCCTTAGACGGCTGTGGATCCCTCGCCAGTCCCTCCAGGGACACCACAGGGCCACAGCCACGGCCCTTCACACCCCCTTTCTGCGTCTTTCAGCCTGCCAGCGATCACTCCCCAAGTTCAGGCTTTTGAGTTTGGGTGCGTGTGTGTGCTGGGGGCGGGGGGGAGTTCAAGGCCCAGTTCCCCCCGTCCACGGCCAGGCAGGCCCGGGCACAGAGGTGACACCCAGGTGACGGGCCTCGGCGGGCCCTCTTGGAGCTGAGGTGTCCTGATTTCCCCAGGGAAGACAGGACAAAAGGAGAGAGACCTGGAGTTGGGATCAGGCGGCGAGCAGCCACTTTCAGACGTCGTGGCCACAGCGGGGCGTGCGGCGCTGTCCCCGGGCGGCGAGTCCCCAGGCCCGGCTGCTGGGCAAGAGGCAGGGCTGCTGAGGAGGCGCGCACGTGGAAGGCCAGGCCGGCTCTGCCAGCGCTCCCGCCACTTGCTGGCCCTGGACCCAGCTTCTACTCTGGAAGCCGCTCCTTTTGGATGCGGAGCCGCAGCTCAGAGGGGCGGGGCAGGGGCGGGCAGGGGAGGGCTCAGGGTGGCCAGGGAGCCAACAGGTTCCAGCGAGAGCAGCTGGGTGGGCCCTGCAAGTGGCGCGCTAAGCTGGGGCTCCCACCAAGGCGGGACACGATGGGGCAGAGGCCAAGGGCAGTCAGGGGCCCAGGAAGGACTGGTCAAGCACAGCTCCCCTGGTGGCGCCACTCGGCCAGGAGGTGGGGGAGGGGTGGGGTGAGGCCCAAAGCCCAGCGTCCCTGCCCCAGGGGTTGCCTCCAACCCAACTGACTCAGTGAGTCTGGACCTCAGCGGCACCATCTGTATAGTGGATGCACGACAGCCACCACCTTGGGCTACTGTGGGATGCCGCTGACATCGTGGAGGGGAGGAAGAACCGGGATCGGAAACCCACCACTGTCTTTGGCCCAGAGCTCCCACCAAGGGCTAGGCAGGCAGAAGGCAGCCCCTAGGCTCCCCCCGTGGGCTTCAGTGGGACAGGCCTGGCCGAAGGCACCCAGAGGCTCTGACCTCCAAACCCCACCCCACCACACTCTGCTCCTACCACATTGCTCAACTCCTCAAACACATCCACCTTCTCAGCCAGCATATCCACCCAGTCACCCCGGCCAGAATCCTGGGAGTCACCCCTTAATCAGCTCCCCGCTGCCAGAACTCAGCCTTTCATTCAGCAAGGGCCAGTGGGCTCCATCCCATCCATAGGAACAGGGTGATAAGCCAGGCAGAACACACGGTGCTCAGAGTCTAGCAGGACAGACCAGCAGCAAACACAATAATGTCAGGTTGGGACAAGTGCTGAGACAATGAAACGGGACAATGTGATGGGGGGTTCTAAAAAGGTGATCGGGTTTGTCCCTTCTCTGCTTAAAATCCATGAAAAGCAAATCACAGTGTTGAAGGAAAATGTGCAGCACGTAAGACAAAGCTCGGAAATCAATCAGAAGCTTAAGACCAGGATTGATAAATGGGCAGGAATAAAAGAGGAAATGCAACTGGTTCGAAAATGTTTGGGGAAATGTTCAAGCTCAGGCATGGAGGAAAGCAAACCCAAAAAACCAGGTAACACTCCCCACCAACTACAGTAGCAAAATCAAAGCATTTCAAAATAAGAATGCCTAGTGCTGGCAAAGTTGCTGTGCAACTGGTATGCTGCTGTATTGGCGGGTAAAACCCTATTGGAAACTAATTTGGCAATATGTATCAAGAAAAATAAAAATATCCTTTCCCTTTGACCACTTCTGGGAATCTACCTGAAGAAAATAAGCTAAAAGAAGGAAAAGCTATCCACAGCAGGACGGACACCACAAAACGTTTTTTTAAGGCGTGAAAAATGCCAAGCAACCTGAAGTCCAACGTTTAGAGCAGTTATGTACGTATGCCTGTATGTCTGTTGAAAACACTGGTCTCATGAGCCAATAGAGCAAGATGAGAAAATGCTTGGGAGGTACTGCTGAGTGGAAGAGAACAGATCCCAGAAAGCTAGGCCTCCAGTTTGCCCCTCCCCCAGTGGGCCTCCAGCCTCGGACTTCTGGAGCACTGTCAGTGGACTGATCTCTAGCCATGCCCCATCATGTCCCTGCTTAAGAACATGCAAAGACCTACCCTCCCTGGCCTCCAGGGCGGTTTTACTTAAACCGCCTCCATGGGGGGAGGGTGGCCTCAGGCAGCTGGGCCATGTCCCCCTTTCTCTCTTGCACCTTGGTCCCTGCCTCCAGCATAGGTCTTCCTCTGCCATCTGTCCAGATTCTGCCCATTTTTTTGGACCCCCCCACAAGGCACTCTCCTTCAGGCATCCAAGAAAAACAGGAAGTCTCACGGGCCAGCTGTGGTCTCCCTCCTTGGTGCTCCCTGAGGCTGTCACTCCAAGAGCCTGCAGATTGGGGGCTCATTTGCCCCTTTCTCGGTGCGCTCCTGGGGCTCTTGTCTCTCACATCCTATCTCCAGGGAGGCATATGTGGGCACCCGCTGCAGCTGGGGACAGGACCTTGGGATGGGCAGGGGCTGAAGGCACCAAGGAGATTGCCCAGCATAAGTCTGCTGTGGCCAGCGAGGAATTAATTGGAGAGACATGTGCCCTGACTGGTCCTGCCATGGGGACTCAGTGTAGTTGGAGAGAGTGTCACCAAGCTCTGGGAGATAGGAGCTCCTGAAGCGTCTAGGGTGCTCTCTGGACAGGACCCCCTGGGGGTGACTGGAGCTGCAGGGGATGCCTAGGTCCCAATAACCCCCTGGGAGGACGGAGCCTGTGTGTCCCAAAAGCTCCATTGCGGGTCTATTGCTCCAGACCCCTGCTGGCGAGGCCTCCCACGGAGGAGCCGGTGGCCGGCTGTGCCTCGGTGGTTCCCGGCAGCCCGGGGAGGGAGCATTTAGGAGTGGGGGGGATTCAATCTCGAAAGTGAGTGCTCGGCTCAGTGCCGGCGCCAGCAGCGCCCGCAGCGCCAGCAGCAGGACGAACGAGAACCTGTTGCCATCTCCGCACTGCAGGGCTGAGCGCCGCCAAGCGCCCCCCCACCACGCCGAGGCCTCCCCGACTCCGGCCCCCTGCAGTGCCTGCTTGGGTCGCCGGCCCTGCCTCGCGGCCGCTCCCGGGAAGGCTCGGGCAGGGGAGCGCGCCGGGCGCCCGGGCCTCGCCAGGCCCGCTCTGGCGGGCGGAGCCAGGCTGCCGGCGGCGCGCTCGCCGCTCTCCGCAGGGTGGGCGCTGCACTCGCCGCCCCCGCCCTCTCCCTCTCAGGCGGCCCGGCGCGGCCAGACCCACCGGATGCCCCTGCCTTAGCCCCACCTGGCCAGCAGACCCTGGAGGCCGTAGGGGCGCCGCCGCCCTCAGGCCCCGCGCATACCGCCTGTGCCCTCTAGTCCGGGAGTCTCCGGAGAGCGGCGCCCCTCACCCCGAAATGCACCGTTCCCACCAGGCACAGTGGCAGGATTTCGGCTGTGGCAGCCTGGTCACATGGCCAGGAGTACAACTCCCAGAGACAGCGCTGCTGCCAAATTCAGTCTCTTTGCCACCAAATCCACTTCCTGCTGGGGATTGCTTTCTGGTTTTCCTGGTCTGTCCCCTGGCGGGACTGGGAGCTCCTCCAAGGCAGGCCAGTGTGTGCCCGGCCCCCAGCTGGCCCCAGCCCCACTGCCGACGCTCAGGAAGAAATGCTTGCTGACAAAGAAGACATGAATGAATGAATGAATGAAACCAATTGTTGCATGAGAGAGCCCAGGAGGGTGCCTCGTGCTTTTCCCTCTGCCTGTCTTCCCCCTCCCCCGCACCCAGACACGCACAAGCACACGTGCACACCCAGCCCTCCCCCACCACACCGCAGACAGGCACATGCACAGCACGCAGACCCCGGCCTTCAGGAAGCCACCTACTACGTGCTGGGAACAGTTGGTGCCCCTTGGGTCCCAGCAGGGCCACTTCGGTTTCAGGGCCTGCTCCCCGTGCCATCTCAGTACCTACCTGGGGCCCCAAATGCCTTCTTTATCTTTTAGGGGAGAGGCCAAGCCAGACACTGGGGAGTCTCAGGCTGCCTAGGGAGGCACCTGGGGGCTGGGCTATGAGCCGCTGTGAGTGAGAGCCAGAGGCGCCTGGCAGAGTTGCCACACAATGCTGCAGCTCCAGAGCCAGTGTGCCAGGTGTGGGGGAGTGATGGGAGGTGCTCAGGAGGTGCTCAGGAGGTGCTCAGGAGGTGCTCAGGAGGTGCTGGGGGCTATTTGCGATGGGGGCGGGAGGGGTGTTGGAGAGCAGCAGTGAGGCCGTGTCCGCTGGGAATGTCAGTGTGTGCCTGGGCGGCGCAGGACTGCGGGCGTGGGCGCCGGGACGCTGGGCTATGCTGCCGGGACAGCCCACGGGACGGGCACGTGGGTGCGAGTTTGCGTGGGGGCTTGGCTTGGGTGTGGGTGGAGTGCAGTGTTTCTGGCTGGCAACGTGGGTGGGGTGTCTGTACTGGGCATCTGGGGAGTTGGCATGGTGAGGGCGTCGACTTTAGTGCAGGTATCGCCGGGATGTGCGGGTGTGTGCCTGGGTGTGTCCTGGGGCGTGGCACGGGCTGGGGGCCATGGTTTTGAGCCGGGCGGGTGGTCTGGTCAGGGGCTGGTGCTGTGGGCGCTGCAGGCGCCCGGGCCTCCGCGCGGTCTGTGCGCGCATGTGGGCGGGTGTGCCGCCGGGAGGCGGTGTCTCCAGGGGAGCGTGCGGCTGCCCGCGGGGTGCTGGCCGGCGGGGCTTTGGTGGAGCAGGGTGGGGCGCGCCCGTCGGGGGCGTGGGGGCCGCCGGGCGAGGGCCCGAGGCGCGCGTGCTCCGCTCACCTCCGCTCCGCTCGGCTCCCTGCGCCAGCTCCACGCGTCGCGGCCGGGAAGTTTCCGAAGCCCAGGCGGCGGGAAGCGCCACCGCCGCAGCCGAGCGCAACCGGAATCCCGGGCGGCGGCCTTGCCTTGGAGTCGGGGAGCCGCCGCCGCCGCCGCCGCCGCCGCTGCGGAGGAAACTCCGAGTCCCGCCTCCGCCGCCGCCTCGGCCGCCGCCGCCCGCCGTCGCCAGCTTCTCCTCCCCCTGCTCAGGAGGCGCACTGTCGCCGGCGGCGCGCGGGGAGGGCGCGCGGAGGGGCGCGGCCTGCCTGGTTCTCCCGCCGCCTTCCGCCCGCGGCCACCCGCTGCGTAGGGCCACGGGGCGCGGGGTGGGCAGGCCTGTACCGCGGGGTCTCCGCTGGCACCCCCGCTTCCAGCCCGGGACGCCAAGGGGCCCGGACAGTTTTAGGCAGGGCTCCCGCCACGGTGCTTCAAGAGCCCCCTCCGCCTTCCAGGGCCCTGCGCTAGCTTCTCTCGTTCCCACATGTGAGACCCTGGCTCGGGGTGAGAAGACCTGCCTTTTCACAAATGCATCTGCGCCCTGGAAAGGGTGGAGCGGGAGCTTAGGGGAGGGGGCCGGGATAGAGTGTTGTGACTCAAGTCAGCTTTGCTGTCCCCCCACCAGTGGCTGAAAGCATCCGTCAAGGACCTCATTTTACCCTTACACCAATCAAGGAGTCAGACCAGAATGCTCCCCTGCTGTGGCTCGGGAAACTGAGGCAGTGGCTCCCTGTTGGTCACAGTGCTGCAGTGGCAGTGGCAGAGGCAGAGCCCTCCTGCTATCTAGCTTGGAGGCTCAGCTGTGGCTTCCACAGGCTGAATTCGGAAGACCCAGCAGGCTTGAGCCTCTGCCCTCTGACATCAGGGCTGGCCTCGGGCTGGGGTTCCCCGTCAGTGAAGGGTGGCCAAGGGAGCGCCGGCTGCCTGGCTCTTGTCTGCGGCCCAGCTGGATTTCCCCTGAATCACTACCCCTGAAGAAGAGAGGAAGAAGGCAGCTTTGCCTGCGGTGCCCGAGTCCTGCTGCCGCTGGGCCTCAGCTTCCCCATCTGTCCATGTGGGGAGAGTGGGACTCGGTGGTCCCCAAGGGTTGGCTGCTCTTTCAGTTCACACTGCCCTGCCCTTTGCTCTTCTAGCTTCTCCCTGCTTTGACCCCTGGGCCCTTCTGGGCTGTGCCGTGGACTGCACCCACTCAAGGGCTACCCAGCTGCTTGTGCCAAAATGACACCAAATGCAGCAAGTGCGTGGATGCCCTGCCCCGGACCCCAGGTCTGAAGTTACAGGACCTTTTCTAAAAAACCCACACGTGGTAAAAGCTGTGCAGTTCCATAGCAGGACCAAGAAAACACACCAAGATGAAAACGATGGGTGCTTCTCGCTGCTGCCAGCAGGCCTCCCATTTGGAGGACACATGGCAGTTGGTAAAGGCTCCGTGAGCTGACTCACAGAGGAGTTTCTAGAAGGCTTGGATAACCAGCTCCTCCTCCCCCCACCCTTCGCTTTAGTGACTCAGGGCTGAACATTTGGATCGAATGATGCTGCCCCCCCTCCCCGCCAAGTCCCCGCCCCAGCCCTCCCACCGCGTGTCTCTGCTCTCCAGGCAACAAGACCCCGCTGGGGGCTTTAAAGGTGCAAGCCTGCTCTGCCTCCGACATTTTTGGGGCTGGGAGCTCAGAGAGCATAGCTGGGCCTCCACCCGTTCAGGTCCTTCCTGCCCCTCCCGGAAACCTCAGGATGGGGAGTGGCCAGCTCCAGCCCTCACCCTGTCCCCCGTCTCTGCACCTGAGCCCATTTCGTGCCCCTCTTCCTCCCAGAACCCCAAGGCTATCAGCAGGATGGAGCCCCTGAGGCCAGTAGCCCCAGGTCACCAGCAGGTCACTCCTTCCCTTCCCTTGGGAGGTGGCCATCTTGTTCCCTACCCTGGTGCCATGCCCTCTTGAACCTCTCACGTGTCCCCAAAGACCCTGAAGGTAGCCCCGGGAACTTCCAACAGTGACCAACCCTGGGCAAGGTGACAGGGACCAGAAGCCTAGCTGAGGCTTGCTTGGGGTGGAGAGGTCTTCAGTGTGGCAGTGCCACCCGCTTTTGTGACAGAGTGAGCCATGGTTGAAGGTGTCCATTGCTGGTAGGTGCACTTGTCTTAGGTCTGGCCCAACTGAGGACACCAGAGCCTTGCCCAGGGCCCCCACGCTGGCCAGCAGCAATGGAGCCAGGCAGGATAAGGCTCCTTGCGCCCTGGGGGCTCTGCCTGTACCACCTCACCGCCAGACAGGTTTGCCCCTGTGCAGTCAGAAAACGCCCTCCTGACAACTCGGTGCACCTTGGCAGCTCCTGGTGGCACCATGCCCGAAAACTAGGCCTGCTCTGTCTGTCTCTGCACAGAAACCCCACTCCCATCCAGGGGGCCCAGGCACTTGGGAGCATGCCCGCCAAAGATTTGATTTCTGGGCATCCATCGGGTCCCCGGAGAACAACATCCACCGCTGATGCCGTTTGCTCACATGAAAACTACCCCCAGGCCGCCATCACCCACTAGTGGGTAAACAGGCTTCCTTCGCTCCTGCTCAACCCCTCCTCCCCTCCTCCACGAGATGCAGGCTACACGCCTTATACTACCTCCATCCTTCAGGAGCCCCGCCTGCCCTTGACAGCTGCCCCCCTCCCCACGTGCAGGTGTTGACTTGCGCACCCGCAGGAGCCCAGTGCTCAATGGGGCCACACCCAGACATTTGAGACAAAACGGGCCTGTGGCAGCTCCCGAATCTGGTTGTGTGGACGTGGTCACAGGCAGGCCAGCCAAGCCCCCAGGGGGGCAAGCACCAGACAGGGACAGGAGGGAGGTGAGGCGAGGAGGGAGGGGAGGGCGGGGCAGGGCAGGGGCAGAGAGCCAGCCTACGAAGCCATTGATTTCCGAGGGGCCAGGACCGTGGGAGCCATTAACACCCCCACTCTGGGAGGGCTCAGGTTCAATAACCTGGTTATAAACCCCCTCCAGCCAGCTGCCTGCGCTCCCTCTCCTTGTCTTGTCCTCCTAGAGGCGCGCGTGTGTCTGGATATACATTACAGATGATATAATCCTTTTACCGGAGACGCCAGCTGCCCATGCCCATTGGCTGGACAGGCAAGGGGAGGTGAGTGGTGGAAAGGAGGAAGATGTGACTCCTTACTTGGCTGAAGGGAGCCAGGACTGGGTGATTGGGGGCACCGAGGGGCCAGCACGGGGGCACTTTCCTGACTGCTGAGGTCCCCTGCTGCCTGGCCTGCACTGACCCCCCACTGGCTACGAGGCAGGCCTCTGTGAGTGGCCAGCCTGCCCTGACAGCCACATCTCGCTGTCTCCCCCTGCCCCCCCCCCACACACACTGTAAACGTGCCTTTCAAGGCGGTCAGCCTCATCACAGCAAATGAGATAACATAGGAGCTGGCAGGTGTCCAAGGGGACACTGTGGGCTTTGCTAACTTCCGTCCTTGGGGCCCTGCCTCCAGCCCCTCTTTATCCCCCAGCTGGCCTGCCTGTTGGCTCATCTGGCTGCCCCCTACCCTGTGAGGGCCAGCCTCCCAGGCCAGCTAGGTCACTGGGTGTCTTAAAGGCAGGGAGGCTCTCTCCCAACCACTGCTGGAGCCATCCTGTGAGGCTGAGGTCTCCAACCCCCCCATTGTCCTCAAGGGTCTCTGCCCTCATGACAAGTGCCCCCTCCAGAGCCCCTCTCTCTCCAGCTCTCCCCAGCCTGCAGTGCTGTAAACAGCACCTTCTAGACATTGTGGCCATCCCGTCAGGAGCCCCAGCCCTGGGGCCTGGCAGCTGTCGTGGGTCCCCTAGTGTGGCTGGGTTCTCAGGGGCTGAGGTTTAGAAAGGGCTGCCGCAGGCCCCTCTACAGGCTGGACTCCTCCTGCTGGACTAGCCCTCCAGCCGCTGCTGTGCCCCAGCGGACCACCCTTGAATGTGCGCTCCCTCCCGTGTTCTAGATTTTCAGCTCCGGGATCAAATCCTTGCTTGCAGGGCCCTTGAGTAAGGGCGGGAGGGGAGCTGCTTTGGTTCGGGGGTGCCTCTGCTTCCCGCACACCTACTCACCCTCCCCCCATTGGCTTCTGGCACCCTAGGGGCTCGGCTCTGTCACTGAGCCCACCTGCAGCACCCAGTGAGGACATGGGGGCCCAAAGAGATGAAGGGCTTGTCAAGGAGCCGATGTCAGAGCCAAGGTCGAGGCCCCGAGGATAGCAGCCCCGCCGTGACCTGCAGATCATTCTTTCTTTCAGCTCCTCGGCTCAGAGAGGTCCTGACATGACCCCAGTGTCAGGGAGGGCCTGTCCACCCTGGAGTCCGGGCTGACAGAAGGGCCCCTGGAGGTCAGGGCCTTCTCCTCTGTCACCCTCCGAAGGCCCCTGTGTGTCTCTCCAGCCCTCCCTACTCTCCCGCCTGAGAGCTTTGCTAAAAGAAACGCTGAGAATATTTCTGCCAACTCTACGGGGATTTTTCCCATCTAAATTTAGAGAGCGCTATTACCCCTCAGTACCTGCTTCCCACATCGGGAGCTGATTTGCATCCGACATGTGACCCACCCGCCCCTCAGTGACAGCCCCTGGGCAGAGAGAATGAGGCAAGCAGGGTGGGGGGCGGTAACCATCTCCCTTCAATCGCCTCCTGCTGGGCGCCCACCAGTGTGGCCTGCCAGCTACCATGCCTGACATGAGGAGGATGCTGGGTACCCTTGTGCTGGACCATACCCGCCAGTGCCAGCACCAAGCTCTGGGAGCTGGTTAATCAACCCTGACCACTCTAGGGTCACCATTGACTCACCTGGTGACTAGACTTGCCTCTAGGGATGGAATCCTCTTTTCACTGTACCCCCCCAGAGGAGAGCTGCTGGGGGTGGGGTGGGGGCCAAGGGGGCCATAGGGACCGGCTTGTTCACTGCTACCTCTCTCCAGGCTGACAGACTTGCCTGACCCCCATCTGGAGCCTGAGAGGCCCAGCTCTGGGGACACGCAGTCGGAGAGAAGGCCAGGGCCCCAGCGACAATGGCCTCAGCCTCATCGCTGCATCCCTGGTCCTCAATCCTGTTCTGTGCAGCCCCAGAAGGGACATGGGGGCCGAGTACAGGAGCCCCGAGGATATAAGGACTTTCCTGTTGTCAGGGCAGCCCAGCGTGGCACAGGCAGCCTGGAGGGAGGGGCCCATCCCCAGAGGGGTCCAAGCAGAAGCTGCTCCCCCTCCGGTGGTGAGGACAGTCCGAGCTGTCCTGGGTGTGGGCCCCAGCCCAGAGGGTGGACAGAGCTGTCCCCCAGCCCTGGACACCAGCCCGAGTCGTATTACAGCTGACTTTTCTGTGATTCGGCAGCATGGGCAGAGGGATGCAGGTGGGGGGGGGGGGGTGGGCCGTGGATTGGCACTCTAGCTGAAGCCCCTTCCCAGGAGCCCCTGCCTCAGCCTCACCCCTCCTGGGGCCTGGTTTGCCCACAGTGAGGCACAAGACATCACTGGACCGTGTCTCTGGGAGCCCCCCACTGCAGTCAGTCCATGGGGACAAAGGGTACAGGTGGCCTAGAGGCTGCTGCCCGGGGGCCCTGCCCTGCTGTCTACAAAGAGGCCTGCAGGCTGGGTCTGTGGTGGGACAGCGGTGGTGGGCAGCTCCAGGCTACAGAGAGGACCGAGAACTGGGCCTAACTCCAGGAGCCCCAGCTTATCCGAGGCATATCCAGGTGTCTGGTGTCCAGCACCTCCCTGTACATTTATTACAACTTTCCGTGAATCTGTAAACAGTTGAAATTTTTTTAAAAGTTCCGCGAATACTCCAGGATAAAAAAAGGGGGGTGTAAATGAAGAAGACGGGCAAATTGTCAATAGTTAGTGAGGCCAACAAATCCCTTCTGGACCAGCTCCTTGGCTGCTGCTATTGACCAGGGCCCCTCCTAGCTACCCCCACCTACACTTGGACCACATCCCACCGCCTGTCATACCCGCTGCCTGTCATTGCCTGCTGCCTTGTCCTGCCTCTGGTGAGAGCTTGGAGTTCCTGGGTGTGGCTCAGATATCTGCCTTTGGAAGCCCCTTCAATGGAGCTCTGATGGGCCCTCTCCCCCTTTTTTCCCACTTGCTCCCCTCATCCCTGCTTCCGCTTCAGGGCCTTGTTACTGTTCCATATCCCGCCTTCCCAGAAGGTACCCCCAGACTTCTCTCAGAGGTGCCGCGGGGCCTTCCTGGCCCAGCACCAGCTTCCCCTCTCCCAGCCACAGTGATTTCATCTTTCGCCCCTTTGGCTGGTGCCCAGGCAACCCTCCTGGCCTCATGGAGCCCCGCAGTGCTGTCTCAAAGAGCTACATGTGGGCTCTCCAAGCCCCCTTCCCCTCCCGTCACCCTCAGCTTGGCAGGGCCTGAGGCTGGCCACCACCCCCTCCAGGTGTTTGCTGGGCACATGCTGAAGAAGGAAAAGTGGGCAGGGCAGGAGGAGGTCAAGCTACAATGTCGCCATTGATGGTGCCCAGGACCTGTCAGCTGCAGGCCTTGGTTCCTGAGGCAATCATCTGGAAGGAAAGACCAGCAGAGCATTCCTTTGTGAGGGAGGGGGTGCCCACTTGAGGGCATGAAAGCCCATGGAGGAACCCCAAGATGCACACTGAAAACCTGGCTGACTCCCAGTGCTGCAGGACCCTGGGGTGGGGAGGGGTTGTACAAGGGGAGGCAGCTTGCCCCATTCAGGGCTGTGGCTCAATGTGTGCCCTGCAGACCAGGAGGGGGCTGGGAGGACCTGCTGATGTGGGTGCTGGAGCTTGCCCCACCCACCAGTGCAGCAGCTGCACAGGCTTGGACCCAGGTTCCTACTGCATGTGCCCAGAGAAGTCACACTGGGAAGACACCTCCTTGGGCCCTTGCAACGAATGTGTATTCTGTTGTTGGGTAGCGTGTTTTATAAAGTTTCGTTAGGTTGTGTTGGTTGATGGTGTTGTTGATTTCTTCTACACCCTTGCTGAGTTTCTGTCTAGTTACCTAGTCAATTGTTGAGAGAGGGGTGAGGAAGTCTCCAATCATACCTGTGGCTTTGTCTATTTCTCCTTTTAGTCCTATCATTTCTTTTGTGCCACATATTTTGCAGCTCTGTTGTTTGGTGCATATGCATTTAGGATTGCTATGTCAAGCCTTGAGTTGCAATACTGAAGAATTCTACTGGGAAAATATTAAACGATGCAGGAAGCATCAAAAGAAGATGGAAGAAATACACAGAGTCACTATACCAAAAAGAATTGGTCAACTTTCAACCATTTCAGGGGGTAACATATGATCAGAAACCCATACTACTGAAGGAAGAAGTCCAAGCTGCACTGAAGGCATTGTCAAAAAACAAGGTGCCGCGGCTATATCATCCTGAGACCAGAAGAACTAGATGGTGCCCGGCTACTACCGAAGACTGCCCTGACAGGGAACACAACAGAGAACCCCTGAGGGAGCAGGAGAGCAGTGGGATGCAGACCCCAAATTCTCATCAGACCAGACTTAATGGTCTGACTGAGACTGGAAGGACCCCGGTGGTCATGGCCCCCAGACCTTCTGTTGGCCCAGGACAGGAACCATTCCCGAAGCCAACTCTTCAGACATGGATTGGACTGGACAATGGGTTGGAGAGGGATGCTGGTGAGGAGTGGGCTTCTTGGATCAGGTGGACACTTGAGACTATGTTCGCATCTTCTGCCTGGAGGGGAGATGAGAGGGTGGAGGGGGTTAGAAGCTGGCGAAAAGGATATGAAAAGAGAGAGTGGAGGGAGACAGCGGGCTGTCTCATTAGAGGGAGAGCAATTGGGAGTATGTAGCAAGGTGTATATGGGTTTTTGGGTGAGAGACTGACTTGATTTGTAAACTTTCACTTAAAGCACAATAAAAATTATTTAAAAACAAAAAACAAGGTGCCAAGAATTGATGGAATATCAATCGAAATGTTGCAGCAAACAGATGCAGCTCTGGAAGTGCTCACTCATCGAAGCCAAGAAATTTGGAAGACAGCTACCTGGCCAACCAACTGGAAGAGATCCGTATTTATGCCTATTCCCAAGAAAGGCAATCCAACCAAATGTGGAAATTATAGAACAATATCATTAATATCACACGCAAGCAAAATTTTGCTGAAGATCTTTCAAAAGCGGCTGCAGCAGTATATCCACAGGGAACTGCCAGAAATTGAGGCCGAATTCAGAAGAGGACGTGGAACCAGAGATATCATTACTGATGTCAGATGGATCCTGGCTGAAAGCAGAGAACACCGGAAGGATGTTTACCTGTGTTTTATTGACTATGCAAAGGCATTCGACTGTGTGGATCATAACAAATTATGGATAACATTGGGAAGAATGGGAATTCCAGAACACTTAATTGTGCTCATGAGGAACCTTTACATAGATCAAGAGGCAGTTGTTCATACAGAACAAGGGGATACTGATTGGTTTAAGGTCAGGAAAGGTGTGCGTCAGGGTTGTATCCTTTCACCATACCTATTCAATCTGTATTCTGAGCAAATAATTCAAGAAGCTGGCCTATGTGAAAAAGAATGGGGCATCAGGATTGGAGAAAGACTCATTAACAGCCTGCATTATGCAGATGACACAACCTTGCTTGCTGAAAGTGAGGAGAACTTGAAGCCCTTACTAATGAAGATCAGAGACCACAGCCTTCAGTATGGATTACACGTCAACATAAAAGAAACAAAAATCCTCACGCCTGGACCGATAAGCAACAGCACGATAAACGGAGAAAGACTGAGGTTGTCAAGGATTTCATTTTACTTGGATCCACAATCAACACCCCTGGAAGCAGCAGTCAAGAAAAATCAAAAGACACATTGCATTGGGCAAATCGGCTCAAAAGACCTCTTTAAAGTGTTCAAAAGCAAAGATGTCACCTTGAGGGCTTAGGTGCGCCTGACCCAAGGCATGGTGTTTTCAATTGCCTCATATGCATGTGAAGGCTGGAGAAAGAATAAGGAAGACCAAAGAAGAATTGATCCATTTGAATAGTGGCATTGGCGAAGAATATTGAATATACCACGGACCGCCAAAAGAACGAACAAATGTGTCTTGGAAGAAGTACAACCAGAATGCTCCTTAGAAGCAAGGATGGCGAGACTGCGTCTTACATACTTTGGACATGTTGTCAGGAAGGATCAGTCCCCGGAGAAGGACATCATGCTTGGCAAAGTAGAGGGTCAGCGAAAAAGAGGAAGACTGTCAATGAGATGGATTGACACAGTGGCTGCAACAATGGGCTCAACCATAGCAAGCATTGTGAGGATGGTGCAGGACCAGGTGGTGCTTTGTTCTGTTGTGCAAGGGTCACTATGAGTCAGAACTGACTTGACGGCACCTAACAACATCTTCTTGGTGGATTGATCCATTTATCAATGATGTTTTTTGTTGTTGTTGAAACACATTTTTAGATTTCAATGCAGATGAGGGCTTTTTTTTTTTAGGGGCTATTATAAATGGTATGTGGAAACACTGGTGGCATAGTGGTTAAGTGCTACGGCTGCAAACCAAAATGTCGGCAGTTCGAATCCACCAGGCACTCCTTGGAAACCGTATAGGGCAGTTCTACTCTGTCCTATAGGGTCACTATGAGTTGGAATCCACTCAACAGCAGTGCATTTGTTTTTTCGGGTATAAATGGTATTGCTTTCCTGATTTCCTTTTCATAGTTCTCTTTATTGATGTATGGGAATCCAGCTGATTTTTGTATGTTTATCTCGTATCCTGCCACTATGCTGAATCTTTCTATTAGTTCCGCAGCTTTCTTGTGGAGTCGTTCGAGTTCTCTATGTATACTACTGTATCATCCACGAACAGGGATAGTTTTACTTCTTCCCTACCGATTTGGATGCTCTTTGTTTCTTTTTCTTGCCTTATTGCTCTAGCTGGGACTTCCAATACAATGTTGAGTAAGAGTGGTGATAAAGGGCATCCTTGTCTGATTCCTGTTCTCTAGGGGAATGGTTTCAGCCTCTCTCCTTTGAGAATGATACTGGCTGTTGGTTTTGTATAGGTGCCTTTATTATGCTGAGGAATTTCCCTCCTATTCATATCTTACTGAGAGTTTTTATCAGGAATGGATGTTGAACTTTGTTGAAAGCCTTTTCTGTGTGGATTGAGATGATCCTGATTCTTTTCTTTTGTTTTGTTTATGTGGTGGATTACTTTGATTGATTTTCTAATGTTGAACCATCTTGCATACCTGGTATGAATCCCACTTGGTCATGGTGTATTATTTTTTTTTATGTGGTGTTGAATTCTATTCGCTAGAGTTTTGTGTAGAGTTTTACATCTATATCCATGAGAGATACTGGTCTGTAATTTTTTGTGTGTGTGTGTGATATCTTTGCCTGGTTTGGGTATCAGGGTTATGCTGGCTTCATAGAATGAATTCGGAAGTATCCCTTCCTTTTCTATTGTCTGAAGTAGTTGGAGTGGCACTGGTGTAAACTCTTCTCTGAATGTTTGGTAGAGTTCTCCAGTGAAGCCATCTTGGCCAGGGCTTTTTTTTGTTGGGACTTTTTATTATTATTATTATTACCTTTTCAATCTCTTCTCTTGTTCAGATCTTCTACCTCAGTTTGTGTTAGTGTAGGTAGGGTCTTAGTCATCTAGTGCTGCTGCAACAGAAATACCACAAGTAGATGGCTTTAACAAAGAGAAGTTTATCCTCTCACAGTCCAGTAGGCTAGAAGTCCGATTTCAGGGCTCCAGGGGAAGGCTTTCTTTCTCCGTTGGCTCTGGAGGAAGGTCCTTGCGATGCATCAGCCTTCCCTTGGTCTGAGAGCATCTCAGCGCAGGAACCTCAGGTCCAAAGGATGTGTTTTGCTCCTGGCACTGCTTTCTTGGTGGTATGAGGTCCCCAACTCTCTGCTTGCTTCTCTTTCCTTTTTTTTTTTTTAAATAATTTTTATTGAGCTTTAAGTGAAAGTTTGCAAATCAAGTCAGTCTGTCACATATAAGCTTATGTACACCTTACTCCATGCTCCCACTTACTCTCCCCCTAATGAGTCAGCCCTTCCAGTCTCTCCTTTCGTGACAATTTGGCAGTTTCTAACCCTCTCTACCCTCCCATCTCCCCTCCAGACAGGACATGCCAACACAGTCTCAAGTGTCCACCTGATACAGGTAGCTCACTCTTCATCAGCATCTCTCTCCTACCCACTGTCCAGTCCCTTTCATGTCTGATGAGTTGTCTTCGGGGATGGTTTCTGTCCTGGGCCAACAGAAGGTTTGGGGACCATGGCCGCTGGGATTCCTCTAGTCTCAGTCAGGCCATTAAGTCTGGTCTTTTTGTGAGAATTTGGGGTCTGCATCCCACTGATCTCCTGCTCCCTCAGGGGTTCTGTGTTGTGCTCCCTGTCAGGGCAGTCATCGGTTGTGGCCGGGCACCAACTAGTTCTTCTGGTCTCAGGATGATGTAAGTCTCTGGTTCATGTGGCCCTTTCTGTCTCTTGGGCTCTTAGTTATCGTGTGACCTTGATGTTCTTCATTCTCCTTTGATCCAGGTGGGTTGAGACCAATTGATGCATCTTAGATGGCTGCTTCCTAGCATTTAAAACCCCAGATTCTACAAAGTGGGATGCAGAATGTTTTCATAATAGAATTATTTTGCCAATTGACTTAGAAGTCCCCTTAAACCATGGTTCCCAAACCCCCGCCCTTGCTCCGCTGACCTTTGAAGCATTCAGTTTATCCCAGAAACTTCTTTGCTTTTGGTCCTTCCCTTTCCTTTTATCTCTTGAGAGATAAAAGGTGGTGCAGGCCACATCCCAGGGAAACTCCCTTTACATTGGATCAGGGACGTGACCTGCTAAGGGTGCTATAATTCCACCCTAATCCTTTTAACATAAAATTACAGTAACAAAATGGAGGACCACCACAGAATACTGGGAACCATGGCCTAACCAAGTTGATACACAGATTTTTGGGAGGACATAATTCAATCCATGACAGGTAGGTAGTGTGTTTCTAGAAATTTGTCTATTTTCTCTGTTTTCAAATTTGTTGGAGTGCAGTTTTTCATAGTACTCTGTTATGATCCTTTTTATTTCAGTTGGGTCTGTTGTAATGTCCCTCATGTCATTTCTTATGTGGGTTATTTGCATCCTGTCCTGTTTATCTTTTGTCAGTTTGGCCAAGGGGTTGACCATTTTATTGATCCTTTCAAAGAACCAACTTTTGGTTTTGTTGATTCTTTCTATTGTTTTTCTATTCTCTATTTCATTTATTTCTGCTCTGATCTTTGTTATTCCTTTTCTTCTGGTGGCTGTGGGCTTCTTTTGCCGTTCTCTTTCTATTTGTTTGAGTTGTAGGGCTAACATTTTGTTTTTGTCCTTTTCTTCTTTTTTTGTTATGTGCATCTATTGCTATAAATTGACCTCTGAGCTCTGCCTTAAGCTGAGTCTCATAGTTTTTTTTTTTTTTTTCCAACAGTTATGGTTTTCCCGATGTTTTGGGCCTGGCAGCAGAAGAGGGTATTAGAGGGAAAGGGAACTTGGAGGAGATGATTTTGCTTTCTTTGGCTATTCTAGACTCAGACTCATAAAAAGGAAGGACAGCCTGCACCCCCTCTGTCACGGAAAAAAGGGTGAATCCACCAGTAAACTTTCTTACCTCTAACGTAACAGAGGCATGGGTGGGGCTGGGGGTTTTTGTAAGAAGCTTTTAACTCCAAGAAGAGGTGTTTTGTGAGTTGCTTATTCCACTTCTGAGACAGACCCAGATTAACAAGCAATGGCAATTTACAGTTGACATTGAAACAAGGTCTTCAGTTTATCCCTAGTTAATGACATCTCTTTAAACTCTGCTCTAAATCATAGCTTTTCGTAAGTATGTATCCCAAAGTAATAATTGATGAGTAGTCATGCTTACTGATAGTTTATCTTTAGGTAGAAAGCATAATATGGTAGGCACATGACACATCTTTGTGGAATGAACGAACCGACTCATTAGTTTCCAGAGGCAATCTAGGGCTGGGAGTAGTTAGTGGGGTGGTAGCAGAGGACTCAGGAGGAAGTGAGCTTCCTTCAGCAAATGGCCCATCAGATTCACAATAGGGCAGGAGTCAGGAAAACTCCGTAGGGGTGGGAGGTGCACTGAGTCTTGAAGAAGGAGTTCACCAGGTGGAGCGGGAAAGAAGAGCACACCATGAGAGGGGGAATGGCATGGGCAACAGTATGGAGGTCTGAAACTGCCTAACTTGTTCACGGACCTAGAAGGGGTTTCTGTATGGCTGAGTGTACTGTGCCACCAGGCATGTGCGTGTGTTTGTGCATGCGCGTGTGTGCAAGTATGTGTGTGTGTATGTGCATGTATGCACACAAGTGTGTGTGAATTTGGGGTGAAAATCAGGCTGGGAGCATAGAAGAGCTTGGATGGGCGTGGCCACGCAGCAGCTGCATCAGAGGGGGTGGCTGTGAGGAGATGGCAGAGGCTGCCCCCTTTGTTCAAGAGCCTGAGGAGGCTTCTCCAATGCCAGCTCTGTGCCTGCAGTCTTTGGAGTAGAGGGTGCTCACACATGCACACTCACGCACACACACGTGATGTCTGCTCCCATACCTCTCCCCATGCTTTCTCACATGCTCCCCCGCACACTTCTGCCTGCAGTCACACTGCCATGTGCTCCCACATAGTCACAGTGTGCACTCACACACACTGCTGCCCACACTCACTCGTACAGATGCACACACACCTTTTTGAGTCCTCACACACTCTCGTCTTCTCTCTTACACACAAACATACATGTTCATGTCTGCATACACACGCATACACACACCCTGAAGCCCTCACACATGCTCTCATCCTCTCTCTCTCTCTCTCTCTCACACACACGCACACTCCTGTGTCACACACAGGTGCACAGAGCTGTGCACCTAGATTGAGTGGAAAGCAGTTGTGGTTGGTTGTCCTTGGAAGCCCCCCAGCACTGCCTCACTGCTGGGATAGGCCTCTTTGGCCTGGTGGCCTTGGGTTGACTCCTGCCCCCGACCCTTCTTACACTAGCTCCTGTCCTCTCCTCAACATGGCCTTTTGTGCCCTCCAAGGGGTGAGTGAGGAAAGGCCGGGCAAGGTGGGGCAGTGCCCAATAGGCCTGGTTCTGGTAGGGTGGGGTGGGCTGGACCTGCTAAGGGGTAGGGAGGAGGCTCCCACCAACCACAGACGGGTAGGTCACAGTGTCTGGAACCTGCTTGCTGGCCCTCTGAGCTCGGTCCCTCACCCAGGAGGCTCCTTCTGGGTCTGGAGGCGTCCCTTCATCATGCAAGAGGACACCGGGGACTGCAGGACCCAGGCTCCCACAGATGCGTTGGGATCAAATGATTTTCACAGGTGTGTGAAAGGCAACGCCAGGTGTGTGTGTGTGTGTGTGTGTGTGTGTGTGTGTGTGTGTGTCCCAGACCCTCAGGGGGCTGCCTGAGGAGGAAGGGCCTCTCTGCCTGCGTCGTCACGTGGCCTTCTGTTCCTGATCCCTGTGGCTCTCCTCTGAGTGTCATTAGACTTAGTGCCCACCCAGTCTAGGATGATCTCCTCTTGAGAAACCTTTTCTAAATAAGGTCACATTCACAGGGTCCAGGACATGGGGCCACCATTCAGCCCACCACACACATTATAGGCCATGCCCTCCAGCAGAAAGTGGGCACAGTTACTGGGTTCTGCTTTGTGCCTCTCATGTGTCCTTGCTCAGCCATGAAAGCCACATGCTCTGGCTCTGGGGACCTGGGTGTCCTCCTTCTCCCTGCCACCTGGCTGTTGTCCAAGACACAGCTGGACAGGAGTCCACCCCTCAGTGTGGCCTGGCTGGGTCATGTCTGAGGAGTCTCTGTGTGGGGCTGTATGTGTGAGCCCACCTGAGTGGCTTCCTGGGATGTGACCAAGCGTGAGGACGGGTGCGTGTGTGTGTGTGCACACACGGGTGCTGCCTGTGTCTGGGGGTCTAGGGATAAAGTTTGGGCTGGGGTGCTCCCGAGGTGATGTCCTCCACCCTCCTGCCTTTAAATACTGTCCACATGCCACTCTTCTTGTCCCCATTCCAGACTTGGCCCCTGGAGAGGGCAGCATGGGTAGCCAAGGCCCAGCCCGAAAAGTTAGGGCCTGGGAAGCCGCAGGGGGCGGGGAGAGAGGCGTCGGTGACTGGGTGGCATGTTGCCCAGAGGCGGGCAAGGCGTGGGCAGAGGAGTGGCTGTCAAATGAGGCCATACGAAGGCCACGGAGGGCCTGGGCAAGCCTGGTTTCCTGTGGGGTGGGGGCCAGCAGGCTGACTGAGCTGACTGAGGGGAGAAGGGACTCCAGGAAGCAGGCAATGCGGTGGAGGAGTTTGCTACAAAGAGGAGCTGGACAGGACGTGGGGGTAAGGAAGGTGTCTCCAAGATGGTTGACACACAAGCAGCAACTGATGGCAGAGGAGAGGGTGGGCATCCAGGAGCAAATGCTTAGGTGATTGTGGGGAGTCTGGTGGACCTCTAGATGAGGCAAGGACAGGTCTTCCAGAGGGACAGAAGGGCACAGAGGATGGAAGGTGAGGAGCGGGCAGAACAGGGGGACTGTCCTTTGAGCTGCTCCAGACCTTTGCTCACACTGTCAGCCCCCTGGGAGGACGGACTGCGCCCCTGCCTGTTCCCTGGGAAAGGCTCAGCTTCTGTTCTCTCCCACCCCCACTTCCTATCCCCATCATTTAGAATCACACAGCCACCTCCATGCCATGCCCGGGGGGGCCACGCGGACCATGGTGACGTGTCTTCCCTGCCTAGCCTGTGTTTTCCCAGGAGTTAATCATTGTCGTCGGGGTTGCTGTTTGCTTAGTTTTCCATGCACTTATCACTAATTCAACCCTAGCCTCTCGTCCAGTTGTGTAAATCTTTTCTCAAGATGTTCAAACACACCAGACCTTCGATTGATTCCATCTTGAGCAAAATCTCTCTCGGGGCCTCTGACCTGCCCAGCTGCTTGCCGGCTCTGCACCAGGCTGCCGGCCACCCCTCACCTGTCCCACCTCTAGGCAAGCCCCCTCCTCCTACCTCACAGCCCTCACTTTATAGCAGATTTCACTCTTTTTTTTTTAAGCAACAAGCATGCGTTGATGTGCCCCTTGAACAAAGTTTAAAAAATATATATGCAAAAAGAGCTAAAGTGGAAATCCTGCTTGGCCTCTAAGACTCAGTGTGACCTTGACCGCATCCCCACCCCTCTGGGTCTTGCTTCCATTATCTATGGAATGGCAGGTTCGGCCTCGAGTTGTTCATTAATCCCTCACTCATTCATTCACAGGCATTTGTTTAGCAGTAACTGAACAAAACTGCTTATCATGGAAACCTTCGAACATCCACAGAAGTAGGGAAAGAGGATAAGAGAGTCCCAGAAGGGATCTGCTGGCCTCAATAACTATCGACAATTTGCCCATCTTCTTCATTTCCACTCGCCTTCTTTATCCTGGAGTATTTGGGGAACTTTTAAAATTTCAGCTGTTTACAGATTCACGGAAAGTTGTAAGAAATGTACAGGGAGGTGTTGGACACTTCCACTCCCCTGTTCCCCTGTGTTAGCATCGTGCAGAGCTGTAGGTCAAGACCACCACCAGGAGGCGGACACGGGCACCGTCGGCAGGGCTCGTGCAGATTTGGGTACATCTCTGAGTGTGTTTGGCTCTGTACAGTCTCATCTCGTGTGTACATTTGCGTCACCACCACCACAGTAACGATACAGACCTGCTCCAAGACCACAAGGCTCCTTGTACTACTTCTTTCTAAGTGCTCAGTTGTCCACAATGGCCGTACCTTCATACATTCCCACCGACAATGCGGGGAGAGTTCCAGTTTCTCTGAATCCTAACCAGCCTTTGGGGTTATTGCTACTTTTCCTTTTTGCGATTTTGCTAGGTGTTAGTGGCATTTCACAGTGGTTTTAATGTGCACTCCTTGATGGCTAATGACGCTGAGCACTGTCTCATGTGCCTATTTGCCATCCATATATCCTTTTTTGGTGAAATATCTGTTCATGTCTTTTGCCCATTTCCTAAGTGGATAGTTTGCTTTTTTACCGTTGAGTTTTGCCCATTTATCCTAGAATTTTTTTTTTAAAAGAAACTTCTGATTGTGGAATAATTTTAGTTTTATGGAAAAGTTGCAAAGATAATACAGATAGTTCCCATGTCCCCCTCACCAAGGTTCCCCAAATGCTAACAACATCTTACATGTCTACGGTATAGTTGTCAAAACTAAGCAATGAGCACTGGGACATTACTGTTAAACTCTAGACTGTCTTCGGATGGCCCCTGTTTTTCCACTAGTGCATTTTTCTGTTCACAGATCCGATCTAGCGTCCCACATTGCTGTTAGTCGGGATTATTTTAAAGTACATGTGAGACACCATGTCATTTCCCACAGCAGTACTGAAGTAGGCGTTTCTAACAGACAGGGACTCTAAAACACAACCCCTAACACTGCCAGTTCCCAGGAAATGCAGGGAACAGAAGAACACAGTAGAGGACACGTGGGGGATGCAACCAACCAAATTCAGACTGTGGGAAATGCTACAGGGCGCTAAGTGTGGATGCCTGCATCCATATTTGACCAAGCCAGCCATTTCTAAAGCATCTTTGAGACAGTCCGGGAAAGTGTGTGTTAGATGACATGGAAGACAAAAACAAAAATAGACCAAACCTGTTGATGTTGAGTCGATTCCGACTCATAGCAACCCTGTATGACAGAGTAGAACTGCCCCATAGGGTTTCCTAGGCTGTAATCTTTATGGAAGCAGACTGCCACGTCTTTCTCCCATGGAGCAGGTGGTGCCTTTGAACCACTGACATTTCAGTTAGCAGCCGAGTGCCTAACCACTGCACTACCAGGGTTCCTCAGAGGACATGAAGGAATTATTATTAATAGTGTTAGGTGTTGTTTTATAGAAGTTGACAAGGTGGTTCTTAAATTTATATGGAAGGGCGAATGGCCGAGTATAGCCGAGACACCCTCTCTCAGTTATCTGGTGCTACTATAACAGAAGTGCCACAAGTAGATGGCTTTAACAAGCAGTAATTTATTCTCTCACAGTCTTAGGTGGCTAGACGTCCAAATTCAGGGTGGCTGTTCTCAGGGAAGGCTTTCTCTCTCTGTTAGTTTTGGGGAAAGGCCTTGTTATCAGTCTTCCTCTGGCCTAGGAGCCTCTCAGTGCAGGAACCCCGGGTCCAAAAGATGCACTCTGCTCCTGGCACAACTTTCTTGGTGGTGTGAAGTCCCCCTGTCTCTCTACTCCCTTCTCTCTTTTAGATCTCAAAAGAGATGGACTCAAGATACAACCTAATCTTGTGGATTGAGTCCTGCCTCATGAATATTACTGTGTCTGATCCCGCTTCGTTAACATCATAGAGGTTAGGGTTTACAGCACAGAGGAAAATTGCATCGTATGACAAAATGGTGGACAATCACACAATACTGGGAATCATGGACTAGCCAAGTTGACGCACAGTTTTTGGGGGACACAATTCAATCTACAACACATCCCTAAAGAAGGAGGAAGTGGAGGGACTGGCCTGGCCAATTGTAAGACTTATTAGATGGTGCTGTTCTTCAGACAGTGTGTACTGGCACTAGGATAGACAAGCAGACCAACGGGACAGAATGGATCGCTCATAAACAGATGACACGTGCATGGAAACTCTCTGTCTGACAAAGCTGGCATTGCAGGTCAGTGGGGAGAGGATACATTTTCTCAGCCAATCATGCAGGGACAACAGTTATCCACACGGAAACAAGATCTGACAGCATGAACTGTGGGCAAGGCTTCGGAGCCACTAGAAAACTTGAAATGGCACAGGTGGGTATATAAATCGGTTACAACCACTCAGGAAAACAGTTTGTCGTTCCAGAGCAAAGTTGAAGGTGCACATTTCACCCCTGGATATGTGGCTCACTAGAGAACTATAGGCTCAGAACAACCCTGTTTGTAGCAATACGAAGGTGGAAATAACCCAGACTTGTCCATCAATCCGAGAACACGCAGATCAGTTGTGGTGTGGTCAGCTCTCCATAGCTCGGAGGACGAACGAATTACAGCTCTTTTAAAGCATCATGGATGCGTCTCAGGGACATTGCACTGAGTGAAAAAGTAGGCCGTAGAAGAATACAAACAGCAAGATTCCTTTTATATAAAGCTCAAAACAGGCAAAAGTAAAACACTATACTGTTTGGAGATGCATACAAAGGTGAAACTTAAAAAACAGCACAGGAGCTTGGCAGTTCCTCAGTAAGTTTAAACACAGAGTTACACACCCGTTACCCAGCCCATTCCAGTCCCGTTGATTCCGACTCATGGTGACCCTATACGGCAGGGTAGGAGTCCTGGTGGCGTAGTGCTAACCAAAAGGTCGATGGTTCAAATCCACCAGCCACTCCTTGGAAACTCTATGGAGAAGTTCTGCTCTATCATATACGGTCGCTATGAGTCAAAATCAATCGATGGCACACGACAACAACAACAGGGCAGAGTAGAACTGCCCCATAAGAGTTCCCAAGGCTGTAAATCTTTATGGAGGCGAACTGCGCATGTTCCTCCACAGAGCGTCCGGTGGGTTTGAACCTCTGACCTTTTAGTTAGCAGGCGAGCGTTTAACCACTTCACCACCAGGGCTCCTTAGAGTTGCCACACGACCCAGCAATTCCACCCCTAGGTATGTACCCTAAAGAATTGAAAGTAGGGATGCAAACAGCTACGTACACCAATGTTCATGGCAGCACTATTCACAATAGCCAAAAGGTGGAAACAACCTAAATGTCCATCAGCTGATGAATGGATAAACACAATGTGGTCCAGCCACACAATGGAATACTACTCAGTCAGAAAGAGAAATGGAGTCCTGATGCATACCACGACGTGGGCGGACCCTGAAAACATGATGCTGAGTGAAGTCAGTCGGTCACAAAACGACAATCGTTGCAGGATCCCACTTAAATGAAAAGGCGGGATAAGCAAATCACAGGGACAGATGAAGATTCGAGGTTTAGGGGGAGGAGGAGACGGAGAGAAACTGCTCAATGGGCGCAGACTTTCCTTCTGAGGGATGAAAATGTTTTGAAATTAGATAGTGGTGATGGTTACACAACATTGTGAACGCGGTAAATACCACCCAAGTGTACACTTCGAAACTGGTTAATTTTATGTTATGTGAATTTCACCTCAATCAAAAGATTCAACATAAAAATAAAAGCAAGGGAGTGGTAAATGCAAAATTCAAGATGAAAGTCACCTCTGAAGTTGGGGGAGGGCGTGTGGGATAAGAAGGGGTCCCCAAAGTCCTTCAAAGGTGATGCACTGTCACCGGGGGGGTGGGTAGCCACTGGCGCCGGATAAAGGCTTACGAGGGTCTCAGCCATGACCAGATCATGACACCTCTTCATACATAATTCAATGGAACACTTACTTTTTGAAATTGTTTTTATTAGACATTGAGTAGCCACAAAAGAATGTCTATGAAATATGTGCGGATGTCAAGAATAATTCAACAGTGGTGGGTGGTGAGTATGCAGGGGCGCTCTGTTGTTCTGATCCCTGCAGTACCTGGTTCCAGCAGCTGGGGAAATTATGGAAATATTTCTGTAGCAGTTGGTAAGCTGCAGCTGTCCGTGACCTCAAATGTGTCTCAACCGACTGCACCAGCCTCTCCTCCGGGACCCTCAGCTCCTCATGATCCAGTAATGAGCAGCTCCAAGACCCTGCTCAGGCCGGGAGTGCCCCAGGGGACGTGTGTGGAACTGTGCCTCCTGGGGTCCCTGCCTGCGTCACGGCCCAGCGCCCGCTGTCACGAGCTCCGGAAGGAGAGAAGAAAGCAAGGTTATGTCGACCCCCTGGCTCCATCAGCTGCACCGTCCACCCACAGCCAGTTCGCCCAACGATCAGTCACCTAATTACCAGGTCACCTCCAAACCCGAATTTGGAATTCAAATTAAGGATTTTATTTTCACCTTTTATTCCAGCAGTGGCTCTAGTGTAGTCAGTTCTGTAATGATCAATTTGCCTGATTAAAAAAAATATAAGCCTTCTAAAACCAGTTTGCCAAAGGGGTATACTTTTGAAGGAAGAAGAAGAGCTACCAGGAGAGGAGGCAACCTGGTAACCACAGCTGAGAAGCGATCCTTGGAAATACAACCCAAAGACAGAGGGGCCTTTGGCAAATTGGGGCTCTGGTGAGGGGAGGATGACTGCGTGTTGCACAGGGCAGGGAGGCGGCTCTATGACGGTGGACACATGACACCATGGACTTGTCAAAACCCATAGCACTTTTGGAAAAGTTTGGTAGTTCATCAAAAAGTTAAAAACAGAATTGCCATGTTGTTATTAGGTTCTGTCAAATCAATTTAAACTCACAGCGACCCCATGTGACAGAGTAGAACTTCCCCACAGGATTTTCGAGGCTGTAATCTTTATGGGGGCCTAGGTACAGGGTTGCTATGAGTCAGAATCGACTTAACAGCAGCAGGGTTTTTTGGGGGGCGGTATGTTATGTACCCTAGAAAGCGGAAAACATATGTCCATACAAAGACTTGTACTGGAATGTTCATAGCAGCATTAGTCATAATGACCAGGGAGCGGAAACAGCTCAAGTGTCCATCAGCAGGTGGTGACGGATAAGCAAAATGGGGTCTATCCATACAATGGAGTATTATTCTGTCATAAAGAGGAATTTTCATAAAGTTTTCACTGGCTAATTCTTTTCAGAAGTAGACTGCCAGGTCCTTCTTCCTTGTTTGTTTTAGTCTGGAAGCTCAGCTGAAACCTGTCTGCCATGGGTGGCCCTGCTGGTACCTGAATACTGGTGGCATAGCTTCCAGCATCACAGCAACACACAAGCCCCCACAGTATGACAAACTGACAGACCATACCTGTTCAATCTGTATGCAAGCAAATAATCGGAGAAGCTGGACTATATGAAGAAGAACAAGGGATACTGATTGGTTTAAAGTCAGGAAAGCTGTGCGTCAGGGTTGCATTCTTTCACCATATCTATCCAATCTGTATGCTGAGCAATAATCTGAGAAGCTGGACTATATGAAGAGGAACAGGGCATCAGGATTGGAGGAAGACTCATTAACAACCTGCGTTATGCAGATGACAGAACCTTGCTTGTTGAAAGTGAAGAGGACTTGAAGCACTTACTGATGAGAATCAAAGACCACAGCCTTCAGTATGGATTGCACCTCAACGTGAAGAAAACAAAAATCCTCACAACTGGACCAATGAGCAACATCATGATAAACGGAGAAAAGATTGACGTTGTCAAGGATTTCATTTTACTTGGATCTACAATCAACAGCCATGGAAGGAGCAGTCAAGAAATCAAAAGACGCATTGCATTGGGCAAATCTGCTGCAAAGGACCTCTTCAAAGTGTTGAAGAGCAAAGACGTCACGCTGAGGACTAAGGTGCACCTGACCCAAGCCATGGTATTTTCAATCGCATCATATGCATGCGAAAGCTGGACAATGAATGAGGAAGACCGAAGAAGAGTTGACGCCTTTGAATTGTGGTGTTGGTGAAGAATATTGACTATACCACGGACCGCCAGAAGAACGAACAAACCTGTCTTGGAAGAAGTGCAGCCAGAATCCTTAGAAGCAAGGATGGTGGGACTGTGTCTTACATACTTTGGACCTGTTACCAGGAGGGATCAGTCCCTGGAGAAGGACATCATGCTTGGTAAAGTAGGTCATTGAAAAAGAGGAAGACCCTCAATGAGGTGCATTGACACAGTGGCTGCAACAATGGGCTCAGGCAATACAACAATTGTGAGGATGTCGCAGGACCGGGCAGTGTTTCGTTCTGTTGTACATAGGGTCGCTGTGAGTCGGAACCGACTGGAAGGCACCTAACAACAGCATAAAGAGGAATGAAATCCTGATACATGCCAAGACATGGATGAACCTTGAAAACATAATGCTGAATGAAAGAAAGCCCTAGCCGTTGAGTTAATTCTGACTCATAGTCAGAACCATAGCGACCCTCTAGGACAGAGTAGAACTGCCCCAGAGGGTTTCCAAGGAGCAGCCAAGCTCTTAAGCACTGTGCCACCAGGGCCTCCGAGTGAAAGAAGTCTGACACAAAAGGACAAACGTATGATCCTGCTCATATGCAATATCCTGAGTAGGCAAATGCACAGAGGGCAAAGTCTGTTAGTGTTATCAGGGCCTGGGAGCAGGGGACAATAGGAAGTTAAAACAAATCAATCAATCAAACAAACAAACAAACAAAAACCCATAGGATTACAGAGCACAAAGAGTGAATCTCGATGTAAGCTATGGAACAATGGGCTCAAGCACGGCAATGGTTGTGAGGATGGTGCAGCACCGGGCTGTGTTTCTTTCTGTTGTACATAGGGTTGCTATGAGTGGGAACTGGAAGGCACCTAACAACAGCAACAACAATGTACCAGCATTGGTTCATCGGCTGTAACAATCACAGCCAGATGTTCAGAGGGGAAACTGTTCAGGCGGAGGAGGGTACATGGCAACTGCGTACTTTCTGTACAATTTCTCTGTAAAACCTAAACCTGTTCTAAAAAAACAAAATCTATTTGTAAGAAGTATAGGTTTCTAGCTGTAAACACTTCTCCATGCTCCAGCATTTTGTACAGTGGTTGTCCCCTTTGTCCTCTGGCTGGGGACTGCGTGGGGCAGGCCCAGCACGGACTCAAGGGTGGCTTGCCTTGGCCCCTGACACGTGGCCGCCCTCGACCACATCTTCCGTTTTCATATATCTAATTTGCAAAGAAAAACTGGATTAGAAAACACAAAAGGAGGTCCAAAACATCTTTTAAAAATACACTTATTTCTAGACCCAAACAATTCTAGGAAAGGGAGTTTAGACCCAAAGGCAAGCAAGTCCTGAAAGTGTCCCAGAGGAGAGAAAGTAGAAAAAGACGCCTGCGATGTGGCCAGTGCCATCATGCCCTCCCGCTGGCTGGCCTCTGGACCCAGCTGCCCCACTGCCACTGGTCCTGCGCCCCCGGGCAGGTCACACCGCTTCCTCATCCGTAAAAGGGGGCAAGAGCCAGACCTCCCCCAGGATCCTGTGAGGGGAAGTGAGTTAATACATTTACTGCGTACAAGGGGCTGGCACAGAGCGGCCCTTCATTAACTATTCTAGAAGCAGGCTGCCCAGGAGGAATGCTTGTTTTTTTTTTTGTTTTGTTTTGTTTTTAACTCCTCATTTTCCCCCTCCTCCGTCCCCTGGTAACTACTAGTCTACTTTGACTGTATGGGTTTGCCTGTTCGAGGTATTTCATCTCAGCAGAATCAGAGAAGTATCTGTCCTTTCGTGTCTGACTTCTTTTCCTCAGCGTCTCGTCCTCCAAGTCTGTCCACGTTGTAGCCGGGATCAGGACCGCGTTTCTCTTCATGGTCGAATAATACTCCATTGCATGGATGGACCACACTGTGTTTATCCATTCATCTAGCGACGGCTCTTGTGAACAGTGCTGCTCTGAGCACTCATGTACAATTTTCTGTTTACGTTCCTGGTTTCAATTCATTGTGTTTTCTCATCAAAATGCCCCAAAATTGGGAGATAATAAGACCCTGACAGGGATGCAGACACGTTGCAAAGGGGTAGATTGTCCATGAGCTGGTCACAGGAGAATTAGGTGTGTGGGCTGGGGCTGAGCTGGGGGAAGACGACCCCAGCTGGCAGACTTCCTCAGATTCAATGTGACCTGAAAACCAAACTTGTCATGTCCCCTGCCCCTCCCCCCGCCCCCAAAAATGTCCTTTAAGTGTTCCCACTTCCCAGAAGGGCTCCTCTCCTCTGGTCTTCTGGGTGTACCCCTCATCCCTCCTGCAGCCCGCTTACCAGAATGTCCTGCTGAGGCCCTTATAGCCTCTCTCTCTGTCCACCCTCCCCTGCTTTCAGGCCCCGAAGGCTGCAGCCTCCCCTGGCTCCCTGCCTCTTCCAGGCCCCTCCACAGCTCAGGCTGCCTCAGCAGGAGAGGGGCTGTGAGAGTTAGGCAGTCGGCAATTCCCGGGCTTGAGGGCTCAGTGTATCGCGTTGTGCTTGGAGCCCAAGGGCCCTCACAACACTGGAGTGCCTCATCCCTTCCAACAGGACTCCTGCGCCCGCTCTGTGTGTGTCTTCCGCACGCGACCTCAGCTGCCTCTCTGGGCCTTGCTCACACCGTTCCCTGGGCCTGGAGGCCTCGACCCAGAATCTTTACCTAATTCCTTTCCTCCTCCAGCACTCAACTCCCCTGTCACCTTTCCGGAAGGTTCCTTGAGCTCTGTCCCCCTCCATGACCTTTGGAGAACGAGGCCTGTACCCCCCACTCCTCCCCACTGCTCCTCACAGAGAAGGTATGTTAACGGCTCAGTGGGGGAGGGGGTGACTTGAAGACCCACACTTGGGGAGAAGGACCCCTCACTCTCTCCCACAGGTCCAGCTCCGGGTGCCCTCCCAGCAGGGAGTAGGGGGTAGGGCACTCACTCTGGGAATTGGGGTGTGTGCTTGTGTGGGTATCTGCACTGGCCAGGAGGGACTGAGGGCACCCGACCCCAATTCCCCTCCACCCTGGCAGCAGAGGTCAGGGGGCTGCCTGGACAGCTGGGCTTATAGGGTGCCCACCTGGAGAGGGGCTGGCTATGGACCCCAGCAGGGCCCAGAGCGGACAGGGCTGTCCAGCTTCAAAGTGTCCTTAGCAAGGAAAGGATGGGTGACGCTGAGGCCACCCCGGGAAAGTGGTGTAGAGGCCCCTTGGCAGAGGCCGCGGACATCATCAAACCCAGGCAAAGATGGGGGCCGTCCCTCCCCTTGTGACCTTGGGCCGGTGGCTGGGTGGGGAGGGGAGGGGAGGTCAAAGCACCCCTCTTCATTCCAGCCCATTCCAGCTTCAAACAGGAGTTAAGACTGGCCTGAATTTTAATCCCTGAAAAGGACCGGAAAAGTTAATGGGCGACAGGGATGGGGGTGGGGTGGGGCCGGAACACACGGTGACTGGCAGAAACAAACCCTGTTCTGAGTTACACCAGCTGGAAATGTCTGGAAAGGTCAGTAAGGCCCAGGAAGTATCTGGAGGGGTTGCAGGTCCCGGTCTAACCCTGTTCCCAGGCTCTGCACTCCCAGCATTGGGGTCTGGGCCTCCAGGTCACCTCCTCACCCTCCCCACATGGGGCCAGTGGGTGCTGCCACCACGGAGGCAGCAAGGAGGAGTGTGGGGGAAGGCAGTGGGAGAAGGACCCACCCAAGCTGGCCCCAGGAGGCTACAGGGTAGGGGCAGGAGAGAACTGGTGTGGGGTGTGGGGGGCACACAGAGGCAGCAGTGAGGGAATCCCTGCGATCTGGGAACCTGCGGTTTGAGGGGCCAGAGGGGCTCGACTCTTGCCCACATTTAGGGTGGGCAGGCCTACTGGGAGTCTCTGAGCTGGTGGAGAACAAACTGGGCCCAACAGGGATGCCCTGGGTGGCCGTTCTCCTGGTTTTGGGGCATGGGGCCTGGGCTGTCAGAACTGAAAAGATTCTGATCTTTCTCGCCTGCACGTGGAGCCTGGAAAATTGTGTGGGCTTTTGCGTTTTCCGGCGCCTCTCTTCTGGTCACTTGGTCACAAGCTCCAGGAGCATGGCATGGCCTGACACTTGCTCCCTGGCCAATGGATTCTGGGGACAGGGATTTCCTCCTTCTCTTGCTGTGGCCACCACCAGCTGCACCCTCAGGCGCCACCAACACCCCATTTTGGGAAGTGGCTGCTGTGGCGCAGGGATGCCTGGGAGCTGAATGGAAACCATGGCAACAGGAAGCAGAGAGGATATTCCCGTCACCCCTTAGAAAAAAACAAAACCCATTGCAGTTGATTCTGACTCACAGCAACCCTGTAGGACAGAGTAGAACTGCCCCATAGGGTTTCCAAGGCTGTAACTCTTTATGGAAGCAGACTGCCACATCTTTCTTCCTTTGAACGGCTGGTGGGTTCAAACCGCTGACCTTTTGGTTAGCAGTCGAGTGCCTACCCACTGCACCACCAGGGCACCTTCCTCTTAGAAAGGGCAGATTCCTTCAGAGACTCGAGCCCAGTTACTCACTGGTTCTGCATTTTGCTGTGAATTTCAGTTCTGGAGAGATGGTGTTGAGAGTGCTGGGCAAGGCGGGTGGAGAGGTGACCTGCTCCCCTCATTCTCCATGGAACCTTTGACTTGTGGCCCTAACCACCAAGGCCTGCTTGCCCACAAGACTCAGTCTCTAGGGTCCCAGCTGATTCCTTCTTCAGCCAGGCAGGGGATATGGGTGCTTTGGGGGTGCCCGGGGTGAGACCAGGATTGTCAAAGCGTCTCCCTCACTGCATGGCCTCTTTCTGTTTGGGGAGCCCCATGTCCCTGTTTCCTGTAGGGGTACTGCATGGGGTCACCGCAGGAGGCTCTGTCATGCTGGAGGGGCAGGGATCCACGGAGACAGGCCACGTTCCTGTGAGTCGGAACACTGCCTCAATCCTGAGTGCGCGCGCGCGCACACACACGCACACACACGCACACACACACACACACACACACACACAAACTTCGGGTTGTGGGCTTTTGGCATAGACGACTCTGCCGCCTAGTGGCAGGCTGCGGCCAGGACACCGGGCTCTGGGGCGCAGCTGCTGACGCGTGACTCACTGGAATTCCCTCCAGGTGTGATTTACCGGCGGGGAGAGGGGAGGAAGAAGGGGAAGAGATGGACAAGGAGACAAAAATGGGATAATTACTGACTGTGGTCCTCCTGAGGCCCAGCTTGGGGCTGCAGAGTCTAGGGGAAGCACCCCAGGAGGGGCTGAGCTGCCCCCTGCCTCGGCAGCGCTTCTTTTCACTTGCCCTCCCCCCAACCTTGGGCGATCTCAGCCCCTCTCATGCTGCCCTTCCCTCCATGTCCTGTGCACAGCCAGCCTCTCTCCCCAGCCCCAAGCTCTCTGCCAACTGTCTGCCCGAGCTTCTCCCCATGGCCCCCATGGTGACATTGGCCTCTCAAAATCCAGGTTTCCACCAATGAACTCCTCTTCCCCATCCCAGACCCGCTCCCCGACTCGGAAACGGGCACCTTCACCCACCCAGTGGCCCCAGACTTAGGAGAACTCCGCAGTGCCTGTCTTCCTCCTCCGCAACAGCCAACTCATCAGGGAGCCTTTCAATCAACCCACTTGTGCTGGGCAGGGGTCTGGCCGCCATGACCTTCACCCCTGAGGTCACCTGGAAATTATCACATTACCTGGCAAGGGGATTTTGCAAACGTAATCAAGGTTACTAAACAACTGACTTGAAGACAGTGGGATTATCCTGGAGTATCCGGGTCGGTCCAGTGTAATCACTTGAGGCCTGAAGAGCAGAGCTTTCCTGGTTGGGGGCAGAGGGCAAGTCAGAGATTGGAATGTGATGAGAAGGACTCGACTGCCATTGCTGGCTTGAAGATGAGAGGAGCCATGCATTCAGGAAATGGTGACCTCAGTCCTCCAGACTCAAGCACCTGTGCTCTGCCTGGAAGCGGAACCTTTCAGAGCTTCGACGCAGGAGCCAGTCCAGCTGACATCTTGTTTTTAAGCTTTTTACTCTGAAATTATTACAGATTCACGGGAAGGTCCAAAGACAGTCCAGGGAGGTCCCAGGTGCCCTTTATCCGGTTTCCCCAATGGTGCCGCCTGATATAACGATAGCGCATACAGTATCCCAACCCAGGAAGTGACATCGGTGCGACCCACAGAGCTTACTCAGGTCTCACTGGTTTTACATGCACACACCTGTGTGTGTGTAGCCGTGTAGACTCGTGTCATGACACAGACCTGTTCCATCATCACAAGGACCTCCCGTTGCACTTTTAAAGCCTCACCCATGCCCACCCCCACCCCCAGCCACCGATCTGTCCTCCATCACTATAGTTTCATCATTTCAAGAACGGCATATAAAAGGAATCATACAGTGTGTAACCTTTGGAGGCTGGCTTTCTCACTCAGCATAATGCCCTGGAGAATCATCCAACTTGTCGTGTTCCTTTTTATTGCCGAGGACTATTCCATGGTGTGGATGTCCCACAGTTTATTGTTTGCTCCTTGAACGGCATTCGGGTTGTTTCCAAATATTGGCTATGGCAAGCAGCGCTGCTGTGGACATTCAGGAATGTGTGTTGGAGTGGACCTAAGTCTTCATTTCTCTGGGACAGATGCCCAGGAGTGTGCTTGCTGGGTCGCATGGTAAGTGTATACTTAGCTTTGTAATAAACTGCCATACCCTTTCCCATGGTGGCTGCACCGTTTTACAGCCTTGCTGAACTCACTTATTAGCTCTAGTAGTTTTTTGTTTTCTGGGTTACTTAGGGTTTCCTGTATATAAGATCACGTCATCTGTGAGTAGAGCTAGTGTTGCTTCTTCCTTTCCTGTCTGGATGCCTTTTCCTTCTTCCTCCGGCCTAACTCCCAGCTGGAACCTCCAGTGTACCGTTGAACAGCAGTGGCGAGGCTGGTTAGCCTTGTCTTGCTCCTGATCTCAGGGGGAAACTTTCAGTCTTTCTCCATGGAGTATGCTGCCAGCTGCGGGTTTTTCATAGATGCCCGTTATCAGGCTGGGGATGTTCCCTTCTGTTCCCGGTTTGTTGCATGTTTTTATCATGCAAGGGTGTTGGATTTTGTCAAGTGCATCAATAGCAACGATCGTGTGGCTTTTGTCGAGCTGACACTGTGATTTCCGCCTGGGAAGTCCTGAGCAGAGGGCCCAGTGGAACACCTGTGCCCAGACTCCTGACCCCCAGAAACTGAGATCACGATGGCTATCGTTTGAAGGCGCTCAGCCTGTGGAGCCTCTTCCACTGTCCTCACTGGCTGTGCCTGCTCGGGCTCCCCTCATCTATTCTCCCCACTGCCCTCTCTCCCTCCACTCTTGCCCCCAACAATCCTTGTACATATTTGTTATGTTTAGCTTACTATGGATATCTTCAAACATCATATATTAATCAGAGAAAAAAGTACAGTGGACCCCACCTACCCACCCCTCAGCTTCCACAGGGATCCCGAGGGCCATTTGTTGGAAAGCTAGTCCCAGGCCATATGGCTCCTGCAATCTGGGTCCACGCAGCCCCAGAGGCCAAGAAAAAACACTCATTGCCGTTGAGTGGATTCCGACTCATAGCAACCCTATAGGCCAGAGTAGAGCTGCCCCATAGGGTTTCCAAGGAGCGCCTGGTGGATTCAAACTGCTGATCTTTTGGTTAACAGCCATAGCTCTCAACCAATGTGTCACCAGGGCTCCATCCCCGGAGAGGTTGCTCTGAAATATGGCCCAGGTCAGGCCTGCTCTGTTCAAATCCTCTAGTGCTTTCCCTTCGTACACAGGCTTCCTTCGTTCTTCCCACAAGTATGTGCAGGGTGCTTTGCGCTGAGCCAGGCACTGTGCTAGGCTGGGTGCACAGTGGGTGGGAGTCAGGGCCCCAGGGAGACAGACTGTGCCTTCCCGAGGGTGAGTTGAAGACGGTTCAATGATGTCACTCTTTAGCAGGTGCCAGGAGGGTTAAGGGATCCCAGTGGGAAAGGCCACACGGTAATTGTGAGAAGAAACCCGCACTTCCCCTGCGCTTAAGGCAACTGGAGGGACCCCAGCAAGAGGTGCCACCCCGGGAGAGGGGCTGCCGACCACAGCGTGGCCTTGGTAGAGGAGCACAGCTCAGCCACAGGGTGAAGGGCCCAGGGAAATAAGTGCTCCCTCCCTCCCTCATCCCCTGTGGGTGCTTCTCCTTGGCCGAACCCAGCAGAGGGGCTCCCAACTCAGGTAAGAGGTGTCAAAGACAATCTCACCGGCCAGTGTTAAAGCAGGCGAGGATGACTTTATTAAAAAAAAAAAAAAGATTATTGCAAGTGGTGGGGGTCACAGCAATATTTCCATAGGGGAGAGAGGCCAGGACTGAGTCTGAACTCCACCCCGCTGAGCCCGAGGTCAGGATGGTTTAAGGACTGGAGTGAGCTACTGGAAAAGGACTGCAGCGCTGAAGGTCGCCAGGGAGGGTCAGTAATGTGTGTGCCAATCACATGGACTTATCTCTTGAGTTTACCCTTAGGGTAGGTAGAACAGGTTCCATCTGGATTCCGTGAGGTCCAGGCAGAAGGGGCGGTCAGGGACCTCCCATCAGGAAGAAGCCGCCTGAGTTTAGTCAAACCGAGGGAAGCATTACTTTGGTTAGCCATTCTGCAGGACACAAAGGACTCGGGGGATTGCCAGGATCACAGGCTCGGGTAAAATTCAAGATTGTTCTGGTCAGCAGTCAGGCTCCAGGATCACAGAGCAGGGAGGAGAAGGATGGAGGGGCAAACAGGGACCACGCGGCACAAGTGGTCACCACAGTAGTCATGCACTTATGCCTCAGCCAAGTAATGGGTCTTCATTTCAATGACCCACTCAGCAACTAGGAAATAATCATGGGATGGGTTCAGGGTCCCATTGGATCAATTGTGAGGTGGACTCTTGACCCACAAGGTGGCCAAGGTGCCCCACCAGCTCCCACTCTGGCTGGTGGGCCCCAGGGGTGAGGGATGGTCTTCCCCTATCTCAAACAATCCACCCAAGCTCCTCTAGGGGCCTCACACAGCACAGCCTTGTCCTTCAGAACTGACTTTGTTCACCCCATTTCAGGACTTTCAGGCCCCCTCCCGCTGGGTCCTCCCCTCGCTATACAGAGTCCCTGGGCCTTCCTGCAGCCCAGCATGACCACCCTAATGCCAGGTGTTCTACCACCAACCTCCCATGGCTTCTCAGCTTCCGGCCTCAGGTCTCTGAGTTCAGGGGTCTGCTCAGAGCCTTAGCTCTTCAGAGAACTTCCTGGCTCTACATACCCCTTGCAGGCCATCCAGCAGCTGCTTTGCCCCTGACTTTCTTTACTGGGCAGCCCTTCCAGCTCTTCCTTGAGAAATACCTTCTCCCCAGGGGAGGTTTTGTCTTGATGACACAATTGTCCATAGCAGCTGTTTTTCTTTCCTTTTTATTTTTTTTTAAATAATAGCTCTATTAAGATACAACTCACATAGGATAAAACTCACCCATGTAAAGTATACAATTCAACAGTTTGTAGTATATTCAGAATTGTGCAACCATCATTACTATCTGATTCCAGAACATTTCTGTCACCTCAGAAAGAAACCCCAAACCCATTGGCAGCCACTCTCCATGCCCCACCCTCCCCCAGGCCTGGCAACCACTAATCTACTCCCTGTCTCTACAGAATCGCAGCAGCCGCTCTTGCACATCTATTGCTGGGGTGGCTTTTCTGACCCTCACACCCAGCTCTTGGCGCTTCTTCTTAGATATGCTCAGAGCCTGCTCCATTATGCTGTCTAGTGAGTTGGCTTTTACTTCAATCTCTGAAAAACAAAGTAGTCCCTGGCAGTAGATTAACCAAGAAGTTATAATCCCACCAGTGCCCCCTGCATGCAAGGAACCATCTACCTTTTTGAATAAAACCAAACCCTGATCCACCAGGTAGATTGAGCTATGTTTCCAGGGAGCCAACATTGCTTTTGAAGGGCTTGGAGCAGGAAGCGCCATGATCAGGGACCTTCATAAAAGTTGCTCTGTCTGGGGTGTGGGACGTGGGGAAGAGGGCAAAGCTGCCACGGGGAGACCCTGTCTGCTTTCGTTACCGCTGAGTTCCCAGCACCAAGCCCTGCTCCTGGCCCATAGGGCCACTCAGGCAACGAAGGTGGGAAAATGCAGGTCTGGAGTGCAGGCACAAGGCCACGCCTGGGGTTTAGGGATCACTGCAGCCGCCAAGTGCACAAGGAGAGATGCGTGCACTCCAGCAGGCCGAAGCCGGGAAGGGGGAGCCAGCAGGGGAGGCTGAGGAGAGGCCAGAGGAGTAGGAGGGGAGCCAGGAGAGGGGCTCCGGAATCCAAGTGAGGTAAGTATTTGGGGCAGGAGAGAGTGTTGTGGACACCCTGCAGAAACAGGATGGACTCCCACTGAACATTTCCTTTGGCCAGCCAGACTGATGATGCCACGCATACACCAAAATGCTATGAAAAGGCTAATTACTTATATAATAAGGCTTTCGGGGAAGAGCCGGGCAGGCCTCCCAAGCTGATCTGAGAGGGCAAGGAAAGGAGACTGGCTCGGCCTTTATCATGGTTAGAGGGCAGAGCTGGGGTGAGGGTTCCCGTGTGTGGTTTGAACTTCCCACTGGTGGCAAAGCAGGGAGTGCCTTATCAGTTTGCCCAGATGTTGGCAGAGGGGGAAGAGGGAGGGTGAGGCTTAGCAGCTATTAGCAGGCAGACATGCAAACACTGAAGCAGACTCTTTATTGCAAAGTGGTCAAGTGTGTTGAGTGCTGCTGGGAGGAGACAGCTAGGAGGCAGTGATGACCTTGAGAGTTGGAGGGGTTATCTCATGTGGCAGCGGACAGGAGCTGGACATGGGGGCCGAGGGCAGAGTGGGTGGGCAGCTGAGGAGGCCAGGGACACAATCGGCTTCAGAGATGCAGGGTGGAGAAGAGTGGGTGGGTACAGGGCATCAGGGACAGGGGGCAGGGAGGGAGACTGCTGGGTTTGCTGATGCTAAGAGGGAGAAGGCTCTAGCAGCTTCCCACACTGATGCCAAAGGTGCCAGTGGAGAAAGGAGATGCAGGGGAGAGGGCACGATGATGGAACAAGGTTCACAGGTAGGAAGAAGACTCCCAGGGCAAGTGGTGAGGCTGGATGCTGACAAGGTGGCAGACCGCTCTTCAACTGCTCTTTGGGTGCCGGCTGCTAGGAAGGAGACCTGGGGCAGCATGTGCTGTGCAAATCACCCCCTGCTCTTTGGAGACAGCTGTTCTGGTTGAATTGCATCCTCCCAAAAGATAGATAGGTTGAACTCCTAAAACTCCTGTACTTGTGAACATGACCTTGTTTGGAAAAAAGGTCTTTGCAGATATAATTAGTTAAGATGTAGTGGGACTGGAGTGGGGTGGGCCCTAAATCAGCTGACCAGTGTCCTTGTATGAAGACGCAGACACAGACAGACACATGCAGGGAAGGTGGCCATGTAAAGACAGAGGCAGAAATTGGAGTGATGCACCTGGAAGCTAAGGGATGGCAAGGATTGCTGGCAATCACCAGAAGTTCAAAAGTGCTATTTCTTGACCCAATCCCTCCCTCATTTATTAATAGTTCCATTGTGAGGCGAGTTGTGACTTAATTACTGGGAAGGGCCCAAGAAACAGTAGATGAGAAAGCTCCGATAATCACTCTCTGAATCCGCCTGCTCACCCTACCTCGGGAGGAGGTCCAGTCCTGGCCCTCAAGGAGCCAAGGAGCATCGGGGGCTGGCTGGCCGGATGAAGCAGGGAAGGCCACATTTGGGACAGCGGTGACAGCTGGCAGGAAATTGAAGGCTCAGGGGATTCCCTGGCCTTGGGTTCTGACTGGAATGTCTGACCTCCCTGGGGCCCACGTGGGGATGTAGGCCCGGTGCATTTTTCTTCATTCATTCATTTGTTCAGGTAAGGGGGCTGTCGCCGGGAGCTTCCCGCCCCGGAAGGAGGCAAGGCCCTGTAGGGAAGCATGCAGGCCCTGGGGTCTCCGTTAGGACAGCGACTCCACACTCACATGGTCTCCTTGGGTCCGGGGTCCCTCATGGAGCCAGCCGTGGGAGGCGGCGGGAGAAAGGCGGCCCTCTAGGCAGGGCTCCTGCAGAGGGCGGGGAGTCGGGTCCTCCGCCACTAGGGGCCACCTTAGTCAGACCTCCGGGACTTGCGGCTGGGGTGCCGGGGCTGCCCTCGGTCCTTGACCTCGCGGCGCACTTGGGAGCTCCCCTGCCCCGCCCCGCGGGTTCCTGTTCCCAGGGGCAGGGAGAGCGGGTACCACGGGCGAGGCGAGCGGGTACCGGGCACGGGGCACTCGGCAGTCAAAGGCGGGGCTTTTGGCTCCTGGAGGAGGGGCTGGCGGATCCCGGGGGTGGAGCTTCTGGTTCCCGGGGGCGGGGCTCTCAGTTCCCGGAGGCGGGGCTCTTTGTTCCCGGGGGCGGGGCGGGCGGGTTCGGCGGGCGGGGGGTGAAGCTCCTGAGGCGAGGCAGGCAGATCCCCTGGGCGGGGCGTGTTTCGAGAGGCGGGGCTCCTGGCTCCCAGGGGCGGAGCTCCCGACTGCCGGGGGCGGGGCGGACGGGTTCTGGGGTGGAGCTCACGGTTCCCGGAGGCGGGGCTCTCGGCTTCGGAGGGCGCGGCGGGTAGGTCCTGGGGACGGGGCGGTCTGGCCCTGGGTCCAGGGCGAGCGGATCCCCCGGGCGGTGTGGGCTAACGAAGGCCTTGCGGGCCTGTAGGCCTTGGCGCCTGCGTCTGCGCCTGCGCCTGCGCCTGCGCGCTCGGGGCGTGCCACCTTCCCGCGGCGCTCAGCTTGGGGGCGGGTGGGCCGGCGGGGGCGGGGGGCGGGGGCGGGGCCTGCAGACAGGCCCCGGCGGGGGCGGGGCCTTGGGGCGGGGCCGTCGCGCGGACCTCCTGGGGCCGCGGAGCGGGCGTCTCCTGGCCGGCCCGCCCGCCGGGCCGCCCGCCAGGCCGCCCGCCAGGCCGCCCGCCCGCCCGCTGGGGCTGCTCTCCTTCCGGCGGGCCGCGTGGGGCCGCGCCTCATGGAGGCGGCTCGCTGGGAGAGCTGCGGAGAAGGGGCGGTGGCTCCGCGGCCCGAGGGGCGGCCAGCGCCTGAGACGAGGGTACACTTCCGAGTGACGAGGTTCATCATGGAGGCAGGTAACCGCGGCCCCGGCGGGCGGGCGGGCCGGACGCGGGCCCCGGGGCCTGGGCCTCCCTAGCCGGGACGGGGGCCGCGGAAGTGCGTGTTCGCTGGCGGGAGTGCACAGCCGGCGGCGCCCGGGCTGCAGTGACTGTCACCGCTTCCTGGAGGAGGCGCGCCCGAAGACCCGCCCTAGCCTGGTGAAGGGCCGGGTCGCGTCCCGTGTACCTGGCATGGAGCTGCTCGGCCCGTTTCTCTGGGGGCAAACTGGCCCCGGAGCCCCCAGCCCTCCAGACGGAAGGTGGCGGCCCGGTCGCCGCTGGGCTTTGGAGTCTGTAGCGCCTCCTGCCACACCTGACTCCGGGCATCCCTCCCGCTCTGGCATTTGGTCGCAGTGAGCCTTTTGGAGCACGTTGTTGGCGATGAGGCCTGGGACAAGCCTTGTTGTCGAGGTCTGGTCTCCTGGGGACCTGCGTCCTGAACCATGGCAGGGCGGCCACATGGTGTTGTGTGCCCTTGCTCCCAAGGGGAGGCAACACAGCCGTCTGATTCCTGTAGAAACGCCTGTGTCTCGTTCAAGTGGGGACAGTAGCTATGTCATACCTTTATTGCTTTGCGTGCACTCTTGGGGGGTGGGAGAGGTTGGTGACTCAGCTTCCAAGTCAAGGCCTAGAGGAGACTGTATAGGACCATTAATCTCTGACTCTTTTGTTTCCTTGGATTTCCAAGAAGAGTTGCAAAGTGGATTAAGGAGTGATGGTAGTATCCCCTCATCTGCTGTCATCCAACTGGGAAGCATCCTGGCCTTCAAGGGTTTGTGCTGTGAAAGGCGTGGACAGTTATGGGAATGCGCGATACAAGTAAAGCTTAAGTTTTGAAATGCTAAACGTTCTTCTAGTCATCACCTTCGAAGGAATTCTTTATGAAACATATTGCACTTGTCCTTGCCCTTTGGGAAAGGCCAAATATGTGCACACCCTACCCCTGGAATCTGTGAATGTGACCTTGTATAGTAAAAGGGACTTGCAAATGTGGGCAAGGATCTTGAGATGGAGAGAGTACCCTGGGCTATCCAGGTGGGCCTGATATAATCACAAGAGGCCAAAGTCAGAGGAGAAGGCCATGTGGTGATGGAAGCAGAGTTGGAAGATGCTACACCACTGCCTTTGAAGGTGGAGGAAGGGGCCACAAGCCAAGGAATGCAAGTGGCCTCTAGAAGCTGGAAACAGATTCTCTCCTGGAACCTCCAGAAAGAACCAGCCCTGCCAACACCTTGATTTTAGCCCACCGAGACTCATTTCAGACTTCTGGCTTCCAGGACTGTAAGAGAGTACATTTGTGTTGTACATCACCGAGTTTGTGGTCATTTGTTATAGCAGCCACAGGGAACTCATACACCTTCTCAGGTAGAGGATGCACTCCACCTTCTTCCGTCTGTCTCTTGACTATGATTCAATCTTCTCTTGTTAACTGTGGTCATTGTGAACTTGTTTAGTTTCTGCAGTAATTTCCTCAGGAGCTGACAAGGGGTATGTGGGCTTTAACCATTGTATTTATTTCCTAGAGCTGCCATAACAAAGTATCACAAAATGGATGGTTTAAAACCACAGAAACTCATTGTCTCCCAGTTCTGGAGGCTGAGTTCCAAATCAGTGTCAGCTGGGCTATGCTCTCTCCACAGGCTCTAGGGGAAAGGTCCTTCCTTGTCTCTCCCGGTTTCCGGTAGCCCCAGGTGTTCCTTGGCTTGTGGCACCCTAACTCTGTGGCCATGTGGCTGCCTTCCCTCTGTCTCTTCTCCGCTTTTATAGGACACCACTCAGATGGGATTACCCCCAGTGCCAGCCATAGCACTTAACCACTACACATGGGATTAGACCCTCCCTACTCCAGTATGACCTCATGTTAATTTAGCTGATAACATCTTCAAAGACCCAGTTTTCAAACCAGGTCACATTCACTGGTACAGGGCTTAGAACTTCGGCGTATGTTTTGGGGGCTGCAGTTCAGTCCCTAGCACCCTAACTAAAACGCCTCTGGCCTGTGCTGCTTTTCAAACCCTGTTTATTGGCGGTGCATTGGTCCTCTTCCCTGGAGCCAGCCGCAGCCATGGCCATGCTTTTCTCTTGTTAGCCACCCTGCTTGCTTCTCTCACTGTTTCAAATCCGCAGATGAGGAAGCCAGTACTGAGTACAACCTGTAACAGCTGGACTTGTGGCATCTGACTTGATGGCTCAGAGGCCTTTTTCCCTTCTGTCGTCTGGGCAGGCTTCTGGTTCTCTGTCCTGCTCGGTCAGGTGTTGAAGCATGCCCCGCCCACTTCCTTCCTGCAGGTGTCAAGCTAGGGCTGCAGTCCATCCCTATTGCCACAGCGTGTACCATTTACCACAAGTTTTTTGGCGAGACAGACCTGGACGCCTACGACCCCTACCTGATTGCCATGTCTGCCATTTACTTGGCTGGCAAGGTGGAGGAGCAGCACTTGCGCACACGGGACATCATCAACGTGTCCAACAGGTAAGTGCTGCGTGGGCTGGGCCTTTGTTCACGGCCACTGAGTGGCCAGCCCAGGTGGGCAGAAAAGGGCCAGCTGAGCTCCAAAGGCCTGGTAGTCCAAACGACGCAACAGCGGGCCTTGCAGCGGAGTCAAAAGCCCCACCAGCAGAGGTGGGATTGAGCTGAGTGTCAGGAGACCAGGGGCTGTGGGTGGGCAGCTTGGCCCTTTGTAGAAAGCCTGGAAGGCTGGGCAGAGGGCAGAGGTGGGTAGGAGGGTACCCATGGCTCCACAGGGGGCCTTGAGCAGAGGTAGCACGGGGAGGGGAGTGTTGGAGCAGGCTCGTCAGCCACGTTGGACAGGATGGATGGAAATGGGTGGCTGGAGGTGGAAAAGCACGTGGGTCACTTGTCTCATTGAGATGGTGTGAGAGCCAGAGTCCGAATGTTGCCAGGGAGCAGCCCTCATCCTGATGTGGACAGCCCAGCAGGAGCGCAGAGTCACGACGTTTCCTGCTGGGGAGAGCCGCAAGGTGGCCCAGGGTGGAGGGAGCCAGAACTAACGACTGGAAAGTTAGGAACTTGCCATGAGGGCCTGCCTTTCCAGGAACACTAATCACAGGAGCGAAAACTCTCACGCTCCTGCTCCTTTAGTACTCAGCAGGGAGCAAAGAAGTACCTCCCACCTCAGCAGGACAGGTCTTCACGTGCGGGTGGGCGGAGGTGGGGGCTTGGGGAAATGAGTGAGCACCGCAGCACGGTGAGCCAGCAGGCACGGATTCTGATTGCTTGCCTCTGCGTCTTCTTCCCATACGTCTTGGCGAGCTTGCGTATGTGGGAGTGTGGTAGAGCTATATAATGTACATCAGGAAAGAAAGACCTGGGAAATTGAAAACCGAAAAACCTGCGCTCTTCTGAATGTGTCATTGCCGTGGCATGTGTAAATCCAGTTCCTGGGGCCCAGAGCGAGAGCCCTGGGTGTGGCTATTCCAGGTCATCAAGACTGTCCTCAGCACAAAACCCCAAAACCAAACCCAGTGCCATCGAGTTGATTCTGACTCATAGCAACCCTATAGGACAGAGTAGAACTGCTCCATAGAGTTTCCAAGGAGCACCTGGTGGATTCGAACTGCCAACCTTTCGGTTAGCAACTGTAGCTTTTAAGCACTACACCACCAGGGTTTCCTCCTCAGCACAGGCCACAGGCCAGCTATGATGGGGAGTGTAACTGACTCAGCATCCGTGGCTTCAGCCTACCTGGGGCGATGGCAATGTGCGAATCCTTGCATTTGCCATCTCACGGGATGATACAGGGACGGTCCATCAGGGCTGGAAAGAAGCCTGCCTCTTCACACTGTTGGTTATGCTTTTCATCCTGCATGTTAAACATGCAGATGAAGACTGACTGACAAAAAGATGAGCAAAATATAATCCCACGTTCTCCTGTAGCAGAAGCACAGCATCATTTTGAACTTGGCTGCGTAACTTCTGGGGCTCGCCACGTGCGATCTGTTCCATTGCTCGGGCGCCTTTCTCAAGTTGTGGTAACTGGCCGCTTCTTTGTGCAGGTACTTGAACCCGAGCAGTGAGCCCTTGGAGCTGGATGCCCGCTTCTGGGAGCTCCGAGACAGCATTGTTCAGTGCGAGCTGCTCATGCTCCGAGTTTTGCGTTTCCAGGTTTCCTTCCAGCATCCACACAAGGTACGTGTTTCAAGACGAGTGAACTGAGGCCTGTGTTCTGTGTCCGGAAAGTGAGGCTTGTCTGACTTGTGCCCCCACTCAGTGATCTTGTGACTGGCTCAACCGCCTGTTGCGCTGGGTTCTTGACTTTTTCCCAGGCAGTTCTCCTCCACTTGCCTGTGGTTGTGAGCTGGAATCTGTGTAACCCTTAGAAGCCATTGCAGGTCCCCTGCTGTTCCCTCAAATGACTCTGGGGTATGATGTAGCTGGAACTGCAGGGTCAGTTTTGGGATCTGCTGGTCACCCTGTCACTGTGAGTGGCTCTTGGGCCTTGGTGCTCATATCCAGCTCAGCGGTATTTGGAAATACATGAGAATAGTCAGGTACCTTGAGTCATGGAGTATACTTTCCACTTTTAAAGATACATAAGCCCCATCAGAAGAACCATCCAGAACGGCAGCAAAAGGGAAAAGCCAAACTCTTGAGTACATTTGGATGATACTTTGGAGGCCTCAGACCCACTCGAAAGCAGCTGGGAAGGATGGCTTGGGGAGAGAGAGGCGGGGAGGTGCGATTTGGCACTCTGGTCTAGGATTTTTAAACTGTCTTTCCTAGGTTGGCTTAATGCTGGCTAAATGCCTGGGTGAGGGGAGAGGAGCTGCTCTGGCATCTGTGGGAGGGAGTTGTCAAGACAACAAGCCATAAGAACACAGAGTCCGTGGGCCTTTGAGGATGAGTACTCAGATTGGCACCGATGGCTTCGTGCTGCTTTAAGCATTGCGAGCCCTTCTCCTTCCTTTAGTTGGGACAGGAGTCTAAGGATTGGGTGTAAAGTGACGTATTGGATTCTTTCCTACGTGGCATGCCCGAGTCATAGCATCTGAGTGTCCCAGGGCTGCTGTGACAAGGTGCCACAAACTGGGTGGCTTGTAAGAACGGAAAATTATTGTCTCACCGTCTGGAGGCTGAGTCCAAAATGGGGTGTCAGCCATGTTGGTTCCTTCTGAGGTTCTCAGGGAGAATCTGTCCCAGGCCTCTCTCCCAGCTCCTGGTGATGGCCAGAGATCCTTGGCGTCCCTTGGTTTGTGGCTGCATCACTCCAGTCTCTGCCTCAGTGGTCACATGGCTGTCCTTCCTCCCGTGTGTGTGTGTGTGTCCTTGTCTCTTCCATAAGGACATCAGTCATATAGGATGAGGACCCACCCTACTCCAGTATACCAAACCAAATACTGCCATCAAGTCGATTCCCACTCACAGCAACCCTAGAGGAGAGAGGAGAACTGCCCCACAGGGTTTCCAAGGCTGGGATCTTTCCAGAAGCAGACTGCCACATCCTTCTCCCGTAGAGCAGCTGGGGGGTTCAAACCACCCACCTTTCAGTTAGCAGCCAAGTGCTTAGACCACCGCACCATCGGGGCCTCTTTAGTCTGGCCTCATGTTAACTGATAACATCTGCAAAGACCCTGTTTCCTCACAAGGTCATGTTCACAAATAACGGGGGTTAGGACTTCAACCTGTCTGTTTGGGGAGACACAATTCAACCCACACACACACGTACATGCATGTTCCAGCCTTTCAGGGGAGCACAGCAGTTTCTTTTGCCTCTGCCTGCGATTTGGGTAAAGCAGGAGCTGATGTTCAGGTCTGGGGTGTCACGAAGATTTTATGCCTGAGTCTGGCGCTCTGTCAGGTTCTTCAGCACTGACTGGAAAAGTGCAGCCATCAGACTCTAGTCCCCTCGAAAGCAGGTGCCCTGTTGCCATGTGGCACGTGGCATTGGGCTGGGTACACGAGGCACAGCTCCTACTCTTCCCTCTAGACCTTTTATCTTAGTTGGACAGACATAATGGTGAAAAAGTGAACAAATGATTTTTGATGGTGACCGGAACAGGGTGATGCCATAGAGAGGGGTTGTGGTGGGATGGCCAATAAGGATCTTCTGGGTGGTCTCTTTGGTGCTGGGCCTGAAGGATGCTAGTGAGTGGTCTTGTGGGGGCTGGGGGTGGGACAGAGAGGTTTTCGAGCTCTGGGGGAGTGTGTCTGGCAGGAAGGGTAGGGTGGTGGGCCCATGGTGGGTAGGGGGAGATGCAGCAGGGCGTGGAGGCCTGCATAAGCATTGGGGGGTGACATGATCGGATTTGTATTTTATAAAGATCACTGCAGCGACTTGGGAGAGAGTGGCGGGTGGGTGGGCAGGTGGGCGGCGGCAGGGCCAGAGTGAGGCGTGAGGAGGCAGTCAGTGGGGATGGTGGCCGGGGTCCCGAGGAAGACTGGCTAACTCAGGTGTCTTTTCAGTACCTGCTCCACTACCTGATCTCGCTCAAGAACTGGATGAACCGATACAGCTGGCAGCGCACACCCATCTCTGTGACTGCCTGGGCCCTGCTGCGGGACAGCTACCACGGGGCGCTGTGCCTCCGCTTCCAGGCGCAGCACATAGCCGTGGCGGTGCTCCACCTAGCCCTGCAGCTGTACGGCGTCGAGGTGCCTGCTGAGGCCGAGGCTGAGAAGCCGTGGTGGCAGGTGAGGCAGCCGCTCCGTGCGTGGCTCGGCTGCAGTGTGTACTCGCTTCCTTTTCCCAGGGACCTCCAGGAGCAGCCTTCTCTGGACGTTCATGTTCCTTTTCACTCATTATCCATGATGACATGGGATGCTTGGGAATACCGGAGCTGCTCTCATGGTCTAACGCATTGTGGATTCTTGCGCCGGATCGTTCTCTGCCTATCCTGTGTCTTCAGTGGGAGCTTGAGCTAGTTCAGATGTTAATAAACCTCAGCCCAGGGGCTCTTTCCCAGACCTCCCTGACTCCTCCCTGGCCTCCTGCAGGTCTTGGCTCACACGGCCCCAGCTCAGTGCCGCCTCCCCTGCCCACCCTGTTGAAAGCGGAAGCTATTCCTTGTCTGATGCCTACACAGGAAAGAAACAACAGTCCTCTTGTCTGTCCAGCTGCGCCTGGGACCGCCTCTCCCCTGAGGCGGTGTTCCAGCCAGTAGACTGACCCGTGCCTTGCTTCCGCGCCGGCGTTTTCTGAAACGAGGGGAAGCTGGATTTCCAGGCACCTCTGCTTTGTCCTACGAGCGGATGTACCATCCCTGCGTGGGAAGGAGACCTTCCTGAGCGTGAAATGCAGTGGTGCCGTCAGGCCTCCTGGCTCCTGCTGCCAGCCTGCGGCTCCTCTGAGAGCTTGGCTCTGTCTCCTTACGCAGACTGTTGCCGTTCTTCTGCCAGGTGCCCCAGGGCCGTCGCCTGCCCTGGGCTACTTTTTTAACGGTCATTTCTCAGCTTGGGGTTTCCAGGACCACACAGGTAGTGAGTGGATCCTGCAGAGCAAACCCTATTTCTGAAGTATTTGTTTTTTACCCAGAGCCCCAGGCAAGACAGCCCAGGCTCCTGAGCCAGCACTCAGAAGTTTCTAGATCACTATCTCACAGAGGTTGTAGCCTTTCAAGGTCCTGACTTTCTTTGGGAGAAGGAAGAGGATAGTCTCAGGTCCAGTTACCTCCTTGACTTGGCCCAAGGCCTTGACTCGTGTCCTTTGTCGGTGCCTTGATTCCCCAGACAGCAACCCCCACCCCAGAGCAGTCACAGCATCTGACCAATAGCTCATTTGTATTGGTTTTTACTTTCCTTGTTGTCAGGGGTCCCTAAGACCACGGTCAGGCTTGATGATTCACTAGAAGGACACTCACAGGACCCAGAAAAGCTATTATACACACGGTTACAGTTTTTTACAGTGAAAGGATACAGATTAAAACCAGCAGAGGGAAGAGGTGCATAGGACAGAGTCCAGGCGTGTGCTTCCAATGGTCTTCTCCCCGTGGGATTGTACAGACAGTGTTTGCTTTTCCCAGCAACGATGTGTGACAGCACACATGAATATTACCAAGCAGGGAAGCTCAGCCAGGCCTTGCTGTCCAGGGTTTTATTGGGGGTCGGTCACGTAAGCATGGAGCACCCACATCGCTGACCTTAGTTACTCAGACTCCAGTCCCCCACAGGTCAAGCTGTTACCATGTGGCCTAAGGCTGCCACCATCAATCTCGCTGTTAGCACAGACTGTCTGGGGGTGGTCCAAGTTCCCCACTGTGAATCCCACTGTTGGCATAGACTATCCGGCGTGGCCTAAGGCTACAGGTATACAAAGGCACTCTTACCAGGCAGGATATTCCAAGGGCTTAGAGGTCACCCTCCCAGGACTGGGCTCTGGGCCCAGCTCTGTCACCAACTTCCTGTTTGGCCTTGGACAAGTCCCCTCTCCTGTCTGGGTTGGATGATTACTAGTGGTCTTCCATCCAGAATGTTCTCTGCTTTAAGTCTTTGGCCTCCAGCGGGCTGGAACTGCACTGGCTTTGCAAGAGAACTACCGTTGCGCTCATGGCGCAGCCCTTGTGCCCTCCCTGTTGCTGATGAAATGCAGTTCTTGGTTTAGTGGTCTGTGACCTGGTTTGACATGGAGTGAGTCTAATGGGAACCTGTTTTCCTTCTCCTTTCTAGGTGTTTAGTGACGACCTTACCAAGCCAACCATTGACAATATTGTATCTGATCTCATTCAGATTTATACCATGGACACAGAGATCCCCTAATGCACTGGTCCAGGCCTGTCCAAAGAGAAGCAGGATGCTTGGCTGCAGACTGGACTCACCAGGCTAGTTGTGGACGGCTCCGCCACATTGCCACGCAGGCCCATCCCCAGAGGACTGGTTGGGACCTATGGCTTTGTGCTGCCGGAGATGGCTGCTGATAGCACTTTGACCTGTGGCCTTGATTGCCCCTCCCAGGCACGCGCCAGATGAAGGGAGTGCCCCTTTGATGGCCGGCTGGAGACCATCCTATGGGCAGATCTGAGGTGACCCATGTGCTCTTTGTCCTTTGCGAGGATGCAGACTGCGTTCGAGGTGTGGCTTCACTGAGAGGAAAATCAAAGTAGCCTGTTTGACTATTCCCCCTGGGATTTTTTAAAGCCAGATTTATGGAAAGGGTAACTGTACAACATAGAGGGAATTCTATTTTGTATAATAAAAGGTGATAACAAACCCACACGGGCAGCCTGTCTTTGCTCTGTCTGTAGCTCACGCCGCCTTTGAGGGCATCACAGGCACCGATGATGCTTTCCGGGTCAACAGATGTTTTTAGGCAGCCCCTCTGGCTTCTCCAGGCCTTGCTGGTTGACTGTCTGCCCCGTGTCGTGAGCGTCCTCACTCCTCTCTGTCTCACTGTGCCAGATGGCATCATGGGGACATTGTGGGTGAGCCTCCTTAATTTCCTGGAAAGAGCGCAGCCATTGGTGGCAAGTCCAGGCTTAGGGGATGTCATTTTGGTTCAAAAAAGCCAGGCCTGACCAAAATGTAACTCAAAGGTATTAGGCTTATCTTGTCACGGTCAGGTGGCAAGTCCAGATGAGGAGCCCAGAGAAACGTAGAGCCCCTTCGGTCTCTCTTATCTGGAAAAGACCACTCTTGGATGTGGAAAATAAAACACACACCCAAGAGCGGTCCTTTCAGAGAAGGGAGTCCCCCCACTGAGCCTATGGCATAAGGTTCAGGATGCCATTATCACGGAAGAGTGGGCTCTGGTCAGCTGCCCTCGCCCACCAGCCCCACGGTCACGGGAGCTGGTACTGCCCCATCAAGCTGGAAGCCGCCGGGTGGCTTCATGACTAGGAGAGATCAGGCTGGAGGGTGGCTTCTCTGGGTGGTGGGTATGATACAGAAACTCGGGGACAGATGAAAGGCTGACTTGGTTAGTACAGCTTTGAATGAGAGGAGGCTGCTGCACAGGGCACCCGTTAAAAAAACCCCATTGTCATCGAGTTCATTCCAACTCATAGAGACCCTATAGGACAGAGGAGAACTACCCCATAGGGTTTCCAAGGAGTGCCTGGTGGATTCGAACTGCCAGCCTTTTGGTTAGCAGTCACAGCTCTTAACCACTATACCACCTGGGACAGCATGCTGGAATTGTTAGGAGGTGGCTGAAGTATGGCCGGCCGGGCAGGGTTAGCTAGGTGTCCCCAGCTCCCTGGGGGATTGGCTAATTTGAGTAACTCCATGGGATCCAGAGTATGGGGGCTGTCCCTGGTTGTCGGATACCTGGCCCCAGGACAGTTAGGGTGGTGCATAGTGGCCTGGGAGTGGGAGAGCCCAGTAAGGGAGGTGGAGTGGTTAGAGTGTGAACTTAAACAGCTGCTCAAGAAGAGGAGCTAATGGGCCTCCAGCCAGGACCTCAACACAGGGACATGGCAGCATTTCCAAAAGAACTCTGTTACATGGGCCTCACCTGCATCCCCGGTGGGGGTGCAGGGAGGAGTCACGAGCAGATGATGAGCGAGGTACAGGGGTTCCCTTGAGTTTACAAACTGGCTATGTTATTTGTCCTTTTCGGGTTGGAAGAACAGGGTGAGAATTTGAGGAAAAGTCGCAGCCCTCTTGCTGGGCAGCCTGGCCTGGGCTCGGGATGGGATAACTGTTCTGTGGGTGTGACTGTAAGGTTCTACCTAATGTGGCCTCCTCGTTCAGCTCTTGCTGTTGTAAGTTTTTTGAGGCCATTCATTCAGCAGTACGTATTGAGTACTGACTATGTGCCCACGGCCATTCTAAGCTAGGAGTAGGACAAAAACCCCTTGCCTCCTGAAGCTTCTTTGCATTTGGGGAGGGAGATAAGAAAGGAACTGAGGAAGGCCTATGGTGTGTGAGTGAACAGGTGGCCAGGTGCGGGGGACTTAGTGTTTGGTTATGATTCATTTATTTGTTCATCCAACTAATAGTTACTGAGCACCTGCTTGCTATTGGCCCTGGCTGAAGGGATTTCAGTCTCTCTTCAGAATCAAATTACTGAGCATAAGATCCATCTCTTACTGACTGAGGAAGTGGACTGGGTGCTCCTTAAGATCCTTCCCAACCCTTGCTGTCTGTTTGACTCTATGAACGTCACTGAGCAACTTCGGGGAGGAAATAGAGAACATCCTTGAGGCCCCAAGCCCAGGGCATGCATGTGAGAGGGTATGATGGCTGGAAGCGGGGACAGAGCTTCCACTAGCATGGCCCTCGCCTCTGGAACTTTCCTGCTGGGTGTGTGCCCTGAGCTTGGGGCCTGGTGGAAGTTCTCTATTTCTTCCATTCTGCCATTAAGTCTGAGATACACCACTGACTCAGGGGCCGCTTTGTGTGGGAACAGCAAGGGGGGTAAAGTCCTGGCCCAGGCCCCAGCATCCAGGCCATTCTGCACACAGCTGACATCATACTTGGATGCCCCTAGGCCCTCGGCTGCCACAGGAGCTGACTGGGCCTCCTTGGCAGACTGCTCCACTCCAAGGATGCTGCGCCCTGCCCGATGGCTTCCTCTGCCCCTAACATTTCAGTGAGCTGGTCTCCCTCAGTCTTTAGACTTGGATTACAGGCTGGGCCCCACAGCCCCTGGTTCCCCCTTTCTACTGTGACTGTTTCCACAACTGTCCGCCCAGTGGGACCGAGGACCGCGTAATGACAGGAACGGCGGCCCCAGCAGCTGACGGGGCTAGATCAGGGCTGGGGCATGGAGGGTGGAGGACAAGGGCCCCCCAGGGTCTCTGCCCTTTCAGCTGTCCCTTTTTCCACAAAACGCTGCACCTCTGTGGGGTCTTTGCTCCCAGCACAGGGAGACCTCTGGCTCTGTGCTTAGCCTGTGTGGCCTATCCTGCCATTTGGTGTGACCACCCACTGCCCTTGGCCTCCTCTGATTGTGGACTTGAAAAGAACGAAGAAGCCCCGTGTCTGATCTCCCCCAACCAGGCTGCCAGCTCCTTTCTGAGCAAAAGCCTCAGTTTCCTCACGGTTTTCTCAGTTCTCATAAAGCGGGATCCTTGGCTCTGGACAAGGAGGGCTGGCAGACAGAGGGGCCTTAGACTCCTCGGGAGATCTCCACCAGTGACCCCTATTCCAGTCTGTTCCCCCCAGGGCATGTCAGAAAGAAGGGGGTAGTTTGAATAAAGCCCCCCAGGACATTTTGAGGAGTACCCTCACCTCCAGCTGAGAACCACTGTGCCAAACCTGAGAGTGCAGCCCCAGAAAACCACTAGACAGCTCCTCGGAATTTTGCGTCTGCACTTCCTTTCCTGTTGATTGAATACTGGGCAAGTTCCTTTGGCTCTGCGGGACTCAGTCTCCCAGTTCCTGAATTGAGCAGGTTGGCCAAAACACCTCAGGCTGTGACTGTGATTTTAAAAGAACTCTGGCTGTCACAGAGTCTTTGCAGTGCTCCTTATCTCAGCAGGTTGTCACCCGTGGCCATCGCTGGGGCATCTGGGCGTTTTCCTTATGTGGGTGGGGACTAGAAGCCCAGTCTTTTGAACAGAGATAAAGAAAAGGTGTTGGGATATTTGTGACCTGCTTTCTACGGACTATTTACCACAAAACACAACATTAGGCCCCTGTCTCTCAGGACCTGTGGATAGTGTGGACAAGCCTTGTTCTCATACAGGCTTTTCTATGCATTGCTCTTGTGGTTGCACTCTGTCCCCCAAAAAGATACATTGAAGTCCTAACCCAGGTCCCTGTGAATGTGACGTTGTGTGGAAATAGGCTCTTTGAAGATGTTATCAGCTAGGCCATACTGGAATAGCCTGGGTTCTAATCCTATATAACTGTATCCTTATAAAAGAGGAGGAGAGACACAGAGACAGAGACACACCAAGAAACGCCTGGAGAGACAAGGCAGGCTGCTCCTCCCGAGCCTTTGGAGGGAGCATGGCCCTGCTGACGCCCTGCATTCTTACTCCCAGCCTCCAGACCTGTGAGAGCATCAATTCCTGTTGCTACAAGCCACCCACTTTGTGGTCCTTCGTTGGGGCAGCCCGAGGAAACGAATCCAGAGGGACTTGGCCTGCCTCTTCCTTCCCGGCTTTCTTTCCCCTTACTCCTGGGATTCCGGTAGGTGGTGAAGATGGCGATTCTGTTGGGGGGGCGTACCCTGCAGAAGGTGCCAGCTACCACAACTCACTCAGCCTTAGCTTCAAGATTGCGACTTGTCTGCCTCTGCGGGCTGCTTCTTGTCTTTGGGCCTTCTTGAGACTCCTAGACTCTGGTCGTTGGAAGGGCGATGTGTGGAGCAGAGAAACAATGGGGTTTCTTCAATGGCTTTAGGCTCAAGAGGAAGTTTGTGTGGGTGCCAGGGGTGGCACCTGGCTTGGTGTGGTGGACACTTGCTACATCCCTTCCCGCCCATGATAGTAGGGGACTCCTGCGGTTAGAGGAGCTGTTGCCTGGAGTGCCCAGTGACACTGGGGCCAGATCGGCCTCTGAGCCCCGCAACCCCCGCCACGCCTAGTGGCTACCAACCACCCCTGCAGTGTACGACAGTGCTATGACAGCTAGTGATGTGGGGCAAAGAAAGAACACACGCTACCCAGACAGGAGTGTAGGAGCCTTTCATTTTTTTTTTTTAAATACACGGAAATTGTGGTCTATTCTTTCAATTAGGAAACTCAACTACAGACCTTAAATTGCTATGCATCTGTGGTCTTTCTCATTAAGATATTTTTTTGTTCGTCTTTATAACAGGCAGATAAAAAATGTAAAACATATTTAATGACTGAACATGGTTGACCAAGCCATTCCGTATAATATAGCGCTTTGTAAAGAGGGCCTTCCAGGTCCCTCGGCCTGAGACTGTACAAAACCCAGAGTTGGAGACCGAAGTCCCAGAGCCTCCTGGCCCCTCTTGTCACCCACACTCCAGTGGAAGGCAGCCTTAAACCAGGCAACTTTATACAGCAGCAGCAGCGAGGGCAGCGTAGATGCATACTGGCCGTCCGCTCTCCCGGGGTGTCTACGATAGCGGACGCAGAGAACCGGGGAGGGCAGCAGTCCACGGCTTGCCTTCTTCACGTGAAGTTCACGTGTCAAATTGTATTTCTATTTTAATAACACAAAGCCCCTCAGCAGGCTGAGTTGCCTTTTTTGGGAACAATTTACAAATGGGTAACATTTTCAACGTGCCCTTTAGAAAAAAAGGGATGGCTTTAAATGATCTGTAGCTGGCATTTTAAGTGGGCTTTTCTGTTTTCAACAGGAATTCTTCTGCCTGAGCTCTGACTATCCTGCTTAGAAGTGACACAGGATTAATGGTAGCAACAGGGAGCGAGCGAGTTTCGGTGTGGCTTGGCTCAGGGGACTCAGCTCATTGAGACAGGTGGGGTGGGACGAGCCCTGTTCCATATGGTTAGGGACAGCACAACTTCCTAAGGGCCAATCTGCACCTGCAGTTCCGTGTGACCCTGCCCCTCAGCTCGTCTCCCAAGCCTAGAGACTAGCCACCAGCCTGCAAAAGTGAAACCCACCAGTTCACAAGGTAAAGGAACCTCATGGGCAAAGTGCCGCCACTTCACTGGCATCCTGTGGGTGGCTGGACTTGGCCTGACTTGAGCAGCGGCACTGCCACTGGCCCTCCAGGGCAGCAGACACAAACCCATGCCTTTGCGGAGCCTGTGTCCTCTGCGCATGCTCTCTGGATGAGAAGTTGATGGCTGGGAGAGCACTTTGGCGGGTGGCGTTTGAGGACACATTCCCAGTCACTTTGCGGGTGCCTAGCACCCCATGGCAGACCCTGGAGATTGGCCAGGGAGAATTTCTTGGCATTCACTAAAGTAAAAGGAGTCCAGTGGGAGGTGACAAGGAGGCTGGGGCTGAAAGGTAGCCGGTCCCGACCTCATTCACCCAGGCGGCTCCTTTTGCTTGTGAATTTGCTCTCCAGTCAATGTGGCTTCTTTTTTGACTCTTGGCACTGTTCCCTCTGGACCTGGCACTGGGAGAGGATGTTTATGAGCGCTATCGAGGGTGAGCTTGCCGCCCCTGGTTGTGCCTGGCTGCTGCCCCTGACACAGCCTCACTGGCCCTCTGGATTCTAGATCCTTCCATCTGTGTCAGGAGCAGGTGGGTGGGGGGCAGGCACAGGACCTGACCTGGCTCTTGAAATTGGGGGGTGTGGACCTGCAAAGGCCAGCAGCCAGAATGAGGGATCTGGAATTGGAGGCGTGACTTTGCAAACCAAGCTTCCACACCCACCCGTGAGAGGGTACACTCGGAGCACGGAGCACGGCTCTGGCTTTTATCTTCTTAATAAAAAACTCTATTGAAATGTGCTTTTCTCTATCGGCAGGGGTCTCAAAGTGCAAAGGTTCCTTTCCTAACCACTCCCTGACCTCCTTCGTTGATGCCCCTCCTCCCACCACATCCCTCTCAGGAATCCCAAAGAGGACAACCTCCAGAACTGTGCTGGGAGGGAGAGGTGGTAATGGGTCAGGGGGAGAGGTGGCAATGGGCCAGGGGGAGAGGACGAAGGGCTGGGGGTTACAAGGGGCAGATGGGATTTGGTGCCAAAAGATATACTTGCAGTCCAGTTTCCTGAAAAAAAAAAAAAAAAAAAAGAACACCTGCTACAATAAAACCCAAACCAAACCCACTGCCGCAGAGTTGATTCTGACTCATAGAGACCCTAGAGGACAGAGTAGAACTGCCCCATCTGGTTTCCAAGGCTGCAATCTTTACAGAAGCAGACTGCCACTTCTTTCTCCTGAAGAGTGGCTGGGTTCGAACTGCTGACCTTTTGGTTTGCAGCCGAGTGCTGTAACCACTGCACCACCAGGACCCCCTGCTAAAATAAATAATGAAATTTCAAAATGAAAATGCCCGATAAAAGGAATGGACATAGCATGCCAATAAATAGTTCCTTAGTCTTTAAATAAGCATCTTGTCATATATATATATATATTTATATATTTTATATATATATATATATTTCCGCACACGCACGCACACGCACGCACGCATACTGTTGATGTGGACGGTTTATCCCGGGGTACTTGCTTTGTGGTGCAGGTACGTTTGCACAGACTCCCTTGGGTGGGCCATCTGCTGGGCTGACAGGGCAGGAAAGGAAGCGGTGTGGGGACCGGGACAGCCTTCCCAGCCAGAGTGCTCGCCTCTTTTGTGGACGAACACGTTGATTCAGTTGCTCCCACAAACCCCAGCCAGCGCCCGGCCCCAGTGCACATCCCCGATGGCAAATGGATGGTGGAACGGAACTGTAGTGTTTGTTTAAAAATAAAAGCATCGCATCGCTAGAAAAACAGGTGGGGAACAGAGATCTTCACCCTCTCAGTTCCTCCCTCTTCTTCCTGGGGTCCTGGATAAAGACGCCGGTGGCGGGCTGCACCCTTAGTGAATGGATGTGGCTTCTTGCAAATGATGTGCAAGAAAAGTCTTCCGCCGTCTGGGGTGTTTTACATCTGTGAGTGTGGGTGAGTCTGAGAGTCTGAGAGTGTGTATGTGTGTCTGTGCACGCGCATGTGTGCAGCAAAAGAGAGGAGTTCCGTTAGAGCGACGTCTCCACGCTGTGGAGGGGGCTTCCGGGCCTGGAAGAGGTAGCTGACTTGCTGGCGGTCGTGGCCAGGTAGACGCCGCTGTCTATGGCGTTGTTGTTCTTGTTGGGGGACTGGGGTGGGGGGGCGCGCAGGCGCTCCTCGTTCTCATCTACATCCGTGTCATCGATGAGCGGGATGTTGTGGGTGTAGTCATTGATCAGGAACTCGGGCGTAGTCATGAAGTTATGGACGGAGGCCTTAGAGTCTGGCTTCTCCAGGCCCTCGTAGAGCGAGCTACGGAAGGCTTTCACCACCCGGATCTGGGACACGAGGAAGGAAGGGCAGGAGGTCCCAAGGGGGAGGGGAGAGGAGGAAGGAAAGGAAGGACAGAATTAGTGGGGGGCAGCTGCCCAAGTGGTCCACATCGATGGCATGGTGATCACACTCTAAGTGCGCATCCACTGGAGTGGCGGATGGAATGGGGTGGCTTTGCCTGCAGGCCTGGCTTGGGGGGAGGGCGTCCTGGTTTGGGATTTGCCCTCCTGTCAACTGGCTCTCATGAAGGGGCTTTCTCTGTGCTGGCCTGGGCAGCTGGACTCTCACTGCTCCCTCCCCTCTCCCGGCCCTGGATGGAGGGCAGGCAGCTGGCCCCTGGGGTCTCTTCCAAATCGGAAATCCAATTTAGTGTAAAAGACAGGTGATTTGTAAGAGGGAGACTGCTAGAGGGTGGACAAGCTCCTAGTAGATGGGGCTCTTTGCCATTCTTTCTTGGACGGCCTCCCTGGCTCTTCCTGGGACCTTGCCCCCGTGCCCCAGGCCTCATCATCAGCCTTCCTGCTGCTCAATCTGGTGGCCACTCTGTGCTTTTGTCTTAGTCCCCCTAAAGGGCACTCAACACAGTGGACCACCAGGGGACTCTACCTTGGGGGGTCAGAAGCATCTGAGACCAAACGTGGCCCCACTTTGGATTTGCAGCCACCAAGCCTGTTCCTGCTGAGACAAGGTATTCCTCACTCTCCTACAGCCCCTCTATCCCTGGCCCATCGTGCCGTCCCTTCCCCGCACCAGCCCTGCCCTCAGAGACGGTGTCCAGGAAGCACCCGCCACGCAGGGCCTGCACACCCACCCCTCCGCGGGGCACCCTCTCCCTTCCAGGCACGCAGGCATGTCAGCCTCAGCAAGTCCAGGTCCTGACTGTGTCTCCCTAACCCCGTCTGCTGACACACGCACTCAAGTCCCATCCTTTACAAGCCACGGAGCTGCTGCCTCTCACTGCTCCCTCCTCGGCCCCCAGCCCGGGCATCCTCCTGCTTCGGAAGTCCAGGGGCAGACCTCAGCCACAGTGCCGGCTGGCGCCAAGTTTTGACCTCTAGGCCGGTCAGCTGTCCTGCCCTCCAGGATGCAGAGCAGTGGCTTTGTGTGGCCTGAGGCTCCTGTCGATAAATTCGATCAGAGGGCACGATACGAGCTCTGAGGTCATTTCCATGTCCAAGGATTTGGTGGTCTTGGTTTAGACCAGGTGTCCGCAAACTATGGCCCAAGGGCTAAATCCTGCCTGGCCTGTATTTGTTAATAAAATTTTATTGACACACAGCCACGCCTATTCACTTAAGTGTTGTCCATGGCTGCTTCCATGGCAGGGCTGAGCGGTCTCGATAGAGACCGTGTGACCCGCAAAGCTGAGAATATTTGCTACCTCGTCCTTTACAGAAAAAGCTGACCAGCCCGTAGTTTAGACAATGAATTACCCTGTTGACAAATGAGTCCGCTAACCTGCCAGCATCTGGGCCCTCTGCCAACTCAGGGTGGCCAAGCACAGCTGTCCTAAATCAGTGTAAGCAAGGCAAACCTCACGATTTTTGAGTGCAAAAAGTGACCACAGCACTGCCATAAAATCAGAATTTCCTAGCTCCATATCCTATGTGCTTCATAAAGCCACATTGCAGACGGTCAAATACTCTCACTAAAGCCTCTATCCTGCCAAATTGGCTTCTAAAATGGGGGTAACACAGAAATTGAGAAGTTGATCTTGTTTTATACTTTTAATGAAAAGAGACAGAGTCCACTTTCTGCAGCCGACTCAGCTGTGGCCTCATAAATTGAGCCTCTTATGGGCACAGGGCGGTGTGGAAGCCGCCCAGCCATCTGCTGAGGAAGCACAGGAAGGAGAAAGACTGTCTGGTACTTCCAGGGCTCTGGGGACTTTTGCTGGAACCGTGTGCCAGCACTGCACCTTGTGATCTTGGCCACGCCCCATCCCCTCACTGAGCTGGTCACCTCCTTTGGTACCAGGTCACATGACTAGGCCAGGCCTCTGCTCAGGCCTAAGCTTAAGTCTCCTCACACCTCTGGCCAGCTCCACAGCCTGGCACATATTAGTCTCCCCACAAACTCTTGTCAACCACACGAATGAACGGTCAAACCACAAGAGGGGCAAAAGGGCCACCCACCACACAGTCTGCTCTTTGGGGTTCTAACCCGTGGGTCAGGCCCCAAGTCCAGCCCAGCTGGTGCTTACTTGGCTGTCTTCCAAGTTCTAGCTGGCCTGCCTTCAAATCTTGGGCTGTTACAAAATGGCATCCTAATGGTCTTACCAGTGCTACAGGGTGCAGCTTATGCCTGGGACACTGGTTCATGCCGTTGAGTCAATTCTGACTCATAGGAACCCTATGTACAACAGAACAAAGCACTGCCTGGTCCTGTGCCATCTTCACAATTGTTGTTGTTCTTGAGCCCATTGTTGCAGCTAATGCGTCAATACACCTCATTGAGGGTCTTCCTCTTTTTTGCTGACCAAGCATGATGTCCTTGGTTTGCCAAGCATGATGACCTTCTCCAGGGACTGGTCCCTCCTGAGAACATGTCCAAAGTACTCGAAATGAAGTCACGCCATCCTCGCTTCTAAGGACCATTCTGGCTGCACTCCTTCCAAGACGGATTTGTTCGTTCTTTTGGCAGTCTATGGTATATATTCAGGATTCTTTGCCAACACCACAATTCAAAGGCACCAATTCTTCTTTTTTCTTCCTTATTCATTGTCCAGCTTTTGCATGCATATGTTGTTGTTGTTAGGTGCCGTCGAGTCAGTTCCAACTCGTAGCGACCCTGTGCACAACAGAACGAAACACTGCCCGGTCCTGCGCCATCCTTACAATCGTTGCTATGCTTGAGCCCATTGTTGCAGCCACTGTGTCAATCCACCTCGTTGAGGGTCTTCCTCTTTCCTGCTGACCTTGTACTCTGCCAAGCGTGATGTCCTTCTCCAGGGACTGATCCCTCCTGACAACATGTCCAAAGTATGTAAGATGCAGTCTCGCCATCCTTGCCTCCAAGAAGTGTTCTGCTTGTACTCTTTCTAAGACAGATTTGTTCGTTCATTTGGCAGCCCATAGTATAATCAATAGTCTTCAACAACACCACAGTCTGAAGGCATTAGTTCTTCTTCAGTCTTCCTTATTCATTGTCTAGCTTTCACATGCATATGATGCGATTGAAAATACCATGGCTTGGGTCAGGCGCACCTTAGTCTTCAAGGTGACATCTTTGCTCTTCAACACTTTAAAGAGGTCCTTTGCAGCAGATTTACCCAATGCAATGTGTCTTTTGATTTCTTGACTGCTGCTTCCATGGCTGTTGATTGTGGATCCAAGTAAAATGAAATCCTTAACAACCTCAAACTTTTCTCCATTTATTATGATGTTGCTCATTGGTCCAGTTGTGAGGATTTTTGTTTTCTTATAAAAAAAAAAAAAAAGGTGCAGTCCATACTGAAGGCTGTGGTCTTTGATCTTCATCAGTAAGTGCTTCAAGTCCTCTTCACTTTCAGCAAGCAAGGTTGTGTCATCTGCGTAACACAGGTTGTTAATGAGTCTTCCTCCAATCCTGATGCCACCTTCTTCTTCATATAGTCCAGCTTCTCAGATTATTTGTTCAGTATACAGATTGAATAGGTACGGTCAAAGGATACAACCCTGACGCACACCTTTCCTGACTTTAAACCATGCAGTATCCTCTTTTTCTGTTCAAAGGACTGCCTCTTAGTCTACATATAGGTTCCTCAGGAGCACAGTTAAGTGTTCTTATTTGTGTTACCATAATTTGTTATGATCCACACAGGCGAATGCCTTTGCAAAATCAATAAAACACAGGTAAACATCTTTCTGGTATTCTCTGCCTTCAGCCAAGATGCATCTGATATCAGTAATGATACCCCCTCATTCCACGTCCTCTTCTGAATCTGGCTTGAACTTCTGGCAGTTCCCTGTTGATGTACTTGCTGCAGCCGCTTTTAAATGATCTTCAGCAAAATTTTACCTGCGTGTGATATTAATGATATTGTTCAATAATTTCCGCATTCCGTTGGATCGATCACCTTTCTTTGGAATGGACACAAACATGGATCTCTTCCAGTCAGTTGGCCAGGCAGTTGTTTTCCAAATTTCTTGGCATAGATGAGTGAGCGCTTCCAGCGTTGCATCTGTTTGTTGAAACATCTCAATTGATATTCTGTCAATTCCTGGAGCCTCGTTTTCGCTGATGACTTCAGTGCAGCTTGGACTCTGTATGTTCCTTCTATCTTCTTTTGATGCTTCTTGAGTCGCTCAATATTTCGCCCATAGAATCCTACAATATCGCAACTTGACGTCTGGATTTTTTCTTCACTTCTTTCAGACTGAGAAATGCCGAGGGAGTTCCTCTCTTTTAACTCCAGGTCTTTGCACATGTTATTATAATCCTTTACTTTGTCTTCTGGAGCCACCTTTCTGTTCAGCTCTTTTACTTTATCATTTCTTCCATTTGCTTTAGATACTCGACGTTCAAGAGCAAGTTTCAGAGTCTCCTCTGACATCCATTTTGGTCTTCTCTTTCTTTCTTGTACTTTTAATGACCTCTTGCTTTCATCATGGATGATGTCCTTCCACAACTCGTCTGGTCTGCGGTCACTAGTGTTCAATGCGTCAAATCTATTCTTGAGATGGTCTCTAAATTCAGGTGGGATATGCTCAAGGTCATATTTTGGCTCTCGTGGACTTGTTCTGATTTTCTTCAGTTTCAGCTTGAACTTGCATATGAGCAATTGATGGTCTGTCCCACGGTTGGCCCCTGGCCTTGTTCTGACTGATGATATTGAACTTTTCCATCGTCTCCTTCCACAGATGTTGTCAATTTGATTTCTGTGTGTTCCATCTGGCGAGGTCCATGAGTTTAGTTGCCGTTTATGTTGGTGAAAGAAGGTATTTGCAATGAAGATGTCGCTGGTCTTGCAAAATTCTATTATTTGATCTCTGGCATTGTTTTTACCACCAAGGCCGTATTTTCCAACTACTGATCCTTCTTCTTTGTTCCCAACTTTTGCCTTCCAATTACCGGTGATTATCATGGAAACCCACAAGCCTTTCAGAGAGACCCATCCGTGAGAAGTCCATTTTTCTGTGTGCTAATTTACGGAATAAAAGGAATGGAATGCTGAGTCCTAGGGTGATGGCCAAGGTATCTGGAGAAGGTTCAGGCAGGGCTTGGGGGGAGGAGGACTCTTCAGTAGCTTCCATTTCCCTCTAAGTGAGACCAAAAAGTCCCCATGGGGAGCCACCACATGTCCCGCCTCTGGTCTCCGTGACGCACCCTCTGTCTCCTCCTTGCTGTCCAGCATGCTGGGCTCTCCCGAACGGGCAGCTTCCACTCCTCCACCCACTGACAGACATGGCCATGAGATTCTCTCCTCTCGTGGGTCTATGCTGTCTGTTGCCCTCTTGGTCACGTGTTTTCCTGTGGCTGTAGCCCCGCTTCTCTGCCCTGTGCACAGATGTGTCTGTACTCTTTATCTCCACACCCCGTCCTCCTATTTTTTTGAAGCCGCCCCATCTGGCCTTTGCCCACCCCCTATCGGGAAGCTCTGCTCCAGGGCCCTAGGTCCTCCTCATTGCCAAGTCCACTGTTCCCTGCTCTGTCCTCCCTGGATGGCTCCTCAGCCACCTCCACCTAGCCAGTGCTCACTGCCCCTATCCTCATTACCCTGACACCTGTCTCCCCATCCTCTCTTTCCTCACTGTGGCTCCTGCTCAGCTCCTGTGATGGAGCTTTCCCCTCCCCATCTCCTGATGCCCAAGGGCCTCAGGCTCAGTCTTTGGGCCTCTGTTCTTCTCCCTCTATCTTCACGCATTTCCTGGGTGCTTGCACCCACCCGTGGCCTTCAATACCATCTGTCTACAAACAAGTCCCCCATTTCCACCATCAGGCCCAGGCAACCACCTGCCTCTCTAACCCCCCACCTGGGTGTCTCATGGGGTCTCACCCTTAATATCCCTCCACCCCCCGCAAAG